>NW_028227260.1:88164460-88616960 GCF_978045245.1 Mus caroli
AGGATTGTGTAAGAGGTTGGACCAAAAGGAGGGCAGTGAGAAGGATGTGAAGTAAATAATAAAATAGAAATAAAACAAATTTATTGAACCACAGAATCAAGTTAACCCTATAAAAGATACAGTGGAAATACACAAATAAAACAGGTTTCTGTGACATTCTTATTTTGCTGAATTAATCTAAAGACAAGACATATAAATCTACAATAATATAGTCCCTAGAATTCTAATACTGAGATAATAGGTGTCTGTCTTTGTTGAAACTTTTTGTTTGTTTGCTTGTTTTGCATGCAGCCAAAATAATTGATATAGATAATATCTTCCATGATGTTTTTGTAATCATAAATAAAGTCTAGAAAGTACTACTAAAACTCAAATCATGTATTTGTTATTTTGGACAAAAGTGGCTTACATTCAACTAATCATAGGATAGGCAATTGAGTCTATATTTAAATGAAACAAAATACTTATACTTATTCAAAGCTATGCAAGTACCATGTTTGTGTTCATATACCTTCTACTGTATATAACATATACTGAAAGAGGAAATAAATTAAATCTACTCCTAATTGAATTCATACTATATTCCAGCCATGTTGGTTATATTTGAGATATCATTTAACACATTGTTGGGTTTTATTGGTAAATTTTTTAATACAAAACTTATAAACTATTCAAATATTTATGATTTAAAATTTTCCCATTGCAATATCCTATAGAAGAGTCACGTGGCATTTTAACTCACTGATTTCCCACTCTAACTTACATGTGCCCATGACCATCCCTGCATTTACAGATTTTGTTTATTGTTTTTTAAAGTTGATGTCCAGGTATTATTAACAACTCTCCATGTGATTATAAACGTAGAGTTAGGAATAAGTAACCCTTCTGTGACCTGACTCAATGAATCTAACTTATTTCCAGGATGTATTTTTGTTTCCTAACATTTCCTGTCAGCATTCTGGTCCAGGAATAATCAGCCAGTTGTGTTTACTTCATTTTAATTCAGTGTGTAGAAATAACAATCTGCATTTAAAGTCTGTCAAGAACTGATCCTAAACTATCAATTCTTTTCTTCCTTCTCCAATTTTTTTTTATTTATCTTACTTAAAAATTTCACAAACCACCAATGTGTCTAGTGGCTTTCTGGGTTATAATCATGAGTTCTTAACAAACATCAGTTTACTTTCTCAGATGGGTTGAAGTGCCATAGTAAGGAAACTATTGTGAGGTTGCAGAATGGACTTGCGGTTGGGACTTTTGGGATAGCATTGGAAATGTAGATGAAATAAATACCTAATAAAAAAATAAAATAATAATTTTCCTCTCTGTGTCAATTAAATAAGAATGATAAATGCTTCTTCCTATGTTTTCTCATAAACTTTGAAAATGCTAAGGATTTCTAATCAAAATCAGGTGAATTAAATTCACTGAAACTGCTGGTGTTCATCATCAAATACATTATCCCAGATAGTCTGTTTCAAATGTGGCATCTGTGTTTCACTAAAAGAGAAGGTCAGAGAACCGTAACTGTTTATAGCTTGAATCATTGCCATGTTGTTTATTATTGTCTCTCTAACACTGTCTCACATGCTTTCCCAAACCTCAAGAATATCTAGGAGTGGAATAAACTTCAAATTCCTAAGTATTAGAGATCCCATCACAATATGGATAAAAGGAAAGCCTTCAGAAACATTTATTCCAAATGTTGTAAGGTTCAATCAAGGCCTTCTGTATATTTTGGTAACAGGATATTCCCTCATTTTCTTGTGATCTGAAGCATGCACAATAGTACCAGCTGCTTCTGTTTTTTTACTCTAAATATTGTGTTCTCCATAATATCACTGGGAATATTAAAGTCATTTGTAAATTGTTGGAGACAAAAATCACCATTAGGTGTACATTTCTCACAATGTACAGGAGTTATGTTTATTAAATCACTTCCTCTTACTTAAATGGGATTCTAGAGTCTTATGTATGAGTATTATAAAAACATAACAAAATATTAAGCCATATGCTTCCTGACTCATTCAAATAACTGAGTGTGTGTGTATTTGTGTGTATATGAGTTGGCCATTCACATACACATGTTGCTGTGCATCCTAAACCAATTTAAGTCTTTAAGAAAAAAATGCTACTGTGGGTCATGGCCCTTTCAGCCACATATCAGCTATCTTGCATTACAATTCATACATTACAATTACATTACAATTCAATTACAATTACAATTCAATTGTATACATTACAATTCATTACATTACAATTCATACATTACAATTCATAACAGTAGCAAAATTACAGTTATAGTATAAAAATGAATTTTGTTGGTGTCATCACAACTTGAGGAACTGTAATAAAGGGTTGCAACATTAGGAAAGTTGAGAACCACTAGCCCAGAATATCTAAGTGTATTTAATACTTGAAGAGATCTCAGATCTCATCTTTATAGATACAAAATACTATCAGATTCAATTTAGAAACCTTTATTTTGTGTCATCAATGCAGTCATCCTATCTAGGTGGAGATAAAAAAGAAAAACAGCATTTCCTTATTATTTTTATCTCTGAAATCTGTTACCTTATTTGAACAGAGAAGCATGTATTGCAGAAAGAACTTATACTTGAAATCTAAGTTCAAATGAACCAAGTATCCAAAATGCCACCTAACAGTGAATACATTTTCTCTTCAGCATTCAATTTTAATGTACTTTGTGGAATGAAAACAATAAACAAACAAAAAAAGTAAAGAAAATATTACTTAAAACCAGAAGTTTCATTCCACTATCATGTAATGAGAGGAGAAATAAGTCAATTTCACTCAATGAAAAAAAGAAAAAATTATAAGCACCACTTATAGATTCAGATTTTTTTCTTTTCTACTGGATATGGCTGCTAATGTGATTATACCATTGAAAGTTATCATTGTCTTTAAAACATGCTTACAACATTTTCAATATTCAGATTAGATATTACATAAAAATATCTTTCATTAACAAACAACATCAGAGACACCTTTAAGAACAAGAGACACTTTTTTGACAAAAGTTTACAGTGATTCTCAACCTAAAGCTACAACCCTTTAAACCAGTTCCTAATTTTCTGGTGACTCCCCAACCCTAAATTATTTTCATTGCTAATTCATAACTAATTTTTCTGCTGTTATGACTCATAATGTAAATATCTCATATGTAGGATATTTGATCTGTAAACTACAAAGGAGTTAGGATATAGATTGAGAACCACTGGTATAGAAGATCGTCTATACTGACCTGCAGTATGTTATTGAATGCATAAGAAAAGGTAGATAGTGTACAGGTTATTTTAATTTGAAAAATATATTGCCAGTGGTTTAAATGACTAATACATCATGTATATTCAGTAGCAATGGGACCATGAAATTCTGAAATAACTTAGATAAATAACCCTTACTATACACATAATAAATTAAAATAAATATGGTAGGTAACTATCAAAAAGGGTACAGCAACTCTGAAAATAATCAAAATAAGAATGTTGGTCTTGCTAATGAATAATATTTTTCTCTAGTACATTACACCTCATCTGGAAGAATCCAAAATGCCCAAGTTATTTCTTTCTCCAAAATAAAATACATATTGAATAATATATTAAATAATTTTAAATGTAAATACTTCTTTTTAAAGTGACTCAGAGAAGTTATCACATCAGAGACATTATAAAAATGACAAGAGGGTTCAGCTAAAAATTCAAGAGATATTTTAACTTGTAATAACACAGGGTTTTATGATAAATGAATAAAGAAATATTGCATGATACCACATATATGTGCCCTTTTAAAAAGACAAACTCATAGGAGCAGAGAGTAGAATGGAAGTAACCAGGTACTGGGAACATGGAGTAATGCTCAACAACACAAAATTTACTCAAAATAATTTCATATAAATGTGTCATACATTTTGTTAAATATGCACACACATGTACAAATATTCATCAGCTATTCAAAATATAAAACATTTATCACCTCAGAATAGTTTATTTCATATATTTATAGCCAGCACCACCACTACTTATATCCCAGGACCCATTCACTTGCTCCTTATCTCCTCCACAAACTACTATTTCTGCTAAAATTTCATATAAATGGAAATAGAACATGTGCTATTTTATGTCTAGCTCTTTCCCTAGAAAAATGCTTTTAAGATTTATCCAAGGTGCTGATTTGGTTAGAAGGCAGTTTGTTTGTTTGTGTAGCATGCCAGTATATGGCTATAATACCTCTTACTGTTGATGAATTTTATAGGAGACTTACAAATAAATTGTTATGAACCTCAGTACATGTGCATCATTTATATAATCTGTTCTTTATGGGGATTTATATGCAATTTCCTCAAAAGTAAATCCTAGCTTTCAGGCTTTGCAAAACCTTAATATGTTGTAACACACCACTTACATATGTTTTGAGACTTGGTATAAACTTTCTCTAATGTTTTACTACTATTTTCTTCTCCCTTGAAACTAATAAGGCAATCTGTGGGAGACATTTCAAAACCATGAAATTATCCTTCCATGATTTTTGTAAACTCATCAGATATTGATCATTTATTTGCAAAATAATTATTTTCCAACTCCAGTATGGCCTTTTATTGATCATTTACCATGTTACTATAAACAAAGTTGTTCATACCTCTCCATGTATGTACACATATATGGATTTAATCACTTAATATTTGTTATAATTGTGGACTTGTGGGTTCTTATTTTACCAGTGGCTCTTTATGTCTCTCAATTATGTTGATGCTCAAATGACTTTGGATTTGCCAAACAGAGTTCCGGGAAAATATTTAGTTATGTGCCTATTAATTATCTCATTGATCATAAGTATTTTTATTGATTTGTGTGATTCTTTATGCTATTACCATTCTTTTCTTGCCTAATTATATATCCCAAGTTGGCCTAGAAATTGAAGCAGTCCTATTGTTAGCCTACTGAATGATGTAATTAGAGATGTACATCACAATGCCTAGCAACATTAGTTATTTTGTTACTTTTCCTTATGGTATCATAGAATGTTTAATATTCATGTTGTACCTCTCTCTATTCTAGAACTATTTCTCTGAGATACTCTAACTCCTTCATTAGAAGTGGAATCACAAGCCTCCACTTGAGTGCTACAAATTAACATTTCTCCAACACTGGCTTGGCTTCTTGTTCCTTTTACCTGGGAAAAGTACCTGGGGAAGAAGCCAAGAGTTCTACATCTGGATCATGAGGCAGCATGAACAGAAAGAAAGACTAGAACTGGCTTGAGTATTTGAAACCTCAAAGCCCCAAACCAGACACATACTTCCTCCAACAAAGCCACAACCAACCATACCTCCCAATAGTGCCACTCCTTATGAGCCTGAGAGGGCCATTTTCATTCAAATCACCACATTCCACTCTCTGACTCCCATAGGTTTCTATCCAGGCCTTAATGCTGAAATGCATTCAGTCCAACTTGAAAAGTCCACATACTCTGTAACAATCTCAGTCTTCTTTAAATGTCCAAAATCTCTTCTGAGACTCAAGGAAAGCTCTTAATTTTATCCCCCTCTAACATCAAAAAAAAAAAAATCATATCACATACTTCCAACATATAATGGCACAGGATAGACATTACCATCCCAAAAGGGATGCATAATGAGGAAATACTGGAACAAAACAAGAACAAAAATCAACTGGATAATCTTCAAACTCTGCATCTCTATTTCTAATAGCAAAACCCTCTTTGTAATTCCAACTCTTTCAGCTTTGTTGACTGTAACACCTCTCCCTCTCCTTCCCCTCCTCCCTCCTCCCTCTCCCTCCCCCTCCCCTTCCCTCTCTCCCTCTCTCCCTCTCTTCCTCTCTCATTTGCTGGTTCCACACTGTTACCAACTTTTCTAGGCAGGTATCTAATGGCTATGGCATCACCAATGTCTTGGAGTCTCCAAGGCACTCTTCACCTTCATAATTTTACACAATGGCCTCTCTGGGGAAAACCTGGCCTCACATGCTTTCCATAGTTGTGGAGGGAGATTCCATAATCCTTTTCTTGCTTTCATGACTCAAAAGCCAGAACCACATAGCTGATGTTGGCAAATTCTGCTGCTTGCTAGGGCTAGAAATGACCTCCTTTACAATATATTTTCACAAGCTTTCTGTTTTCAAGTGGTTTGCTTTCACTAAGTTTGGCTGTCCTGGAACCAGCTCTGTTTATGAGGCTAACCTCTGCCTTCCAATTACTGTGATTAAAGATGAAAACCAATGTGCTCAGCCCTAAGCTTCTTTTATTCCCTTTTCATATTTCTTTACTTACTTTTCACAAATTGGGAGCTTAGCTGGGTGGGGGTTTGCTCTGAAAACCACACCTTTTATTCCATTTAGCATCAGGCTTTTCTTTAATCTGTTTACACTTCCAGGTGCTCTTCTTCCCTTCAAACTGTACCTTTTTAATTTTTTTTTTCCTAGCTCAGCTTGCTCCTTTTCATTATAGATCTGGTCCTTATAACCATACATCATATAGTCCATATTAGGCTCTTTTGAATTCTCCTCTGCAAACACAATTAATCTAAAACTCTTCAATTTATTCTAAAGCAGATGTTGTAGGCAATAGCAGATAGTATCCACACTCTTCACAAAATATCACAAGAATAATATCTAGGCCACATACCAAAATTCTTCTCCTCTGAAATCTCTTGAGCTGTGCAGTTCAAATTACCTCAGTATCACTGTCTTCCATATAACTACAAAGACATCCCATTAAGCTTTGCTTAACATTTTCAATTGCTTTTCTAGTCCAAGCCAAAGTGTTCCATATCCCTTCAAACAAAAGTGAGATCCAGCTTATCACAGCAATATCCCAATCCCTGATAACAACTTCTCCCTTAGTTAGGGTTTCTATTGTTATGAAGAAACACCTGACCATGGCAACTCTAAATAAAGGAAATACCTAAATGTTTTTCTGTGATGACTATTCCTGATTGTCAATTTGACTACTTCTGGAATGAACTACAATTCAGAAATGGAGGGCACACCTGTGATCCAGATCTTAGGTCTGGAAGACAGGCTTCTGGCCAGATCTTGACATGGAGATCTTGAGGCATAGTTGATGTGTTTATAAAAAAGATAAAGAGAAGAAGAATATGCTATGGTGGATGTGTTGTGAGGAAAGGGGAAGGTGATGCCTCCGCGGGCACGTGCTGAGGAACTTCCCCCTGAGGAACCAGCCACACAGCAGTACAGTATAGAAGAGAGTTTATTCAGGGAACGAGGAGGGGAGTTAAGATGGTAGTAGAAGCAGAGAAAGGCAGAGAGAGAGTAGAGAATTAGAGGAATAGATGCAAATGAAGACAGCGGGGGGGGGGGGGAAGGGAATGGGGAGAGAGCAGCAAAGAGGCAAGGGGACAGAGTGGGAGCAGGAAAGTGAGAGGAAGAGCAAGAGAGAGGAAGGGCAAGCAGCTCCTTTTATAGTGAGTAGGCATACCAAGCTGTTGCCAGGTAACTGTGGGGCAGAGCTGAGACAAAATGCTAACAATAGTGGCCATGAAAAGCTTAGGACCAAGCAAGGTAGTATATGCCTTTAATTCCAGGAGACTGAGACAAGCAGATCTCTGAGTTCAAGGACAGCCTAGAACAGAGCAAGTTCAGATACAGTCAGAGTAGTACTCACGATTAATCTGGGCTACACCTTCTGCTGGACTCCTACAGAAGGACTTTCAAAAAAAGAAGACTCACTGTTCTTTATCAGATTGCATTTACTTGCCAGCCCATCTGTTGGAACCTACTTCTTCAGGATTTCAGCTTACACAGAGATCAGGTGAAATAGATAGCATTGTGAGACTGAGCAACTACTAGATTTTTAGACTTCCCACTCACAGCTGCCCATTGTTATGTTAGTTAAACGGCAGGTTGTAAGTCATTACAATAAATTTCCTTAATATATAGATACATTCCATAAGTTCTGTAACTATAAAGAACCCTGACTAATATAGCTCACTTATAGTCATTGTGAGAAGTATTGCAGCTACAGGCAGACATGGTTCTGTAGGATGAGTCAAGGGTTCTACATCTGTATCATCAGGCAGCAGGAAGAAAGAGCAGTGCAGAGCCTGGTTTGAGCATTTCAAACCTCAAAGCCCACCCCCAGTGACACCTCCTCCAACAAAGCCACCCTTATTCCAACAAGGCCACATCTCCTAATAGTATCACTCCCTATGAGCCTAAAGAGGTCATTTTCATTCAAACCACCAAACTAACATTAAAAATACAGATAGACCTCATCGTTGAATTAACTAAAAATAGTCCTTCTTCTCTTGTTGAGAACAGTAACACATGTGTCTTAAATAAATTTATTTCCATTTTTGTTCACATTATGTTTCATACTTGTGCCTATTGAAGTACTGTGGGGGTTTTGACAGTATATAACATGCATATGTATGTGAAAGTCAAAGGTATTTTAAAAAATCCACTCTGAGAAGGATCATTCCATCAATATCCTTTACTCCAATGCTTCCATTTTGTATAGTCAATTAATACTTTTCTTTTTAATTTTTATGTTTTGTTACTTCTCCATTGCTCAAACACAAAAACTTATAAATGTGTTTATGTTCCTTTGCACTATCAACTTCAAACATTGTATTATTCTGCTGGGATTCATACCATATATTACATATTATATATACATATATATATATATATATATATATATAAACATACATTACACATATACATATGCTAAGAAAATAAACTTTTCATATATATTTCATATTGTTAGGAGGAATACTGCTATTTGGAAAAGTAAAATTATATGTAGTTTTGTTGGCTGTTATGAAATTTTCCACTTTAGTTCTTATGGACCCTTTGCATTGCCAACATTAATGTCTAACAGTGTATTTCTTTGAGTCTCTGAATGAAATGTATTCAATAGTTAAAGTGATTCTGATATTTCCCAATCATACAGTCATACAGTCACTTCACATGCCATTAAAAACCCTTACTAATTTGACTGGACAGTTTCATTGGAGTCTATTAAACCACTAAGACCATGCCATTGGATAGTTTTTCATTTGTTCTACTCAGTGTCCTCATGTTACCTTTGATAGGCACCAAGGGTTACCAAAAGACCAAATAGCCTTGCTGACAAGTCAAGAAGTCCATGTCATTTGTAAAAGAATGTTGTCAAAAGATTTTGAAAATTCACAAGTATGCAGACAGTGCAGCCCGTTTTGGGAAAGGCATTGATGCAGTGGCAAAGAGAGAACAGTTTAAAATCTCAAGCTATCTCCTGACTTCTGCATTCAATTTGAAATGTCCCTGCCCCTCCTCAAGAGTTATTGCTTTTGTGAGCTTTGTAAAGAACTTTAAAATGATTGCCAAGTACTTCAAGATCTTTCTGAGTTAATTTAACGTTTCCATGGATTTTCATTTCAAAAGTTACTTTTGTGTAATAATTTGAGAAAGTAAGTGCTTTCCTTTAAGCACCCAAAGTTACAATCCTTTTGTATTGAAATATATGTTCTTACATTTCCTTCCTATTTTAGCATTTTATCACTCTTTTGAGAAGCAAGTTTAATCTCTTGTATATTTTTTTTCCAGAGAAAATGTAGGCTCAAAGACTGGAATGCTTGTTTCCAATAAAACTACATCATAGCTGCAGGTCTTGGAAGCATTCACTGTGGATATAATCATTTCATAAGCTACAAAAATGCTGGCATTTAAACTGACACTATTATATCAGTCCTCTTCAACAACATGGCTCTCCTTCCTTTTACAGCTGACACATCATTCCTTTATCCTTTAGTTTCACACTTACTAAGCCATTCATCATTTTACATCCTGTTGGTATTTTTGACTCAGATATTTCCTTGCCGCCTCATCTACTGCATTTTAAAACCTTGACGTGATCTAATCTTAAGTCCAGCTTTGCTTGAAAAGAACCCTGCCAACTTCAGCTTAGGCTGGTTCACCAATCTCATGCCAAATTGTATGTTTTTTTTTTTTTAATAAATGGTGCCATGTGTGACTTGTCACTTGCCTGATTCATATCTGGCTACATCTGAACCTAGTTCAGACAATTTCAGTCAATCCCTGGCTACCATGAGATGGAGAAGTCCACATGTCAAATTTCTGAATTCATTCAATTGGATACAGATTCGTTGCCTAGAACTTCAGAATGTCAGAACAACTGTCCTGATCAATGTTATAGGCTAAAAATATGACTATAAAAGATTTTGTAAATGCTTTATGCTGCATTTCCAGGTTTTTTTCCTGAAATAAAATGAGTTTGGCTCCCTTATAAGTTCTTTTAAACCAAAACACTAGTCACATAATTTATATACAGATACATTTCTTACCTCTGCAATACACATACACACACACACACACACACACACACACACACACACTGTACCACAAACTAAGTACAATCACATTTGCGGTTTATGTTTGATTTTCCCAAGCAACTCTGTACTCCTCATAGATGAAAAATGAAATGTATAGGAATTATGTGTGATTGGGCTTTGTTCCTTTTTTAACGGCTAAATCTCCAAATACATGTTATGCTTCTTTGAAATCATTGTGACTATGGTTAAATGGGTGATCAAAATGAAAGCAGGAGAAAAATGTGACATAACTAATGCTCATGCTACTGTTAGCATGGTTTCAACAATATGTAAAATAAATATTTTCTTACTGTTTAAAGTTATAAAATGAATAATGTGCACACACACGTTTATGGAGGGGTTCATTCATACTTACAAGAGGATTTCTATCAATGAGATTCATACCTTTAATTGTGCCATACGAGTTTAAAAAAACACACAATTATCACTGTGGGAAAATAATGAGAATCTCAATTGGGGATAATAGAAGATTGCAAACAAGCAATAAGGTTGAAATTATGCATTAAATACAAAGTTCATCAACTCATGACTATGGAAAGCTTAATATGTTTAAAATACAAAACACTGCAAAAATTCTTAGATATGCTTATATTTCTATTTTTCTTTTAAAATAACTATACCAATATAAATTTATTTAGAGTTATTAAGCACTATTTAATAATAACTAGGTTATCATCAATGATATCTAAAATATATTCTTAGTTACATTTTCTGGAATTCAATTAACTTAAAGTGAAAACTCAATCCATACTAGAATATTTCATATACCCCTGATGGAGTAATGTATAACAGACTTTACTCTGTTATCATAAAATACTGTACTATATAATAGAATATTTGATGATACTGTTTCCAATCACTAAGCATAATTCAGAACTCAAAGCTTAAGGGAAGGCAAACTCCTGTGCAGAAGTAGAAGCAAAGGGACCTCTGTGAGTTCAAGACCAGCTTGTTCTACGTAGTAAGTTCCCAACCAGCAGCCTGGGCTACATAGTGAGACCCTCTCTCAGACAACCCCCCCACCCCCAAACACACACACACACACATAAACACACACAGAAGGAAAACACATATACAAGTCATTGTTAACCTAATTATATGGCCTGTGAAATTACAGGATTAAATATGGGAAGGGAAAGTTTATATGAGGAATAGAGTAAATAAAACAAATGATGACTGACATCTTAATAAAAACAAAGGTCCTCAGAATATTATAGTATACTGTCTTTTAAATGCAAGAAGAAAAGTATATAAACCTCTTTTATTCCTTTTTTTTTCTTTTTTTCTTTCTTTTTTTTTTTTTTTTTTTTTTTCTGAGACAGGGTTTCTCTGTATAGCCCTGGCTGTCCTGGAACTCACTTTGTAGACAGACTGGCCTCAAACTCAGAAATCCGCCTGCCTCTGCCTCCCGAGTGCTGGGATTAAAGGCGTGCACCACCACGCCCAGCTCTTTTTTTCCTTTTTTTTTTTATATTAGATATTTTCTTTATTTACATTTCAAATGTTATCCCCTTGCCTAGCGTCCCTCTGAAAATCCCCTATCCCCTCCCACATCCCCCTGATCCCCAACCCACCCACTCCCATATAAACCTCTTTAATTCAGAATTATTTTGTGAAATAGCTTTCAAAAAATGGTAACTGAAGAAAACATGTTTTTTGTTGTTTTGTTATAATTGTTTTGTTTTACCAGCTTATGACTCTGGCTAAGTAAAGATTTCTTAGAAATTATTTCTAAGAAACATAAATAAAATTTTAAAGTTAAACTTTATCAAAATCTGGAAAGTCTAATATCTAAAAGATGCTGTAAACACACACAAAAAGTAAAAAACAACACCACGAAAAATTAGTTTCAAAACATGAACCTAAAGAAAGATACATAACAGAATAATAAAACTCAATAATGTTTAAAAAACAAAGCAGGCATTCTTTTAAAAAAGAATTTTGTGTACTTGTTAAAATATTTATTTCAGATTCCCTACAAGTATACAAAGTGTTTTAAAAGGCCATTTGCTATATAGGCAAAGGAGGCTGAGCTCAGCTATGAAACCAAGTAAAGTGAGCAGTTGTCACCAAAGGATTGAGTTTTTTAAGCCAAAGGGTTTTTTTTGTTTTGTTTTGTTTTTTTGTTTTGTTTTGTTTTTTAATAGCCAAAGGATTGAAGGATTTGAAGCCAAAGGTTTGAAGGATTGGAGCCAGAGGAATGGTGGATTGAATTTTTTTTTAGAATTAGCAGGACATTCTAGTTTTACTGACCAAGATCTTGATAAAAGCAGGCCAGCATAATTAGGTATCATCTGGAAATAATTTAGCCAGCTATCAAAGATGGCTATCTAAAATGACTAGAAGATTCTGACTAAGCTTATGTGATAGGCTTCATGTTGAAAGATCCTGACAGAATGTAAAAAGGACACAGAAGCCCTGAAATTGGCGAGATAGACGTCAGTGTTAGCAGAACTAGCTTCACTGATTTAGAAAAATAGAGGTGCACAATGCTCTGGCCACTCCTTGAACCTGTGTGTCTGCCAATGTTTTGATCATTCCTTGACCCATGTGTGTGCCCATTGCCAGGTGTTTGAGATATTGGTTGCTGAGAAAGAGTCAGAAAATCTCCCCAGCAACCACAGCCCGGCCAATCCTGAGTTGCTACACCTGCACCAGACTCTTTCCTTGTACCCCTCCCATACCCATTTCTTGAGAATAGACATTGTTTAGATCTGGAAATCCCCTACTCCCCCCCCTTCTCCTTTCTCCCCTGAGGCCTATAAAAACTGGGACCTCTTTCCTCTCGAGGTCAACTCCTCTACCCCTGCGTGGGATATGAGTCGTCCCCAGAGCTCTGGCCTTCCCGGAATAAAGCCTCATGTGGTTTGCAACAAGCTCAGTCTATCATGAGTTCTTGGGTGTCCGCTATTGTCCTGAGGCTTGAGCGAGGGACTCCTCTAGGAGTCTTTCAATGTTAAAATTTGATGTAGTGAAAATGGACACAAAAATCCAAAACAGTTGGCCTCATTATGATTCAGAATAGCTTGCTCAATGTTTAATCAACAGGAATTTTTTGTTACACATCAATAAAATATATAAGGATCACAAATTAGTGTAAGAGTGAGTGTTATTGGTCATAAGGAAAATTAAGATTAATATTCACCTATTGAATTAACAAAAGTACCTGTGAAAAATACCTAGAAAATGTAAAACATATGAAAACATAGTTTCTGAATGAATGTTAAATGTCACAGACAATTTCAAAACTAAATGGATATTTGCTACAGTAAAGTGGCCAGTTGCTTTGAAAAGGAGTGTGAAATACTATGTAAATGGGATAAGGTAGACACATTTATAAGCTATCCCTGAAATTACCTGTCTCTCAATGACTAAGAATTAAGAGCCTACCTAGACTAAAAATAAACACCATCTCAGAACTACTCAACCTAAGAAAAGAAAAAGAAAAAAAAAAAAAGAAAAAAAACTCTAAGATATTTAGAAAATGCCCTAAACCTTGAAAATTATTCAATCTTCTTCTAAAAATAACCTATGGTTCAAATACTATAACAATAGAAAATATATAAAATGAACCCTTCCTTATAAGACAACACTGTAACAAAATGTTTGGGGAGTCTATTAAAAGTAACAAATAGAAGAAATGTTGCTTTTTTCATGCTTATTTTAGAAAGCAAATAAGATTTCAAATCAATTACTACAGCAATATCTACATATTGAAAGACTTACATTATCTAACTATGATAGAAGCCTCTTAATACATTCAAATACATATACAAGTTCAACATGTTTAAATTGAGTGATATGGATGGAATAAAAGAAAATCCCTCCATAGGTTCATATATTTGGATACTTAGTTCCCAGATGATGGCTGTTTGAGAAGGAATAAGAGACAGAGCCCTGTTGAATGATGTATTTAACTGGCAGTAGTCTTTGAATTTTAAAACTTGGCACCATTTCCAGTTTGGTAGTAAATTGAGATGTAAGCTTGTAGTTTTTCCAGTTGCTATTTCTTTGTCCTGCCATCACAGACTCTAACTCTTTGAAATTGTAAGCCTACTGAAACGTTTTCTTTTAAAAGTTACCTTCACTGTGCTGTTTTACCACAGCAGTGGGAAAGCAACTACTATACCCTATAATTGTGGAGAACAATACTCCAACTAGACACTACATGAAAGCAAATGAAAAACTGCAGAAATAGGAATGGTTTATCCCTTTTTGAGTTATTGCCTAGTGGGGTTCCATAGACTCTCAAACATTACAGGGTTTTGCCATTATTCTTGATTACTATCTAGAAATTTAAAGTAGATCCTACTGCTGAGCTGATACCATAAGTGAGCCATAACATCAGGAGAAATCAAGTTGGTACTGACCTGGAACTTCAAGCCTAATGGTTAGCTGTAAGTGATATGCACGATACTGGAGTCTTACTCAAGTATTAATCCTAGGAGTTATAATGTACTAGATATGCCTACTTGTACAGTAGTGGCACAAATGTTTGAAGCAAAACTAATCACTTTTTTATTAGATTTGATTCTACAAAATTTAACAGAAACCATACATGCCACTGTACTTTGAGGTAAAACCAGTGGCTAGAGAGGTCATAGACCAGAGGGAAGAATCTACTACTATTATTCTACTAAAGGGACATAGTATTAAAAAGCATGCTACTGATTTGTCATTGCATCGGAACAGTAATACATCTTTTAAGTCACACCAGGGAAGCTTCCTTTTGTACTAAATAATAGTTAAAACAGAGACCTATAGCTGGTCTGAATGGTGATTCAGAAAATATGAGACTTGAGTACTTAGTCCTAAATTAGATATCTAAATTGAACCTTTCCCATCAAGGCTCAGAAATCACTGTGGAAAAGGTAGAAAAGATTTTAAGAGCAAGAGGTGGTAAATGACTATGAGTAAACTATAGACAAAAAGCAGTTGCCTATTTAAGTTCACAGTGATTGTGACAACATGAAGAAGGCCTGCCTGTTGCATCCAACTCGACCAGCAAGGAAAACCACAACCACTGGTTCTTCTTAAAGCAGTTTACTCAGGCAGCTTCTCTCTTCAAATCCCCCAGCCTCTCTGGTTACAAGTGTTTTTTGTTTTTTTTTTTTTTTTTTTTTTTCCCTTCCAGCCACAACCACGCCCCCACCAATCACCACAGGTCACATCACCTCACCAGGCAGGCTTGCTCAGCTAATCAGGGATTAGGGGCATGCCATCCACCAAATATGGGCTTGTTTACTGCCTGGAATAGATCTCCATCTAGCTGGCCAGGGAGTCGGGAATGGCTTCCCACACCTGCCCAAGTGCAAACCAGACAAAAATTACAATATAGAGACAGAAGATGTGTTTTAGAAGTTATTGGCAATTGATAGCTCCTGGGAGAGGGAGAGTTGTTTTCTTGAATGTTATTATCACTGGTAAATCAACTACACTCCAAAACAGTCCCCATATCCAACAGTGTTTAGGCAGCACAAATTGGACTCCATGGGCTTAAAAAAAAGATATAAACATTAGTGGGTGAGAAAGGGAGATCCTATCTAAGAGGAATTGGGAAAGTTGAATGAATATGATCAAAGTAGATTGTGAAATATTTTCAAATGATTAATATAAATATTATTAAATAGAATAAACATGAACAGCAAATGTAATTATAAATCAGAAAAATGAAAAATAAAAGTGATAATTCTAGTATTAACTTTTTGAGGAATCTCCACACTATAATTCTGGTTCTATCAATTTACACACCAACCAACAGTGAATAAAATTATTCTTTTCCCAACATCTTTGTAAGTATCTGTTGCAATTTTATATGATAACAATTCTTATTAAGGTGAGATGAAATCTCAAAATATCTTTAATTTCTATTTTCATGATGGTTAATGACATTGAGCACTTTTTCAAACATTCATTGTCCATATCTCTTCTCTTGAGAATTCTCTGCTCATGTCTACAGTCCATTTTTTACTTAGCTTCCTTGATATTTGATTTTTTGTTTCTTTTGAGTTCTTTGTATATTCTAGAATTCACATTTTGTTCCAAGGTATTAAATCAATTTGTAGTTGATTTTTGTGCACAGTGTGAGAGATGGATAGTTATACAGGCATGCCTTTTCCCTAACAGCATTTGTTCAAGCTTTTTTTCTTTCTTCCAATGAGTCTTTCCTAAAATTATAGTGGTTATGCTATAGTGGAAGACAACACATCTAAAAATATACAGGGAGCACAGACTGGACTTGATTTTTTTTTTAAAGATGACCTAAAGTTGAGTACATAGGGAAGAGATTTAATATGTTAGGTGATAGAGGGGGGAGTGAACATAATCAAAACACAAGAACTAATAAAATGTCAAGAAAAAGGTGGTTCTGATTGCCTAGGCTTAAGCCTGAATTTTCAATTATATTCCACTGATACGTGTCAATTTCTGTGCTGGAACCATTCATTTTTATTATGTATATTATTATGACCCGAGACTGGTTTTGGAAATCCCTCCAGCATTGTTCTTTTTATTGATAGTTCCCTTAGCTATTTGGAGTCTTTTGAGTTCCCAAATGAACTTTAGAATTGTCTTTCAATTTTTGTGAAAAAAAAAATGATTTTGATTGAGATTCAAAAGAAACTGTAAATTACTTTTGATAGGACAAGCATTTCCAAAATATTTATTCTACCGATCTATTCTATATGAGAGGTCTTTCCATTTTCTAGTTTTCCTTGATTTCTTTCTTCAGAGTTTAAAATTTTCCACTATAGAATATCTTTACTCCAATATAAGTTTTAGCTTATCATCAATAGTGAGACTTTGGTGCTAAACAATGTTTATATCGTCATCTCCAAAGTTCTGGAAACACAGGATGGAAGCAGAAATGTAATAACCTGAAAACAGTGAAAGGGGCTGTCAACTTTTGGAAAATGCAGAGCCATGGCAATCATGAACTCACAAAAATATGGCTGATTCCCTTGAGGATGCACAAGGATGGACCTACCAACACCTGGGCAAGGATAGAGGAGAGTCTGAGAGAGTCCTTCCCTTTACTGCAGAACTATTTTCTTTCTTTATTCCTTTCTTTCTCTCTCTCTCTTTCTTTCTTTCTTTCTTTCTTTCTTTCTTTCTTTCTTTCTTTCTTTCTTTCTTTTTTTGAAACCTGTGTAAGCACTTAGAATTTTAACTCATATGTGAATGTACTTTCCTCGACTTGCATAACTCTTAATTTCATATCCCCAGATACCTGTTTTACATTTAAGAGTAGAGAAAGTGTATAAAATGATAGCTAGTTAACTTCTCACCAATGAGTATTTCCCAAAGACCAGAGCTATTTTCTAATAATAGATTCAATCCATCAGAAAGATATTACTATTGTATTAGTTCATTCAGAAAGGAGACTGCATTCAGATTCACTGGGTCCCAGTGGATAACCACAATCCAATGATCATACAGACAACCCTTGTTAAGCTAACTGGATCGGTCATACAACAGAACCAAATGTGCTTGCAGTGGTGTGAATATGCCTAGCCACATGGGAAGTGCTACTATTCTGAGGTATGGCCTTGTTGGAATAGGTGTGATGTTGTTGGAAGAAATGCACATTATAGGGGTGGGCTTTGAGGTTCTATGCTCAAGCTCCACCCATGGTGGAAGAGAGCCTCATCTTGGCTACCTGCAGACGAGAGTTTCCATCTGGCTGCCCTCAGATCAGATAGAGAACTCTCAGTTCCTTCTCCAGCACTATGTCTGCCTGGATGCTGCCATGCTTCCTATAATGATGATAATGGACTGAAGGTCTAAAAATGTAAGTAAGCTTTTATAATGTTTGCCTTGGTCACAGTGTCTCTTCATAGCAATGCAACCGTAAGTAAGATGGTCATGAATCAGACAATAGGAAAGGTAAAGGAGATTTTAAGGGAGAGAGGAATATAAGAGAAGACATGGGGAACAGAGAAACTAGAATGCATTATGTTTGTTTATGAAAAAATGTAATTTATTAACAATTTAAAAGCATAGTGGTACAACTACTCTATAAAACTGAAAATTGCTTTTGAAATTTAGTTTAAATAAAATCAGAAACACTTTTGAAGTCCAGTATTAAGTTCAGTTAAACATATACTAGCATTTTAAATTGATAATTCTACTCCTTGATCTGTAAGCAAAATATTAAATGTTGGCTTACATAGACTAGTATGACAACATTATAGTAGTTTTACTCAAAAAAGTAAAATGTTAGAAGTAGTAAATAATTTTGAGCTACATTATATATATACATTTCTCATAATTATACAGTTATACATAATTGATGAAAAATTGGCAGACACCAAACACTGGAAATTCTATAATTCTTTCATAAAATGAAAAGTAATACATACATATGTGTGTGTGTGTGTGTGGGTGTGGGTATGTGAGTGTGTGTGTAGTTGTGTGTAAATATTTCTCCAGTAGGATATAGAGGTCATAGGATATATCCCTACGATTACTATAGCTGGGTTGTATTGTAGTTTTACATTTAGGTTTTGTTTGTTTGTTTGTTTGTTTGTTTGTTTGGTTGGTTGGTTGTCGTATTGAAACATGGTCTCACTATGTAACACTTGATGTCCTGGAACTTACTATCTAGACCAGACTGGCCTCAAACTCACAGAGATTCACCTGCCTCTACTTTCCTAGTGCTGGGATTAAATGACATGTGACATCACACCCAGCCTTTTAGTGTTCTGAGAAATCATCACACTGATTTTTATGGTGGCTGCATTATGGTGGATTGTCACTGTTCTTTGCATACACACTCGCACTTCTTATTTTTTTTTTTTTTGTATTTTCCTGTTTTTATTTTTATAGTAGCCTTTCCGGCTGAGGTGAGATAAAATCTCAAGGTGGTTTTAATTTGCTTTTTCCAGATGGTTGCATGCATAAAAATTTTAGATCATTGACGTTTTATTGACTGTCAGCTTTGGGGTTTATTTTTTTCTTTTAAATATGTTTAATTTTGTAGGTATTTATATATTTTAGATTTTGTAAGTGAATTAGTCATTTCTTTTGTTACAAATAGGTGTATGGCCATTATCAGCAACCCCCTCATGTCTCTTTATCCTCTTGAATCCCCTTTGTTATTTCATTGTTAGACAAGCTTATTTGGCTAGGTATCAACTACTTCCTTGAACTCCTGAAATGCTTAAATATTTAAATATTGCTAATTCTGCATGTTCCCTCTGTGCTCGTTCTCTCTCTCTCTCTCTCTCTCTCTCTCTCTCTCTCTCTCTCTCTCTCTCTCTCTCTCTCTCCTTTCTAATTTAGTCAATTGGGAGTTGACTGTAGGCTGAACCCCAGCCAATGGGGAACTGACAAGCAACTGCTGTGATGACAATGACAGACACAATCTAAGTCCTGTATACTTCTATTCACTAACTCCACAGCACACTTTTTCTGACAAGAAATCCTGTGTCAGGTTATTTTAGTTTCATTCATGTGTGCTTTTGTACAACACTGAGATTAGTATTTCCTGAGAATATTAACCTCTTTTTTGAAATACAGTTGGCAAACTTTGTCCTCAATTGTGCAGTCTATCTGTTTTCTCTGCTAAGAGTTTATTTTGCTATGAAGAGGCCCACTAATTTAATGTAATCCTTTTTGTCAATTCTTGAGGCTATTTCCTGTAGTATTAGAGATTGGTTTAGAAATATACTACCTATACTCATGTCATAAAGTGCTTTTTCCATGTTTTTCTGAAATAACTTTTCAATTATAAACCAATTTTTGACAAAATATATTTAAGTCTACTCACGCAAAGGGAAAGTCATCCAATACACAGTCTTCTAAATCTACTTTGCAGTACAAAATTTTATAGTCTACATTTTTGAAACCTTAATGCAAACAGCCTGTTCTTTAGGTTTCTTAATAAAAGACACTCAAGGTTACCAAAGCAAAGATATTGATTCTGTAGTCAAGGCAAGCTTTTAATCAAAATGTGCAAAAACCACAATGCTACTATTATTATAATGTAAGTTATAATTTATTTATGAAAAATTATATAAATTATTTTACCCAGAGTTATTGGGCAATAGAACAGTAAAATTATTGAATAAATACTCCTTGAGTTACCTTTTGATTTGCAGTATTGATAATTATCAGAGAAAAAATCCTTGAAATGCATTAGTTGTTTAAGTAAAATTAATTTAAATTTACTTTTAAATTACTTAGAGCAGAATTACCCCATTCTTCTGAATTTGAAATCTCTTTAATGATATTTTATAATATCCAAGTATGGTTGCATTTGGAGTTGAAATTAACTAAACGCAACTATTTGTATACTTTAGTAACTGAGACTTCAGGTCTCTTAACTTCATGTAGTCAGCAATGATATCACTAATTTTTAGCTTGGCATGTTGCTGAAAATTTAAGTTTGGATACTCTGATTTTTGGGTGTTTTTTTAAAAAGGGTTCTGATTTTAATTTTAATTAAAATTTAATGCTACATTCATTATAAACAATCACGACAAAATAAAAATATGGAGAAACTTATCTGTCTGTATATTTTAGAAACGGGTTAATCTGTTTCTAGGCTAAGTGAATTTTTTATCAGTACTCAACATATCTCTAGTGTTTGAAGACACATTTTATGAATTAAAATGGGGTTTTATTTATCTTTGGAGCAAGGAAAAAACACAATTTAAAATAAAATATTTCTGAACGTTGTGTATAATGTTTTCAATATAGAAACTCATTCAATGTTTCGATGAGTTTCTGCATTTTACAAACCACTTTGTATGTACACTCCAATATATATTCACTTCTTGTCTTTTCATATAGTAAATGCCACTAACTAGCATTAAATATTCATATATTGTAAATAATATCCAATAAGAGATATTGGGATAGATTTTAAAAATGAAAATAAGCTGAATGTACATTTTTCCATTATAGGTATCTATTCCATCTCTAGTGCTACAGAATGTTTTGCTTCACTGATGGAATTAAAGTGTAGATTTTTAGCTTGTTTATTCTCATCCAGAAGAAACAATGTGATATAAATTAAGATACTGAGAATAAATTATGTTCCATATTTTGGCAAGAAATTTCTTTAATTCAGAGAAATAAATTACTCTAGGGCATTTTAGAAATTGTTGAACATTCTATAGTAATCTCAATGCAAATGTCATTTAATATGTTTATCAAACTGAAGGACCATCCAGAGACTGCCCCACCTGGAGATCCATCCCATAAACAGCCACCAAACCCAGACACTATTGCATATGCCAGTAAGATTTTTGCTGACAGGACCCTTATATAGCTGTCTCTTGTGAGGCTATGCCAGTGCCTGGCAAATATCGAAGTGGATGTGCATAGTCATTTATTGTATGGAACACAGATCCCCCAATGAAGGACTAGAGAAAGTACCCAAGGAGCTGAAGGGGTCTGAAACTCTTTGGAGGAACAACAATATGAACTAAGCAGTACCCCCAGAGCTTGTGTCTCTAGCTGCATATGTAGCAGAAGATGGCCTAGTCGGCCATCATTGGGAGAAGAAGCCCTTGGTCTTGCGAAGATTATATGCCCCAGTACAGGGGAATGCCAGGGACAGGAAGGGGGAGTGGGTGGGTTGGGGAGCAGGGCAGGGGGAGGGTATAGTGGACTTTGGGGATAGCATTTGAAATGTAAATGAAGAAAATATCTAATAAAAAATTTAAAAAAGAGACTGTAGTCAACACCTCAAGTAGCTATTTAAATCATTAAAACTCTATAAGAGTATGATGTAATGATATATGATTTTAACAGTTACAAGCCAAGAAATAATAGGAGATAATATTATTAAATCTTTGCTTTCAGGAATTAAGTTATATGGCACTTTCACAGAAAATTGGAAATTGATCTTCCTCAAGACCCAGCTATACCACACCTGAACATATGCCCAAAGGACTCTCCTTCCTATCACAAGAATATTTGCTCAACCATATTCCTAACAGCTTCATTCATATTAGCCTGAAACTAGAAACAACCTAGATGTCCTTCAACTAAATAATAAACATAGAAAATGAGGTTCATTTACACAATGAAATACTACTCAGCTATTTAAAACATCATGGATTTTTGCAGGAAAATAACTGTAACTAGAAAAAAAAAATCATCCTGAGTGAGGTAACCCAGACCCAGAAAGACAAACATGATATGTACTCATCCATAAATGGATATTAGTTACAAACTGAAAAACAAGCATACTACAGTCCACAAACCCAGAGAGGCCAAATAATGAGGGTCTAAGGGGAGGAATGAAAGAATCTACTCTGAAAGGAAAGATGCTATAGATATAGCAGGTGAACTGGGGGTGGGTGGGGATGGGAACTGGAGAAATCACATGGTAGGGAGACACTGAGAAAATATTGGGAGAAACAACTGGAATTCAGAGACATTTTGAGGGCATGTGAAAACCAAGTTCAGTGGAAAGTGGAATTTACAAGATTAACCTTCACAATGGTTCACAAATAGGGGACATAGGGCCAGAACTGCCAATCTTTGGTAACCTGGAAAGGCCTCAAGTGGAGGAATTTGTACACCAACCCAGCCATAAAACATTTGACCTACAATTGGTTCTGACTGAGGAGTGTCCTGGAATCATAGCCTAGCAGAAATGTCATTAAAGAGACTAGAGAGACATCATCCAACAACTGATGGGAGTAGATGTTGAATGCCCCAGCCCATGATTGGGCTGAGCTTGAGAGGTCCTGCTGAGGAGGGGAGAGGGAGGATTAGTCGAAATCAGAGAGGTCAGAGACACACTATGAGAACAGACCCCACAAAATCAGCTGACCTGGACTGATGGGAACTCAAGAGTCCAGGGTGGATGTAGGAATCTGACTTATCTCCTCTACATATATGTTATAGCCTGGTGTTCTTGGGGAAATCATAACACTGGGTATAGGGTCTGTCCCTTGCTCTTTGCCTACTTGAGGGACTCCTTTCTTCTTACTGGGTTGCCTTGTCCAGCCTTGAAGTGATGGTATGTGCCTGGTATTATTGCTATGCTGTTTGTTTGATGTCCCTAGGATGCCTGCTTTTTTCTGAGGGGAGGCAGGGGCGAGGGAGGGGAAATCTGGAGGAGAGTGGAGGTAGAAGGGTGGAGAGGCTGGAAGAAGAGGAGGGAGAAAAAATAAAATTGCAGTCAGGATGTAATATACCAGAGAATAATTTTAAAAAGACTATGAATCTTTCCATATTCAGTACAAACACTGCAATTCATGACATGGAGGAGTGATGAATCTGAGTTGAGGTGTTTCAGGAAGCATTTGTTTGCACTTACTAGACTGATGGCATGCACAGCTCAAACTATGTGTATTGTGTTATAAAGATTGCTGCATGCATGAAATCACATGATATAGCATAGCCTCATGCTGCTAGGTACATCTCAGATTTATCACACATTTAAATTTATATTAGTTGTTGGCCATTGTCTATTCTGAAGGCTTAAATTTTACCAAATTATTCATGAGTCTTTCAGTCAATTAGTTACACATATGGCATGTGAACCACAATTTAAGAGGTCTATTCTAAATTATAATGAAGGCTCCCAGGCACCATTAGTATCCACCCATTCAAAGTTGACATTGAAAAGACAAAGTATGAAGAAAGGAAAGTAATAAAGATAGAAATATCACTGAATTATGAAATAATTAAGTTTCTCTATTTGGAATGTGCCCGATTTTGAATCTTCTTGTTATAAATGAAAATGCATTTTCCAGTGTTTATAGAATTTGGATTAAGTCTTTTTAAATTTTTATTCATTCCTAGCTTTATACATATATGCATGTATATTTATCTGTCCTTCTGTATGTGTACTATGTGTGTACTGATTGATTCTTTCTTTTCAAAAATATTCTACTAAGCAGCATGGAAGCATGTCCTTCTATAAATTGAATATTCGATTTATAATATTTTGTTGGACTTACTTTTAAAGTAAAATGTGATAATCATTATCTATGATCATTGCATACATTCCAAACAAATATATTTGATTCTGTTCTTGCAGCTATCTTTTTTTAGGTTTCTTGAAGAATTACTTTCTTGCTTTCTCTATGGCATCATTCCCTCCTTGTGTTGGAGTTTTTCCTTTATTATCTTTCGAAGAGCTGGATTCGTAGAAAGATATTGTGTGAATTTGGTTTTGTCATGTCATACTTTGGAGTCTCCATCTATGGTAATTGAGAGTTTTGCTGGGTATAGTAGCCTGGGCTGATATTTGTGTTCTCTTAGGGTCTGTATAATATCTGTCCAGGATCTTCTGGCTTTCATAGACTCTTGTGAGAAGTCTGGTGTAATTCTAATAGTTTGGCCTTCACATGTTACTTGACATTTTTCCCTTACTGCTTTTAATATTCTATCTTTATTTACTGCATTTGTTGTTCCGATTATTATGTGTCGGGAGGAATTTCTTTTCTGGTCCAGTCTATTTGGAGTTCTGTAGGCTTCTTGTAAGTTCATGGGCATTTCTTTCTTTAGGTTTGGGAAGTTTTCTTCTATAATTTTGTTGAAGTTATTTGATGGCCCTTTAAGTTGAAAATCTTCATTCTCATCTACTCCTATTATCTGTAGGTTTGGTCTTCTCATGGTGTCCTGGATTTTCTGGATGTTTTGAGTTAGGATCTTTTTGCATTTTGCATTTTCTTTGATTGTTGTGCCGATGTTCTCTATGGAATCTTCTGCACCTGAGATTCTCTCTTCCATCTCTTGTAATCTGTTGCTGATGCTCACATCTATGGTTCCTGATTTCTTTCCTAGGATTTCTATCTCCAGAGTTGCCTCTCTCTCTGTGTGATTTCTTTATTGTTTCTACTTCCATTTTTAGATCCTGGATGGTTTTGTTCAATTCTTTCACCTGTTTGGTAATGTTTTCCTGTAAGTCTTTAAGGGATTTTTTTGTGTTTCTGCTTTAAGGGCTTCTAGCTGTTTACCTGTGTTCTTTAAGGGAGTTATTTATTTCCTTCTTAAAGTCTCCCATTATCATCATGAGAAGTGACTTTAGATCCATATCTTGCTTTTCTGGTGTGATGGTGTATCCAGGACTTACTGTGGTGGGAGATTTTCATTCTGATGATGCCAAGTAACCTGGTTTCCGTTGCTTCTGTTCTTATGCTTGCCTCCTGCTATCTGATTATCTCAAGTACTTGCTGCTCTCAATATATCTGGTTGGAGCCAGTCCTTCCTATAATCCCGGTTGATTCAGGACTCCTCAGAGTCCAGCATTCTCTGTGATCCTGTGATTCCGGGATCCTGTGAACCTGAGATTCTGGGTATGTCAGAGTTCTTGGCAGTCAAGTTTTCTCTGAGATCCTTTGATCCTGGTGTGACCAAGCTCCTGGTATCCTAAAATCCTAAGATCCTGTGTATGTTACAGTGCCTGGAGGTGGTGTTCCCTCTGGGGATCGTGGGGCTGTCTGGTGTGTTTGAAACCAAATTATACTAGCACTGATCAGAAGGATCCCGGGCCCCTGGTCAGGCAGAGTTACTGTGTCCTTGCTCCTGCTGTCACAGGCCTGTCATGATTGGTTTGGAATAGATGTTGTTTTCCACTCACCTGTGATCCTAAGATCCTGGGCAAGCTATGGTGCCTGTGGCATGGAGTGTCCTCTGGGGACCCTGGGCCCTTCTGCTGAGTTCGCGCCCAAGGTCTTATTTCCACTTTAACTGCTGAAAAGATACAGATTCTGGTGACCATATTGTGTTTTTCTCTCTTCAGGAATCATGCTTTAATTTCATTCCAGAAAATGAGATAGTGGAGAAAACTGAAGGGAAGATTTTTTAAGTGAAAGAAGTAGGAAAAATAATGACTTGTAACTTTTAATAATGACTTCAAATATTATTAATACAGAAATAATTTTTACCATGTAGTCTTAACTTTTACAAGGTAGGAAAATGAAAATCAATTATTGTTAAATAGTGAAGGCTTTAGACTACTGTAAAATGACCAAAAGTACAAAAGATAGAAATAGTAATGAAATGCTGAGAATATTGATGATCTATGTACAAGAAAATCAAGATTATCATAAAAACCTAAGAGCTTTTATTAAGAGTTTTATTGAAAGTACAATAAAACCCTGCTTAATCTGCAAATCCTCAAAGATAGCTCTGTAAGTTACATTTGGGTCAGAATTAAAAAATATTTTAAACTAGATCAATATTATTGCATTCAAGGGTTTAAATGAGATTAAGAATGTGCCCCCAGGTAGATTTTCTGAAGGAAATAATTGTGATAATTATAATGAAGCTGATATTTAGCTGACACATCTGTTTACTGACAATGTATAAAGTACTTGAATGGACATGAAAACAGATCTCAAAGTGAAGTATATTACCATGTATATACGTCTGCCTTTAGAATCTACTGTCTATAATGATATAGTATATTGAAATAATGTGTTTCACTTGCCTAGTAACTGCTTGGGGACTAGTTCCCCTTAATCTTAGTCTTTCTGAAACAAGTATAAAAAATATCAGTCCTTTAATCCTTGTGTGCATGTCCTGTCCAACTGAAATGAAGTATCTCATGAGATTAGCCACAGTGAGTGGTTAAGCAAGCGATTCAATTCCAGCCAAGAAGCTCATCCTTCACGTAGTAACTGAAGCTGTGCAGAAAATAGACACTATCTTGCTTAAGGAAATTACATGCCTTTAGAATGACACAGATATGGAACTGCTTAAAATATCTTTGCCACAACACTCAAAAGGTCCTTTGACATGTATTTGTGCCAAAGACAACTCTGTACCAGTATATGTCAAATATAATATCCATGTATCAACACACTTTCAAAAATGTGCAATTTAACTGTGCTTCTCTTGTTTTCCATACACAAAGCCCTGATGAATATACTTGAATAACAAACTTCTACATAAATATTCATGCTAGGAAGATTTACTTAAATGAAACCAGACAAAAATATTATTCTAAATAAAGAAACCAATACTTTAATATCATACTATATCTAATCATAGAAAATATTCCTGGCTAAATGAATTTTTAAGTGAAAGCACAAAGAAAAGAAAACTAAGTCAATTTAAAAAATTATAGGAGTCACTATTTTTTTAAATCCATATGACTACTGAAATTAAAGACTAACTCTTTTTATATGTTGAATTTTACAGTACAACAGCACTCAGTCTCCAGCTAACTTAATCCTTAGAACGTAGTCATGCTGAAAAGACTGTTTGCTAAGTTTTCATATGATCATTAGCTCTGTCTCTGATTTTTCTGAGCCATGCCTAGATCGTTCCTAAAAACAAAAACAAAAACAACAACAACAAAAAACAACTTAAAATGTGGCATTAAAAATGCTGTTTACAAAGAACAGTGATTTCCAGTTTATTCTGGTGTCTTCATCAGCTCATTTTTCCTAGAAAATGATATTCCTAAGTGTGAACACTAGTTAATAATGACTCAATAATGGTCCATTAGTTGTGGCAAATGTTGTGTTGTACTAATATGGTAATAAGAGAAACTCAGTGTGAAATGTACTAAAACTCTGTACCATTTGAAACTTTTTATAAACTAATTTGTTATAAAATCAAAGGCTTATTTCAGAATAGAAGGTAACATGGAGAATAAAGAAAAACACAAAATTAAATATAAGAAGAATAAATAAAAGAAAATAGGACAGATGGGCCATACACACACTGAAATGCCACATTGATGTGACATAATCAGAAGTAAAAGTGAGGCAAATCATCCTAGATTCCACAGATAATTTGATAAAGATGTATTATATCACCAAACTGACCTCACCCATGTTTATCTCTGCCAATACCTGGAAAAGATAGGTAAGAAATATCAGAAATTCTGTCTCTAGTCCATACTTCCAAAGCACAGCTAGCACATAGGGGAGACCTGTAAGGGATTCCTGGATCCTCAGTGTCCAGTGCATACTTCTAATTTTCTCATCACCAGCATCCACCATTGAGAAGTGTGGAGTCCCTGGAGCCTCTGGGAATATTTCTCCTACTCCTTCCTACCCTGCTATCAGTCTGCCCAGTCACATAAGAGGTCCTCAACTTTACGTCTTCAGAATACACTTTCTTACTCAGACAAATAAGGCAAAAAAAAAAAAAAATCCTTCAGCCCTCTATCCCTATGTATAATTCTACTGTCATCTAAGTACTAGACACAGAAAGGTAAGATGTCTCTGGCCCTGTGCCTATAGGGTATACATTTACATTTCTAGTGATCATCTCAACCAGGCATTTACAATCAGAACTTTTACAGTGGCAACTTTCTTCTCTTGGACCCCAAGGCTTGTGGAACTATATTAAAGTGATACCTTCTCCAACCTCTGGTGTACAGTCTGCCATAGGAAACAAGAGGAAGAAATCCACCTTCACCTGACACAAATACATAATGCTGTGATGTTTCAAGTCATGGATTCGCCAACTTTAACACACATCCACACACCTTAAGAACTTCAGCTCTGAAGATAAAGAGACAAATAAAACAAAGTCTGATGCTGGCATACGAGGTCAGAATGTATGCCAGATACCACAGGAGTGAGATCACTTTTAATTACCCATTCCAATAATCAAGAGCACTTCTCTCCACAACTAACACAGAACCCAGCCAAAATTTACAAAGTAGAATAACAAGGGCCCAAACAAATGCTTACTGAAATCAGCTATGCAAGAACATCTTAACAATTAATTTCAGATGGAAAATAATACTAGCTATGTGAAAAACTAAACAAAATATTTTCTCCAAAACTTAATAACTACAGCAATGTCAACCAAATGTCTGTGACTTAGATAAAATTTCAGACAAAGCACTCAAAAGAATGATTATAAGTAAGTTCAAAGATTTCAAAGAAGACACAAATGTACATATGAATAAATTCAAGGAGGATATAAATGATATGAATGAATTTTAAGAAAAGAAAAACAGTTGAGTGAAATAAGGATGTCAATGTAGGACATGAAAATAGTCTTCAATACAGAGATAGAAATATCAAAGAAAAACTAGACTGAAACAATACTGGATATGAAAACTTCAATAAGCCAAGCAAAAACTGAAGTGGAATGCCTCAAGGAAAGAATGGATCATACAGAGGACAGAATAGCAGAACTTGCAGATAGAGTGGGAGATATAGATTATTCAGTTAAATTAATAACAGTTATTTTTGGATGTGTTAGTTGATATAAGATTTATACAATATTATGAAAAGATCAAATATAGGAATTATAGACATAGAAGAAGAGGAGAAATCCCATACCAAAAGCATAGATAATATTTTCAACAAAACAAAAGAAGAAAAATTCTTAAATCTAGGGTAAGGATACCCAAAGCATAATGAACAGTAAATAGAACCAAAAATGGCACAGACCTTTCCCATATTATAGTGAAACACTAAACATGCAGACAGAAGATAATATTACTTGAATACTACAAGGAAGAAGACACAAGTTACACACACACATACACACACACACATTCACACACTAAAAGATAATATCGAAATGAAAACTTTAAAAGCCAAAAGAACATGATGTATTGTACTTCATGTTACATAAGATCACAGATAACAGCTCAGGCTATTATACCTAGTAAAAATTTCTATCATAGTGGAAATAAAAAAAAATCTTCCTATGATAAAACAATTTATGTTTACTAGGTCACAACAATAAAGAATATTGGAGGGAATACTTTGGATAGAGAAGAATGATAAATACACCCAAGATGCTAGAGGAATTAAAACATGTTAAGACATTTGTTAAGAAAATGAAAACTTTAGGCTGGATGCACTGGTGCATGCCTTTAATACCAGTACTTGGGAGGTAGAGACAAGCAGGTCTTAGTGAATTTGAGGCCAGTCTGGTCTACAGAGTGAGTTCCAGGACAGCCAGAGCTACATGATAAGACCCTGTCTCAAAAGAAACAAACACAACAACAACAACAAACAAACAAAACAAAACAAAACAAAAAGTAAAGAAAATGAAGACTAAGCCTGGAGAAAGAGATAAACAGTTAAGTGTTCTTACAGAAGACAGGAGTTCTATTCACAAATCATGTCATGTAGCTCATAACCAATTCCAGATCCAGGGAGATTTTATGTGTCTCTGAATACCTCAGGCAGTATCTTTCAAGTAGTCTCTTGATTAGCACCAGATATTGACTTGACACAGCCCATTGTCATGTGAGGGGGTCTTGGGTGGGAAAATAACTTACCATATTCATGAATATATAAGAAAGATACCTGAGCAGAGAGTATAGAAAGCAAGCCAGTAAGTGTCACTACTCAATGGTTTCTGAATCAGCTCTTGCTTGAGCTCTTGCTCTACGTTCCCTCAGCGATAGACCATTAGTTGGAAGTACAAATAAATTATTTATCTCCAAGTTACTACTGGTCACAGCAAAAGAAAAGAAAACTAGAACACATGTGCATAGACATGTGCACACAGAGACACGCATACACACACACACACACACACACACAAATGTGCACACAGTTAAAAATAAATTCTTTTAAAAAGCAAAAAATAGGCTAAGAAAATATCGAACAATAAAAATATTTTAAAAATCAACATGAATTAATACAAATTTTTCAATAACTCTCAATATAAATTAATTCAACTTCTCAATCAAAAGATAAGAACTAACACATTGGACAAGAAAACACAATCTTTGGTTTTGTTGCCTATAAAAAATTCCAGCCGGGTGTGGTGGCGCACGCCTTTAATCCCAGCACTCGGGAGGCAGAGGCAGGTGGATTTCTGAGTTCGAGGCCAGCCTGGTCTACAAAGTGAGTTCCAGGACAGCCAGGGCTATACAGAGAAACCCTGTCTCGAAAAACAAAACAAAACAAATCAAAACAAAACAAAATTCCAACTGAACATCAAACAGACACCATCTTAGTATAGATGTATTCCAAACAAATGGTATCAGAAATCTATCAGGAGTCACTATTTTGGTATCAGACACAAACAGAGTTCAACACAGGCCAGAAAGTATCAATATTACTTCATACTGATTAAAACAACAATCCATCAAGAGAAGACATTACTATTCTTCTATACTATTATTCTTACTATATATGTTCCAAACACAAGTGAAGCTGAATTCATAACAACAAATACTACTAGATTTAATCTCACAATTTAATACAACATGGTGATATTGTTACTTCTATATTCCATCTAATAGACAGGTTACCAAGGCAAAAAAAAGGAGTAAAAAATTTATGGATTTTATATCCCAGGTCAAATGGATGTAACAGATATCTATAGAATAATGCACATATTACGAAATTCAAATCTTCTCAGAAATCCATGAACCACACCCTCAAATTGATCATACATTAAATACAAACTTAATCTGAACAAATGTAGAAAAATTAAAATAGTGGGCAAAACTACAGAAAATATACAACTTATGGAAATTAAAACATATACTATTGAGCAATAACTGGATAATTAAAGAAACCAAGAAATAAACTTAAAAGTTCCTAGAATCAGATGAAAATGAAAACACTATATTAAGATTTATGGAATGAAATGAAGGAAATCCTGAAAGGGAAATGTCTAAGTCTAAGTGAAAAAAATGAGATTTCAAGTAAATAATAACAAATTGAAGGCCCCAGCAAAACAAATACAAATCAAATCAAGTACACATGAAATATAAAAGATCCTGTATTGCCAAAGCAATACTGAGCTATAAGAGTACCTCTTGAAGTGTTACCATACAGAATTTCAAATTATACCAAAGAGCCATAATACCAAAGCAGCATGATACTGACACAAAATAGACACAGATCAGTAGAATAAATAACAAGCTACTAAATAACTACAACCAAGTAAGTTTTGACAAGGAGGTACAAAATGTATACCAGTGAAAAGACAGTCTTTTCAGTAGATGATACTGGTAAAATGATATGTCCACATGTAGAATAATAAAACTAGATGGTTCCTTCTTTCACCATGCAAATCACCTCCAAGTGGATGAAAGTCCTCAACATAAAATCTGAGATTCAGAGCCAGGCATGGTGACGAACGCCTTTAATCCCAGCACTCCGGAGGCAGAGGCAGGCAGATTTCTGAGTTCGAGGCCAGCCTGGTCTACAAAGTGAGTTTCAGGACATCCAGGGCTATACAGAGAAGTCCTGTCTTGAAAAAAAAAAAAAGAAAGAAAAGAAAAGAAAAGAAAAGGAAAGGAAAGGAAAGGAAAGGAAAGGAAAGGAAAGGAAAGGAAAGGAAAGGAAAGGAAAGGAAAGGAAAGGGAAAAAAAAAGAGAGAGAGAGAGAGACCCTGAGATTCTGAAACTACTAGAGGAAAAAGCAAAAAAGTATGTTAAAAGATGTGGGTATCGGTAGAGAGTTTGTAAATGGGACTCCAAAAACATAGAAAATTAAGGCCAAGAACTTACAAAAGAGATTTCAACAAGTTAAAGGTTTCTGTAAAGAAAATGAAACTGTCAGTGAACTGAAATACCAACCTACAGTGAGGGAGAATAGATTTGCCACTTATGCAGTAGACTGGGGACTAACATCTAGAATAGCAAAGAAATGTTTAAAAATAAAAATGATATCAAATAAACAGTTAACACAATAAAAATGAGCTTTGCAATCCAAAAGAACTCACAAAACAAAGAATATTAATGTTCAACAACAACTTTTAAAAGCATTCACCATCCTTAGACATTAAAAAAAAAATTAAAACTACTTTGAGATTCTGTCTCACCTCATTGAGAATAGCTACTTTCAACAATAAAATGACAGTACAATGATTTAGTTGTGGAAACAAAGAACACTTATTCACAGATTTGGGAGTGTTAACTGCTACAGGTACTATGAAGATCAATGTGGATGCTTTTCAAAGAGCTACAAATATAACTTCCATCATATGACAGAGCTATTCAACATTTACCCAAAGCAATGTATCTCCCACTAGAGAGGTACTTGCTTAACTATCTTCTTTCTGCTCCATTGACAATAGCTTTGAAATTGACTCAGCCTAGGTCTCCATCAACAAGTGGATAGTGAAAATATAGTTCATATATTCAATAAACAATTACTCAGCTATAAAGAAAAATGAAATTATTAAAATTGCAGGTAAATGAGTAGATCTGGAAATATACTGGAATGAGGCAACTCAGCTCCAGAGAGACAAACAATGCCTATTTTCTCTAACATGAATATTCTAGCTTCAAATCTTAATTTTATGTGTTTAACTTAGGATACCTATAGAAGGCAAGTAACTTGAAGAGGATTAGCCTTAGCTACTTTTCTATTTCTGAAAACAAAAACAAAAACAAAAACAAAACACTGTGACCAAGACAACTTATAAAAGAAGGCATTTAACTTGGGCTCACAGTTCCAGAGAATAGTAGAGTTCATATCTGTCATGGTAGAGAGCATGGCAGCAGGTAAGCAAACACCATACTAGAGCAGTAGCTGAGAGGATTCAGCTGATCCACAAACATGAAGCAGAGAGGGAGAAAATGCTAACTGGGACTGGAATGGGATTTTGAATCCTCTAAGTCTATCCCAGTGGCAAAAGTCCTTCAAAAAGGCCTAATGCTTCTGAAACAGTTGCACTAACTGTAGAGCAAACATTGAATATATAAGACTAACTGGGACCATTCTCATTCAAACCTTCACATTTCACACTAAGTCTATATGTTCACTAAAATGAATCCCAGAAATTCTCAGACGGACATAGACCCCAACATTCTCAAATGTGTATTTCATTCTACTAGTTTCAATAATTTATAGTATTTCTGCAAGCTTGTAGATCATCTAATTCATGATTCTAGTCATCTTTCATGCATTTAGAGATTTTTATTGGTGGCATATATTATATTTTTTTACTCCTGATGTGATACTATCATTTTATTTTTGCTTTGTTTGCATGGCAACATGATGCATACATTTGTGATATATACATATGGACATTATAGCCAAAGCATCGTTTGGACAATTGATCCAAAATTTTGACTGATACAATAGTCAATGCAGTTAAGCAAAGAGATTAGTATTACCATCAACACAGAAACTCTGAACTTTGATAGATTTTAAATAGGCACAAAGATGAAGTGAAATTATTAAAAAGTATAGAATATTGGTGTATATTTGAGGCAGCTTTAGGGGCTATTGGCTGTGTTTGTTTGTTTGTGTCTTATTTATTTATGTCATTTGGGAATCAGGATCCTCAATTGCGAAAATGTTCCCAACAATTGGCCTGTGGACAAGGCTATGGGGAAATTTCTTAATTAATGATCGATGTGGGAGGGCTCATCTCACCATAGATGGTGACCTCTCTTGTGTTCTTAGGTTGTATAAGAAAGCAGGCTAAGGAAGCCTGGAAGAGTATCCCAGCAAGGAGCCCTTTTCCATGGCACCAGTTATTGCCTTGCTTGAGCTGCTGCCTTGATGTTCTTCAGTGATGGGCCTGAAGTGTAAGACAAAAAAAAAAAAAAAAAAAAAGGAAAAAAAAATCTTTATTTCCAAGGAAGGTTGCTTTTGGACATGGTGGTTTTTTCATAGCAACGGGGACTCTAAGGAACCTTTCACTTTCTCATAAAGAGATCAAATTCTAAGGTCTATACCATTAATTCTCTGAGGGAAACTCATTTTGTAATGATCATTTTCCACAGGACTTACCAATTAACTACAGGGCATGTAAATGATTATAATGGGATTTCTTTCTTTTGTAAAGCTACTTCATCCTTAAAGCTTCCTGAACACTTAATAGGTCTCAAAAATATTTTTAGGGATTCCCTAATGAAATTGTGACTAAAATACATTAGAACAAAGTAAATTTCATCTTCCATCAGGGACTACGTAAGAGTATTTCCACTCAGAAGAAGTGTTTATCTGAGATTCACCTGGTAAGTGCAATTAACTAGGGAATTTCCCTTGGGAGAATATATTCTTCTCATTTCTATTCAGTAGCATATCCAGTAAAAGGAAACAAGTGACACTGTGATGTGTTGTAAGCTGGTATTTACAAATGTTGACATCATAGTAGAGCATTTGGGAATAGAGTTAGATTAAAACAGAACTAGTCAATGGCTTTCAGCAGTAAGGTACCTGACAAATTTCAGAATGATGCTAGATATTTGTGCCTTTTAGATTTGTTTCTTATGGGTATTAACATCCCTAAATTAATTTTGATTTTTCTTTTCATAAAATCAAGAAGGGCTAACTAACTTTAACAATCTGAATATAAGATATTTGGACATAGCTCATTGGGAGAGTGCCTGCCTATCATATACATGGCCATAGGTTTTATCCTTAGCACTACTTAAAAGAGTCCAGGTTGTTGTTGGATTTTCTGAAATTGATAATAACCAATTCAACACAAAATAAACTCAGTAGTATATTTTGAACACTGTTTAAGTTCTGTACCATTTGGGCATGTTTTTTTTTTCTTGTTATTTTGCTTGTATAGTTTGGTTAAGTTTTAATGTTTTGTTGGGCTTTTATGTTTTTGCTTTTGTTGTTGATGATAGTGATGATGATATTGTTTGTGGTGTGTGTGTGTGTTGTGCATGTGTGGTGTGTGTGTGTGTGTTGTGCATGTGTGTGTGGTGTGTGTGTGTGTTGTGCACGTGCACGAATGCTTGTTTGGTTTTGTATTTTTTTTAAGAGACAAAGAACATACATTTTGATTGCTAAGGAGATAGAAAAGGTCTGTGGTGAATTAAGGGAAATGGAAAAATGTGATCAAACTATATTGTATGAAAAAATTCAATAAAAAGAGAAAATCTCATTCAAATATATTTAAAATTTTATATCTAATGAAATTAAATATACTGACTTTGGTTTTTGTTGTTGTTTTTGGTGTTGGTGGCATGTGTGTGTGTGTTTGTGTGTATACATACATATATATATATATATATATATATATGTGTGTGTGTGTGTGTGTGTGTGTGTGTGTGTGTGTGTGTGTGTTTAAATTGTCAAGGATAACCCTGTTCATCATGTACAGGCTAGGGAAAGCACAAATACTACCGAGTTTGATATTGTTTTACATTGGTGGTTTGTTAATATTTTATGTGGCATTGAAGATTAAAGATGTTGGTGATTTGAAAGTCCCTGTATTTGTCAGGCTTTTTGTTTCTTTGAAGAAATCATAGGCATGAACAAATTAAGTGAGGAATAATTCACTTTGCATTATGGTTTCAGAGGATGCCATCTATGGTTACTTGTATTTTTGGATATGGTCCTATAGTAGCAGAACCATGTGTCACAAGGTACTCTCCTTATGGTGAACAGGTAATAAGGAAGCCTGTCACCCAAGATATGCCCATAGTGCCCTACTTTTATTTGCTAGGCGTCAACTCTGAAAGTTTCCACAACTTCCCAAAAAATAGTTACACTTGCAGAGGACTCTACAGTCACTTTAGGAATCTGTGAAAAATACATCATACTCAAATTATAAAAGAAAAAAATCATATTCTTTTATTTCATACTAATTATGTAATTTCATTTTTGCAATGCTACTAAGAAATAAGATGTATTGTTTTTGTAACTCCCATATTATAAATGCTAAATTTGAGGTATTTAATTTGTTCATAGTCATCTTGCTAGCAAGTACAGGATTCAACATTTAAATTCTGACTTATCTTACTTTACTTATATTAAGCATATATTGTCACATATAGCTGGGGTGCTGTTTTAATTTTTTGAAAGATAAATTAAATTACATTAGAAAGATACTAAATAGAAAACATTAGATAAAAGTGCAGGAAACAATTGAATGTGTATGTTCATAGCATTTGTATATTGAACTATAAAATGCATTTCTTTTTATTTTTATTATATTTTTTAAAATATACATTTCAAATATTATCCCCTTTCCTAGTTTCCCCTCCAAAAACCCCCAATCCGATCCCCCTCCACATGCTCACCAACCCACACATTCCCCACTTCCCTGTCCTGAAATTCCCCTACACTGGAGCAATGAGAACAGGAACAAGGCCATCTCCTCCCATTGATGTGCAACAAAGCCATCCTTCTGCCACATATGTGCCTGGAGCCATGGTTCCCTCCATGTGTACTCTTTGGTTGGTGGTTTAGTCCCTGGGAGCTCTGGAGGTACTGGTTGGTTCATACTGTTGTTCCTCCTATGGGGATGCAAACTCCTTCAGTTCCTTGGGTCCTTTCTCTAGTTCCTCATTGGGGACCCTGTGCTCAGTTCAATGGTTAGCTGTGAGCATCTGCTTCTGTATTTGTCAGACTCTGGAAGAGCCTCTCAGGAGACAGCTATATCAGGCTCTTGTCAACAAGTGCTTGTTGGCATCTGCAATAGTGTCTGGATTTGATGTTTGTATATGGGATGGATCTCCAGGTGAGGCAATCTCTGGATGGCCTTTCCTTCAGTCTCTGCCTCCCCTGGGTATTTTGTTCCTCCTTCTAAGAAGGACTGAAGTATCCACACTTTGGTCTTCCTTCTTCTTGACCTTCATGTGGTCTTGGAATTGTATCTTGGGTATTCCGAGTTTCTCAGCTAATATCCACTTATCAGTGAGTACATACCATATGTGTTCTTTTGTGATTGGGTTATCTCACTCAGGATGATATTTTCTAGTTCCACCCATTGGCCTAAAAATTTTATGAATTCATTGTTTTTAATAGCTGATTAGTACTCCATTGTGTAAATGTACCACAATTTCTATATCCATTCCTCTGTTGAGGGACATTTGGTCTCATTCCAGTTTCTGGCTATTATAAATAAGGCTGCTATGAACATAGTGGAGCATGTGTCCTTATTGCATGTTGGAGTATCTGCTAGGTATATGCCCAGGAGTGATATAACTGGGTTCTCTGATAGTACTATGTCCAATTTTCTGAGGAGTAACCAAACTGATTTCCAGAGTGTTTGTACCAGCGTGCAATCCCACCAGCAAAACTTTCTAATTATATTTAAAATGTTTGAAAATATTTCACTCGATACTTACTTCAAAATAATCTGTGGCAATTATAACATGAAAAAGTATAAAATAAAGTATTATGAAAGATTCTATTTGTTACTTCTAAAAATTAAAGGACTGTGTGCACTGGGTGTTGTTGTTGTTATTGTTGTTTTCATTTGGGGGGAGTTGTTTTGTTTTGTTTTTTTGACCTGCAGTAGATAACAATATTTTACGAGTAAATTATATATACCCAAATTATATGCCATCCAACTATGACTTAAGGCTTATAAATTCATTAGACCCTTTTCTGGGCCTGTCTCAACACAGGGCCTCCTATTTGAGGTGGGGGTAAGTATCAAGATAAGGTTTTTCTTTATTTCTGGCTGTCCAAGAATTCATTCAGTAGACCAGGCTGGTCTTGAACTCAGAGATCTGCCTGGTTCTGTTTATAGAATTTTGGGACTAAAGGAATGAGCCACCACTATAAAAACATTAGGGACTGTAAAACCTCATCTAATATCAACCAACTAGTAAAAGATGAAATTTGGGATCAAATATAAATTCTGTAGAATCATTTGACCTCATATTTCTTTTAGGTAATATTCAGATGATGTTAAAATGCACACAGCTTCCTATTTATTTATTTATTTATTTATTTATTTATCTGTGGCTTTTTCCAGACAGGGTTTCTCTCTATAGCCCTGGCTGTCCTGGAACTCACTCTGTGGACCGGGTTGGCCTCAAACTCAGAAATCTGCCTGGCCTCAAACTCAGAAATCTGCCTGCCTCTGCCTGCCAAGTGCTGGGATTAAAGGCGTGCACCACCACCACCCGGCTAGCTTCCATATTTAAACAGAATAATATGATACATAAGACAGGTGAGTCAATAGAGCTCTAAGCTATGGCTTTTTGCACTTGTAATACATGGCTTGTTTTCTTGTTTTCATTACAGGAACAAAATAAATCAGCATAGCTCATTCAATTTGTGCATGCTGCTTATGATCAAGAACAGAAGTTCATGTATGCTAACCAAAGGCTCCATGGCTGAGCTATATTCCAGCTCTCATTCAATTTAAAGAACAGTAAGTCCCAAAATCCTGCAGTCTCATACTCACTTGGTCAGGAAATGAAGAACATTTTGATGATCCTTATATTAGTAAGAACTGGCAAAGGGAAATGAAAGTTTTATTATTTTGAATGTGATAAATGATAGCCTAAGAGCCTTAATTTTATTATAATGTAGGATAATTAGATACTTTCGATGGATTATTGTATTTTTAAACAAATTCTTCTTTTAGCTCTATGCAAAATTATTTACAATTTAAAGAATAATTTTATATAGGTGTACATTTAATTGAATATCCATATAGAGAAATGGATTGCATTTTTAAAAATTTTTTATTAGATATTTCTTCAGTTACATTTCAAATGCTATCCCCAAAGTCCCCTATACCCTCCCCCTGCCCTGCTCCCCAACTCACCCACTCTTGCTTCCTGGCCCTGGCATTCCCCTGTCCGTATATGATCTTCACAAGACCAAGGGCCTCTTGTCCCATTGATGGACGACTAGGCCATCCTCTGCTACATATGCACCTAGAGCCACAGCTCTGGGGGGCAGGGGTGTAGCCTCCCCCAGCCTGAAGCTGGCTGGTACAGACCTTGTCACCACTGAGGTGGGGCCACCTGCGGTGCAGCTTTCCAAATTGGCTGGCTTATTTTGAAGTGTCAACTGCCCTGAGATTCTGCTACCTTCTGAGAGACTGAACCTGTCTTCCTGAGACATTGCTGAATAAGCAATAGCATGGCGACTAAGTGCTGACAGCATGGCGACAAAGCACCAAGGATGGACTGGTAGGGGGCTGGGGGGTAGGGTTGTAGGGGGATGGATGGGCCTTCCCCCTTTTAAGCACAATCTCTTAGTAAACTCGAGGGCCTTGATCAGAGAAAAATTTGCCTTGGCTTCATTCTTTTCTCACTGTCTAGTCTCTCTCTCTCTCTTTCAGCCCCAGCCTGCCTTCCAGGAATACCTAGTTCATGTAGGCCACTGGCCAGCCTCCTTGTACAGGGGGGCGGGGTTCATATTGTTGTTCCTCCTATAGGGTTGCAGACCCCTTTAACTCCTTGGGTACTTTCTCTATCTCCTTCACTAGGGGCCCTGTGTTCCATACACTAGATGACCATGAGCATCCACTTCTGTATTTTCCAGGCACTGGCATAGCCCCACAAGAGAAAGTTATATCAGCGTCCTGTCAGAAAAATCTTTCTGGCATATGCAATAGTGTCTGGGTTTAGTGATTGTATATGTGATGGATCCCCAGGTGGGGCAGTCTCTGGATGGTCCTTTCTTCTGTCTCAGCTCTGAACGTTGTCTCTATAACTCCTTCCATGTGTATTTTGTTCCCCATTCTAAGACAGAACGAAGTATGCACACTTTGGTCTTCCTTCTTCTTGAGTTTCATGTGTTTTGCAAATTGTATCTTGGATATTCTAAGTTTCTGGGCTAATATCTGCTAATCAGTGAGTGCATATCATGTGTGTTCTTTTGTGATTGGATTGCATTTTAACTACTTGGCTATTAACTAATCAAGTTAATTTTCTGAGTCATGATGCAGGCCTTCCCAGTGTAAAACAACTAGTATCAACTTGAGGCACTGTTAACTCTTAACATATTGTAGGAACATAAGTAAAAACAGCCCACATAGAGAGAGACTCTCGGGATTCAATGGGGGTTACCTTTGTCAAAATTCCCAACATTGGGGAGAGGGAACTCAAGAGTCCATCTCTAGTAGATAGACTGGGTCTCAAGTAGAGGGACTGGAATAACAACCCAGAAAAATCTTTCTGGCATATGCAATAGTGTCTGGTTTGGTTTGGTTTGGTTTTTATGAATAATGTATCTCTTCACATGGTCCAAATATAATTACACATAATTGTTCAATGAATAAGCATGAAAAATTTCATCCATGTATAGTGAAGTGTAAGCAAGTTTTAGGAGCTAATTTTTGTATTTGGCTTTAGTTCACAAGTTTCCATATTTGCTTGTGATGATTTCTGAGTACTACTATAACATTTATTTATATCAGCTACGTTTCTATTTCTAGGACCTAGTAACCAAGAAATAGAATGCCACAGGATTATTGTGGGTAACAGTCCAGGTTTTGCAACTGTCTACACATAAATTTTATGAGGATAAAGTGCTTAGAATTGTCTGTGTGCTGAATGTAAGGTTATACCCCAGAATTATGTATCTGTCACCACATCTTGGAATACAATTAGAATATAGGTGAAAATAACTAGATTTAAATTTAAAATACTACATTAGAATTCTTAAAATCACCCTAAAATTTGCTCTCTAAATCACCCTAAAATTTGCCCCCTAAATAACTTTAAATATTAGTTTTCAGTTTCTTCAACCAAAGACTGTAGGAAATAATAATTGCTTATCATATGATGTTATAATAGTAATTTAAGATTATATTGAAAGACCCCCATTTTTGGGAAGACTCTCCCTCAAGTCCCGGGATGACACCCCAATAACTAGAGAGAAACCGTTCTTGATGCAATATCACATGAGGTTTATTCTGGTATCAGCATGCTGAGGCCGAGCTCATAACCCACAGAGGGGCAGAGGAGATCGACCCCCAGCAGTTGCAGTCAAGGGTTTTTAAAGAATAAACCCCAAAGTGAGGGGAGGATAAGACCACAAAGAATGGGGAAGCTGAGTAAACATCATAAGAATGAGGATGACAAGACCCAGAGATGAACCCACACACCTATGGTCACTTGATCTTTGACAAGGGAGCTAAAACCATCCAGTGGAAAAAAGACAGCATTTTCCACAAATGGTGCTGGCATAACTAGCAGTTATCATGTAGAAGAATGCGAATTGATCCATTCCTATCTCCTTGTACTAAGGTCAAATCTAAGTGGATTAAGGAACTCCACATAAAACCAGAGACACTGAAACTTATAGAGGAGAAAGTAGGGGAAAGCCTCCAATATATGGGTACAGGGGAAAAATTCCTGAATAGAACAGCAAAGGATTGTGCTGTAAGATCGAGAATCAATAAATGGGACCTCATAAAGTTGCAAAGTTTCTGCAAGGCAATAGACACCATCAATAAGACAAAAAGACCACCAACAGATTGGGAAAGGAACTTTACCTATCCTAAATCAGATAGGGGACTAATATCCAATATATATAAGGAACTCAAGAAGGTGGACTCCAGATAATCAAATAACCACATTAAAAAATAGGGCTCAGAGCTGAACAAAGAATTCTCACCTGAGGAATACTGAATGGCAGAGAAGCACCTGAAAAAATGTTCAACATCCTTAATCATCAGGGAAATGCAAATCAAAACAACCCTGAGATTCCACCTCAAACCAGTCACAATGGAAAAGATCAAAAATTCAGGTGACAGCAGATGCTGGCAAGGATGTGGAGAAAGAGGAACACTCCTCCATTGTTGGTGGGATTACAAGCTTATACAATCACTCTTGAAATCAGTCTGGCGGTTCCTCAGAAAATTGGACATAGTACTACCAGAGGATCCAGCAATAACTCTTCTAGGCATATATCCAGAAGATGTTCCAACCTGTACGAAGGACAAATGCTCCACTATGTTCATAGCAGCCTTATTTATAATAGCCAGAAGCTGGAAAGAACCCAGATGCCCCTCAACAGAGGAATGGATACAGAAAATGTGGTACATTTATACAATGGAGTACTACTCAGCTATTAAAAAGAATGAATTTATAAAATTCCTAGGCAAATGTATGGACCTGAATGGCATCATCCTGAGTGAGGTAACACAGTCACAAAGGAACTCACACTATATGTACTTACTGATAAGTGGATATTAGCCCAGAAACTTAGTATACCCAAGATATAAGATACAATTTGCTAAAGGCATGAAACTCAAGAAGAATGAAGACCAACGTGTGGACACTTTGCCCCTTCTTAGAATTGGGAACAAAACACCCATGGAAGGAGTTACAGAGACAAAGTTCGGAGCTGTGACGAAAGGATGGACCATCTAGAGACTGCCATATCCAGGGATCCACCCCATAATCAGCTTCCAAACACTAACACCATTGCATACACTATCAAGATTTTGCTGAAAGGACCCAGCTATAGCTGTCTCTTGTGAAACTATGCGGTGGCCTAGCAAACACAGAAGTGGATGCTCCCAGTCACCTATTGGATGGATCACAGGGCCCCCAATGGAGGAGCTAGAGAAAGTACCCAAGGAGCTAAAGGGATCTGCAACCCTATATGTGGAACAACATTATGAACTAACCAGTACCCCAGAGCTCTTGACTCTAGCTGCATATATATCAAAAGATGGCCTAGTCGACCATCACTGGAAAGAGAGGCCCATTGGACTTACAAATTTTATATGCCCCAGTACAGGGGAACGCCAGGGCCAAAAAGTGGGAGTGGGTGGGTAGGGGAATGGGGGGGTATGGGGGACTTTTGCGATAGCATTGAAAATGTAAATGAGGAAAATACCTAATGCAGGGCATGGTGGCGCATGCCTTTAATCCCAGCACTTGGGAGGCAGAGGCAGGCGGATTTCTGAGTTCGAGGCCAGCCTGGTCTACAGAGTGAGTTCCAGGACAGCCAGGGCTATACAGAGAAACCCTGTCTCGAAAAAACAAACAAACAAACAAACAAACAAACAAACAAACAAAAAAAAACAAAAGACAAAACAAAAAAAATACCTAATAAAAATATTAAAAAAAAAAAAAAAGGAATGGGGATGACGAATTACAGCTCATCTCTCATGGAAAGGTTACAGGCTATCTTTGGCAAAATTTCTTGGTCCCTTACACAATGAGTCAGGCACCTGGGTGGGTTGCCCAGTGGCCATTGTTCTTTCAGGCTGAAGGTGAAAGAACAAAGATCTCCATGTTGGGCTTTGTTTCTAGGGGTCTAAGAAACACATTGAATTTGGGTCTTACAACATCATATAAAGTTTCATATATATATATGATCGTCTTATTTGCAAAAATGTTAATTTCATCTAGAAGATTCAGGTAGTAATACCCATTTGTAGAATCTTTCTTTGTTGTGGGGATTTTGTAATGTTTTACATGTGGCATATGACAATGATGGCATCAATATTCCATTTATCCCTTTATATGCACTCTTTTCAATGTACATTTTCAGTTTCATACTATCAAATTTACCTTTTCCCTTTGGTCTGGGATTGACGATTTGATTTACTTTGTCCAGTGGCTTATGTGAGTATGTGTGTAAACAGAGCCTTAGAATGAGCATATGTAATACAGGCTAGACTTTTTCTACCATAGGATAGACAAAGAATGAAATCCATGGAGAAATAGAGTAAAGGACAGTATTTCAACATAGTTCAGGTCATCTTAGATCTTACACATTCAGCAATCCCAGACCTGTTAATAAAACTACCCATGTCATCAATCCATAGCTGTAAGCTTAAGGTTGTAGACAACTCAGAGTTTATCTTGGTGCTCATATAATAGAAGCAATAAGTAACAAGAAATTATCTCTACCCATACACACAGTGAATCTGTAGACACTATTACTGTCTACATTAGACAAAGAAAGATACAGAGACAAGAGAAAAGTTCAGTAAATTGCTCAGAATTACATTACCAGATAATAGATAACAGAGGCCATTGGAAATGAGGAAGTCTAGCTCCAGAGTCATTATTCTAGCCATTATACTTGAGTGAGTGGCTTTGTTCTTCTGAAAAGGAAATTAAATTATTTTTTAAGTTCCTTGTCAATGTTAAAGTACACACACACAAAGAAGCATTATTATGAGACTGGAACTCCTTTTCAGAGATACTATAAAATTCCAGCTAATTGTACTCTACATTTCACATAAAATGTAACCTAAAGCAAGTGTTAGATGATTCAAGATGCAGAGTTCTTTGATATGCCAGTGACATAGGAAGAGTTGGTAAATTGTGAAATTCCACATGCCACCTTCCTTCTGAATTTGTAATAGAGTACTACTATTTGCTAGGCAATGACAAAGTAAACAGAGAAATAAAGCCATGCTTTTCTTGGCCAATGTCATTAAAAATAGATTATGTTTGTAGTAAATGTAATCTGTAATATAGATCACACAGACAAAAAACCTGAAGGGGTTAATAAAATATTTCAGCACAATGAAGCAAAATAATCTTTGGGAATCCTAATGAAACAGGACATGTCTTCCTGAGCTTCAGAAGCCATGCATATAGAAATAGTTCAAAAGAGGAAGCTGATTATGCTTTGATGTTTAGTAAACGTATAAAACAAAAACTCTGGAAAAGCTAATAGGCATTATGTTTATATGCTATAACTCTATTTACATGGAATAGTGTCTGTAGGCATATTTTAAGATTAATTTGATTTTCATGTTTTAGTATATTTAAACTTCCAAAGATGATTATTCTCTTGAAAGAATTAACAGTAGTAAAATTATGTACATATCTATATTAAAGAGCATGAGCTCAGCTGAGCAGGGCAGGCAAAAGAACTTAACTTGCAGGTATACAGGATATATTATTCCTTTCTTACAAATAAAGCACAAGCCTTATGCTTTTTTAAAAAAAATGCAATTAAAAGAAAAATCCAGAAGGATAATAATGCAATTTAAATCCAGAAATGAAAAATATACTCAAATAACCCAAAATGTCATTGGACAGAATAGAAAAAAAATCTGCTTTGGATATTATAGCTGAAATTAAAAGAATAAAATTGCTAGATTTTACTTAATGGATTCTTTATTTTTGCTTATTTATTAATCTAAGAATTGTCTCTTCGTATATAAAAAGATTTGAGTAGAAATGAAACACTCTAATATTGTTGTTTGTAGGGTCTATATGTAACCTCATATTTAGCATTGAACAAAATAATGTACTCACATAGTAACTTTAGGGTGGGGGACTTTTGGGATAGCATTGGAAATGTAAATGAAATAAATACCCAATAAAAAAATTAACTGAATGTCAGTTGAACTGAATGTGATAATTTCTTATCGGGGTTTGTCTTATACAAATTTTGCTTTGATAAAACTGACTTTGCTGAATTAGATTTGAATAGCAATTTTGTTTTTATATCTTAGTTCCAGTCTGCCATTTTTTAAAAACATACTGGAAAAGAAGAGTTGGGGGTTTCTCTTGAAATTTTCATATCTGAAGATAATATATTTTTATCACAACTATGCTCTATCACTCTCTCTCATTCTCTTCTTTTTCCCTAATTGTACCTCTTCTACTTTACTAGTTTTGTTGTTGTTTTAATTTTATTTGATTTAATTATTTTATTTAATTTTGTTTGATTTATTGATTTATTCTTTGAGAATTTTGTACTTGAATACAGTCCATTTTGATCATATCCATCCCTCTATCTTCTCCCATACCCTTCAATGACCCCCTTCAAATTTAATATTGTTTTTATAACCAAAGATCACTGAATCCAGTCAATACTTCCTAAATGAGCATAGGTGTAGATTCATCCACTGGGACATGGTAACTTTCGAGAGATCACATCTCTTGAGGAAACTTGACTACCCTGACTGAGCAGCTATCAATTTTGAGTAGCTCTCATCTAGGAGTGTGACTTCATGTTTCCCTCCCTTCTTCATGGTAGAGTAGTCAGTGGCTTTTGATCTTGTCTTGCTGAAGCAGCAGCCGCTGCTATGACTTCATTTAGTAAAATGCAATCATGTCAAGAAGACACTTTTTTTTTCAACAGTCCTCCCTGAACTCCAACAAGTTTTTTGTTTGTTTGTTTCTTTCTTTCTTTCTTTTTTTGTTTTTTTTTGTTTGTTTGTTTCTTTTGTCATGGTGCTTCCTAAACCCTGAGGGCATGATATAGATGTTTTATTTCAACTAAGCACTTCATGTCACTTATTCTGTCTGCATGTTCACTAGTTATGAATTTTTTGTTAAAGGATGTCCACTCCCATAAATATCTTCTCAAATGTAGGGTGAGTGGCACATCAATTGATATGTACAAAAATTAGATATTTAGCCGGGCGGTGGTGGCGCACGCCTTTAATCCCAGCGCTTGGGAGGCAGAGGCAGGTGGATTTCTGAGTTCGAGGCCAGACTGGTTTACAGAGTGAGTTCCAAGACAGCCAGGGCTACACAGAGAAACCCTGTCTCGAAAAACCAAAAAAAAAAAAAAAAAAAAAAAAAATTAGATATTTAGAAGTAATTTTGATAATACATCCATTAAGCAAAACAATAATAAGTGTGTGTTCCCTAACTTTGTTTTCTTTGCCACATTTAACACAGCAAAAAAGTTATGAGCTTCCTCCTGTGGAGTAGGCCTTCTATTCAAACAGAAAGCTGTTGGCTACAACCATATAACGGACACCACACTGTTGCACCAATGAGCATACATTATGAGCTCCCATAGTTAACAAGTGGATAAGGCTATTGATGATTTCTTATCTCCTACAAGCATCTTCTGGTATTAGGATGAAATCTAAGCAGAAAAGAAAGAGCTTCCAGGTCAGTACCAGCTTGATTTTTCAATATCCTGTGACCAAAGTATATAGTGTCTTCAGTAGTAAAATCTTAAGATCAAGCTCTGGTGAGCAACCAAGAGGAATTGCATTAATCTTTATTGTTAGGGTGCTCTCTGGAACTCCCCTGACTAGTAACACAAAAGGAAGTATTCCATGCCTGCCACTGAGTTTTTTGTTTGATAATCTATGGCTTCTGGAAGAAGAATTATCCCCCTCCATATAGGCTCACTCTGTAGGACCTTGAAAGGCAGCCTGGTTTCTGGTTGAACTAAGGCTAGAAACCCCAGTGACCCAAAGGGGACAGAAGGCATTTCTCTTTTCATCAGGATCCTAGCCTCCATCTAATCTCTCATAGAAGGTCTCTCTGCTCTCCCAGCCAGAGTGAGACCAAGCTCAAGTCCAAGCCAGCTGCCCAAAAGCCAAAGACTCTCTCCATGTGGAATCCAGCCTGAGCTCTCCCTTGTTTCTCCCTCGGCTAGATCCAACCTGTGGCCCCCCACTTCCTTCTCAGTTCTTCTGCCTTTCCTAGTGGCACTTGGGTTCCCAAGAGCCTGAGAACCAGATGGGCTTGGCCTCCCTGCAGGCCCGGGGACCCCCGAGCTAGCTCCAGCTGTTCTGCACCTCAGACTGTGCTCTCCCACCCCATGGCTACTCTATGACCAGACAACCGCCCAGTGATGGCTTGGGGTAAGCACTGTCAAAACTCCCATGCCCTGCCTTCCTGAGTGGTTGAGCTCAATGGTGGAGCATATGCAGGATCCTCACTAACTCTACATCAATTAGCACCTTTTAAGATTTTATGAATTTTATAAAGTTGTAGGTTTCCAAATTTTTGTTTTCCAAACATGCTTTCCTTGGGCACTCCTCCTCATCCCTATCCTCTTAGTCCCATTTCACTCTCTCCCGAACATTCCATTTCTCCTTTCTTAGCACCTGTGGTCTGCTATCTATGCACCATAATTTCTTTCTCTTCCCATCTGCAATGGCCCTCTTTTAGCATTCTAGATTCTATAAGTATTCTGAATTAAATAGAAATCCAAAATTTTAAGTAAGGTTCCACATATGAGAGAAAACATGCAATATTTGTCTTTCTGGCTTGTATTATCTCATTCTGAACAATTATTTCCAGCACCTTTAGTTCACCAAACAAGGTGAACAAGGATGAGCAAGTGTCTCTGTAAGGATCTTGTCATATATAGATACTCCTGTGGATATATGATCTGTGTTTCACTATTTTGTAGGCATTTACTAATCAAATCAAATTGACAATCAAAATTTAACACCATACCATCCTTCCATGCAGTTTTAATAAAGTTTTCTTTCCTATTATCCCACTAAATGTTACAGACATTTGTACCTTAATAATATAGGTTATTGACAATAGAAATTTACTTTTTTACTTAATTTAAAACATTTAGTTTAAATTGGAGACAAAAGTGATATGGGTTCCTGCATGAATTGTTTATATTAGCTACAAAATTTATTGCCCAATATCTTACTCTATATTTTAATACACTATATTATTAATAACAGTGCAAGGCTATTAGCAATTTTACTTTGAAATCTTAATTTACTTCACAGTATAAGATAGAGTTATAACTATGCTCTCATCCAATATTATAAGATCCATGGACTCTGAGCTTACATCTTTATCAACATCTAGTACCACAGATACAGACACAGTTTTGTGTTCATGTTTAGAAATAATAGAACTGAATGATGGGTAAATTTTAAAAGTATGTGAAACACTTAGGAAACAGAAATGTCTGCAAATCAGTGTGTGTGTGTGTGTGTGTACATATATGCATGAACATGTGTCCATTTGAATCAAAGAGAAAGACTAACATCTGGAACACAGGAACAAGGAGGAGAGCTTGAGGATTGTTCATCATCATGAAAATATGTTGGCCTTGACAGCATTTGGTATTATGGATGAGTATTTGGGAGAAACTGAGTACACTGTCTACAATGCTTGCTCCAACAGATTAAATTCATGGATTTATCTAGTAATAAAAGAAGTCTCTGGACCATGTAAGGGATAGCAGAAGCATAGCTACGTGCATGGCTATTTTATACATTAATGCCAATCTCAAATAAATCATTTTTCTGCTCCACTTTGGAAGGAAGGAGGATATTTCTGTCAGTGAGTGAATGGAGGATTACTGACTTGCTGACCTTTCCTCACTGTGATAAAAGATGGCTTATTTCCTTTTAACAATACTTCAAAATGGAAATTGGTCTTTTAAATGTGTGATACGAGAATGAAGTTAGCAGCCAGCTATTATTCCATAAATAGATGGTAACAGAGTGAATCCCTTGGGAAAGGGAGAATTGTAGCTTTGTAAGTACTCTCAGCATGTATGTGTTTGTATTTAAAGAACTATAGAGAATAAAGTCTTGACCAGATGTATGAGACTTCAATTTTATTCATGCAACACTTACATACAGCATGTAAAATATAGCACATTTAAATGTGCTAAGTTCTAAGTTTGTTTGGAATCATATATCATTTTCCTGATGAAAGATGCAAAATTTATGTTGTTCTGCATTAGTAGATTCAAGTAAGTATGGAAACTAACAACACATGTGTTTTTCCCTTGATCCAGGAAATAAGACAATTGCCTGGGATTTGAAATAAAAAAGGATTTGCCACAGGAAAGGAATATGTGAGAGGACAGGACTTTAAATATTTTGTAGAATCTCCTGAAGGCTGAGTATTTTAAATAAATGAGAAAACTGCATTATTTAGTATTATCAAATACAAAAAATGGGGTAGTGTTATTCCATTGTATCATTAAAGTATTTCATTAATAAATCTAGGGAAACCTTTCTTGCCATCATGCCAGTTGTCAGAATCATTCTTTTACGTAAAATAAATAAATACATCGTTTTTATATTTCCAATAATTTTATTTTCTATACACAACAAAAAAGATACTCATTATACACAAAAATATAGGGATTGTGTGTTATACTAGCAGACGCTTCTGATAACTAACATTATGTTAAGGCCATTAGCTGTCCACATTAAAAAAAAGAAAACTACTAACTATAATCCATACCATTCTAGGTAACTTTAAATAATGAGAAGGGAGAAAAACTTTCAAAGTATATACATGACTTAATCCTTCAATGAAAGCTATGAAAACAACATATAATTTGGATGTCTATTATTTTGTGACAGAGTAAACTGGCATAGCACATCAATTGAACGCTTTAAGAAGGAACTGTCTTATATCTTGGGTATCCTAAGTTTTGGGCTAATATCCACTTATCAGTGAATACATATTGTGTGAGTTCCTTTGTGATTGTGTTACCTCACTCAGGATGATGCCATCCAGGTCCATCCATTTGGCTAGGAATTTCATAAATTCATTCTTTTTAATAGCTGAGTAGTACTCCATTGTGTAAATGTACCATATTTTCTGTATCCATACCTCTGTTGAGGGGCATCTGGGTTCTTTCCAGCTTCTGGCTATTATAAATAAGGCTGCTATGAACATAGTGGAGCATGCTTCCTTCTTACCGGTTGGGACATCTTCTGGATATATGCCTAGAAGAGGTATTGCTGGATCCTCCGGTAGTACTATGTCCAATTTTCTGAGGAACCACCAGACTGATTTCCAGAGTGGTTGTACAAGCTTGCATTCCCACCAACAATGGAGGAGTGTTCCTCTTTCTCCACATCCTCGCCAGCATCTGCTGTCACCTGAATTTTTGATCTTAGCCATTCTGACTGGTGTGAGGTGGAATCTCAGGGTTGTTTTGATTTGCATTTCCCTGATGATTAAGGATGTTGAACATTTTTTCAGGTGCTTCTCTGCCATTCGGTATTCCTCAGGTGAGAATTCTTTGTTCAGTTCTGAGCCCCATTTTTTGATAAACGCATGAAACTCAAGAAGAATGAGGACCAAAGTGTGGACATTGTGCCCCTTCTTAGAATTGGGAACAAAACACCCATGGAAGGAGTTACAGAGACAAAGTATGGAGCTGTGATGAAAGGATGGACCATCTAGAGACTGCCATATCCAGGGATCCATCCCATAATCAGCTTCCAAACGCTGACACCTTTGCATACACTAGCAAGATTTTGCTGAAAGGACCCAGATATAGCTGTCTCTTGTGAGACTATGCCGGGTCCTAGCAAACACAAAAGTGGATGCTCACAGTCAGCTATTAGATGGATCACAGGGCTCCCAATGGAGAAGCTAGAGAAAGTACCCAAGGAATTAAAGGGATCTGCAACCCTATAGGGGGAACAACATGATGAACTAACCAGTATCCTGGAGCTCTTGTCTCTAGCTGCATATGTATCAAAAGATGGCTTAGTCGGCCATCACTGGAAAGAGAGGCCCATTGGACTTGCAAACTTTATATGCCCTAATACAGGGGAATGTCAGGGCCAAAAGAATGGGAATGGGTGGGTAGGGAAGTGGGGGGGGGAGTATGGGGGACTTTTGGGATAGCATTGGAAATGTAATTGAGGAAAATACATAATAAAAAAATTGTGAAAAAAAAGGAACTGTCAGTTTCCTTAAAAAATGTTTATATCGTGCTCCACTTGAGATTGAAAAACATATTGTACGTGTAATTATTAAAAAATAATTTACCTTTAGGAAAGTCCAACACTAAGCAAATATGAGTAATACATATCTTATATAACCCCAGAATGAGTTACATGACAAATATGCCAAAACTTAAGTCCTTGATATGTGTTCAGTGTCCTGGTGTTTTACATGTTTTTCATGTGTCCAGAAGGACAATAAAACTACTGTAGGGCTCATCCGGCCGGATCAGCGCCAGGGTAGCGGGAGCGCAGGGTTGCCTGACACCCGCCAGCTACCCACGACTCCCGCCACAGGATTTTGGGACTGCTGGATCTTAAGACTTCTGGAGAGTGGAACACAGCTTCTGCTCCAATCTAATTGCACACGGGACCAGAGACTGCATTAGTTAGGGAAGCAGAAAACCGGCCTGAGTAGGACCACAGGCCTCTTCCGGCTGGACCAGCACCGGGGTACCATCAGCTACCCACGACCCCCGCCGCAGGATTTAGAGACTGCTGGTGAGTGGAACACAGCTTCTGCTCCAATCTTTAAACAGTGACAACGATAACAACTAACCCCAGAGATTACCAGATGGCGAAAGGTAAACGTAATAATCTTACTAACAGAAACCAAGTCCACTCACCATCATCAGAACCCAGCACCCCCACTTCGCCCAGTCCAGGGCACCCCAAAACACCGGAAAAGCTAGACACGGATTTAAAAGCATATCTCCTGATGATGATAGAGGACTTCAAGAAGGACTTTAATAACACACTTAAAGAAATACAGGAGAACACTGCTAAACAGGCAGAAGACAATAAAGAGGAAGCACAAAAATCCCTTAAAGAATTGCAGGAGAACACTGCTAAAGAGTTACAAATCCTTAAAGAAAAACAGGATAACATAATCAAACAGGTAGAAGTCCTTACAGAAAAACAGGAAAACACATCCAAACAGATGATGGAAATGAACAAAACCATACTAGACCTAAAAAGGGAAGTAGACACAATAAAGAAAACCCAAAATGAGGCAACACTGGAGATAGAAACCCTAGGAAAGAAATCTGGAACCATAGATACGAGCATCAGCAACAGAATACAAGAGATGGAAGAGAGAATCTCAGGTGCAGAAGATTCCATAGAGAACATCGGCACAACAATCAAGGAAAATGTAAAATGCAAAAAGATCCTAACTCAAAACATCCAAGAAATACAGGACACAATGAGAAGACCAAACCTACGGATAATAGGAGTGGATGAGAATGAAGATTTTCAACTCAAAGGACCAGCAAACATCTTCAACAAAATTATAGAAGAAAACTTCCCAAATCTAAAGAAAGAGATGCCCATGAACATACAAGAAGCCTACAGAACTCCAAATAGACTGGACCAGAAAAGAAATACCTCCCGACACATAATAATCAGAACAACAAATGCTCTAAATAAAGATAGAATACTAAAAGCAGTAAGAGAAAAAGGCCAAGTAACATATAAAGGCAAGCCTATCAGAATTACACCAGATTTTTCACCAGAGATTATGAAAGCCAGAAGATCCTGGACGGATGTTATACAGACACTAAAAGAACACAAATTCCAGCCCAGGCTACTATACCCAGCCAAACTCTCAATTAACATAGATGGAGAAACCAAAGTATTCCACGACAAAACCAAATTCACACATTATCTCTCCACGAATCCAGCCCTTCAAAGGATAATAACAGAAAAAAACCAATACAAGAACAGGAACCACGCCCTAGAAACAACAAGAAGGTAATCCCTCAACAAACCTAAAAGAAGACAGCTACAAGAACAGAATGCCAACTTTAACAACAAAAATAACAGGAAACAACAATTACTTTTCCTTAATATCTCTTAATATCAATGGACTCAACTCCCCAATAAAAAGACATAGACTAACAAACTGGCTACACAAACAAGACCCAACATTTTGCTGCTTACAGGAAACTCATCTCAGAGAAAAGGATAGACACTACCTCAGAATGAAAGGCTGGAAAACAATTTTCCAAGCAAATGGCACGAAGAAACAAGCTGGAGTAGCCATTCTAATATCTGATAAGATTGACTTCCAACCCAAAGTCATTAAAAAAGACAGGGAGGGACACTTCTTACTCATCAAAGGTAAAATCCTCCAAGAGGAACTATCAATCCTGAATATCTATGCTCCAAATACAAAGGCAGCCACATTCATTAAAGAAACTTTAGTAAATCTCAAAGCACACATTGCACCTCATACAATAATAGTGGGAGACTTCAACACACCACTTTCACCAATGGACAGATCATGGAAACAGAAACTAAACAGGGACACAGTGAAACTAAGAGAAATTATGAATCAAATGGATCTGGCAGATATCTACAGAACATTCTATCCTAAAACAAAAGGATATACCTTCTTTTCAGCACCTCATGGTACCTTCTCCAAAATTGACCACATAATTGGTCACAAAGCAGGCCTCAACAGATATAAAAATATTGAAATTGTCCCATGCATCCTATCAGATCACCATGGACTAAGGCTGATCTTCAATAACAAAATAAATAATAGAAAGCCAACCTTCACGTGGAAACTGAACAACACTCTTCTCAATGATACCTTGGTCAAGGAAGGAATAAAGAAAGAAATTAAGGACTTTTTAGAGTTCAATGAAAATGAAGCCACAACATACCCAAACTTATGGGACGCAATGAAAGCATTTCTAAGAGGAAAACTCATAGCTCTGAGTGCCTCCAAAAGGAAACTAGAGAGAGCACACATTAGCAGCTTGACAACACACCTAAAAGCACTAGAACAAAAGGAAGCAAATTCACCCAAGAGGAGTAGAAGGCAGGAAATAATCAAACTCAGGGGTGAAATCAACCAAGTGGAAACAAGTAAAACTATTCAAAGAATCAACCAATCAAGGAGCTGGTTCTTTGAGAAAATCAACAAGATAGATAAACCCTTAGCCAGACTCACTAGAGGGCACAGGGAAAGCATCCTAATTAACAAAATCAGAAATGAAAAAGGAGACATAACAACAGATCCTGAAGACATCCAAAACACCATCAGATCCTTCTACCAAAGGCTATACTCAACAAAACTGGAGAACCTGGATGAAATGGAGAAGTTCCTAGACAGATACCAGGTACCAAAGTTGAATCAAGATCAGGTTAATGATCTAAACAGCCCTATATCCCCCAAAGAAATAGAAGCAGTCATTAATAGTCTCCCAACTAAAAAGAGCCCAGGACCAGATGGGTTTAGTGCAGAGTTCTATCAGACCTTCAAAGAAGATCTAATCCCAGTTCTTCACAAACTATTCCACAAAATAGAAACAGAAGGTACTTGTGATGGTTTGTATATCCTTGGACCAGGGAGTGGCACCATCTGAAGGTGTGGCCTTGTTGGAATAGGTGTGACCTGGTTGGAATGGGTGTGTCACTATGGGTGTGGGTATAAGATCCTCACCCTAGTTGCCTGGAAGTCAGTCTTCCACTAGCAGCCTTTGGATGAAGACATAGAACTCTCAGCTCCTCCTGCGCCATGCCTGCCTAGATACTGCCATGCTCCCACCTTGATGATAATGGACTGAACCTCTGAACCTGTAAGCCAGCCCCAATTAAATGTTGTTTTTTTATAAAACTTGCCTTGGTCATGGTGTCTGTTCACAGCAGTAAAACCCTAACTAAGACAGTACTCTACCCAACTCATTCTATGAAGCCACAATTACTCTGATACCTAAACCACAAAAAGACCCAACAAAGATAGAAAACTTCAGACCAATATCCCTTATGAATATTGATGCAAAAATCCTCAATAAAGTTCTTGCTAACCGAATCCAAGAACACATCAAAACAATCATCCATCCTGACCAAGTAGGTTTCATCCCAGGGATGCAGGGATGGTTCAATATACGGAAATCCATCAACGTAATCCAGTATATAAACAAACTCAAAGACAAAAACCACATGGTCATCTCGTTAGATGCGGAAAAAGCATTTGACAAGATCCAACACCCATTCATGATAAAAGTCTTGGAAAGATCAGGAATTCAAGGCCCATACCTAAACATGATAAAAGCAATCTACAGCAAACCAGTAGCCAACATCAAAGTAAATGGTGAGAAGCTTGAAGCAATCCCTCTAAAATCAGGGACTAGACAAGGCTGTCCACTTTCTCCATACCTATTCAACATTGTACTTGAAGTCCTAGCCATAGAAATTCGACAACAAAAGGAGATCAAAGGGATACAAATTGGAAAAGATGAAGTCAAAATATCACTTTTTGCAGATGATATGATAGTATATATAAGTGACCCTAAAAATTCCACCAGAGAACTCCTAAGCCTGATAAACAGCTTCGGTGAAGTAGCTGGATATAAAATTAACTCAAACAAATCAATGGCCTTTCTCTACACAAAGAATAAACAGGCTGAGAAAGAAATTAGGGAAACAACACCCTTCTCAATAGTCACAAATAATATAAAATATCTTGGCGTGACTCTAACTAAGGAAGTGAAAGATCTGTATAATAAAAACTTCAAGTCTCTGAAGAAAGAAATTATAGAAGATCTCAGAAGATGGAAAGATCTCCCATGCTCATGGATTGGCAGGATCAACATTGTAAAAATGGCTATCTTGCCAAAAGCAATCTACAGATTCAATGCAATCCCCATCAAAATTCCAAATCAATTCTTCAACGAATTAGAAAGTGCAATCTGCAAATTCATCTGGAATAACAAAAAACCTAGGATAGCAAAAACTCTTCTCAAGGATAAAAGAACCTCTGGTGGAATCACCATGCCGGACCTAAAGCTCTACTACAGAGCAATTGTGATAAAAACTGCATGGTACTGGTATAGTGACAGACAAATAGACCAATGGAATAGAATTGAAGACCCAGAAATGAACCCACACACCTATGGTCACTTGATCTTCGACAAGGGAGCTAAAAACATCCAGTGGAAGAAAGACAGCATTTTCAACAAATGGTGCTGGCACAACTGGTTGTTAACATGTAGAAGAATGCGAATCGATCCATTCCTATCTCCTTGTACTAAGGTCAAGTCTAAGTGGATCAAGGAACTTCACATAAAACCAGAGACACTGAAACTTATAGAGGAGAAAGTGGGGAAAAGCCTTGAAGATATGGGCACAGGGGAAAAATTCCTGAATAGAACAGTAATGGCTTGTGCTGTAAGATCGAGAATTGACAAGTGGGACCTCATGAAACTACAAAGCTTCTGCAAGGCTAAAGACACCATCAATAAGACAAAAAAACCACCAACAGATTGGGAAAGGATCTTCACCTATCCTAAATCAGATAAGGGACTAATATCCAATATATATAAAGAACTCAAGAAGGTGGACTCCAGAAAGTCAAATAACCCCATTAAAAAATGGGGCTCAGAACTGAACAAAGAATTCTCACCTGAGGAATACCGAATGGCAGAGAAACACCTGAAAAAATGTTCAACATCCTTAATCATCAGGGAAATGCAACTCAAAACAACCCTGAGATTCCACCTCACACCAGTCAGAATGGCTAAGATCAAAAATTCAGGTGACAGCAGATGCTGGCGAGGATGTGGAGAAAGAGGAACACTCCTCCATTGTTGGTGGGATTGCAAGCTTGTACAACCACTCTGGAAATCAGTCTGGCGGTTCCTCAGAAAATTGGACATAGTACTACCGGAGGATCCAGCAATACCTCTCCTGGGCATATATCCAGAAGATGTCCCAACCGGTAAAAAGGACACATGCTCCACTATGTTCATAGCAGCCCTATTTATAATAGCCAGAAGCTGGAAAGAACCCAGATGTCCCTCAACAGAGGAATGGATACAGAAATTATGGTACATTTACACAATGGAGTACTTCTCGGCTATTAAAAAGAATGAATTTATGAAATTCCTAGCCAAATGGATGGACCTGGAGGGCATCATCTTGAGTGAAGTAACACAATCACAAAAGAACTCACACTATATGTACTTACTGATTACTCACACAATATGTATTCATTGATAAGTGGATATTAGCCCAAAACTTAGGATACCCAAGATATAAGATACAATTTGATAAACGCATGAAACTCAAGAAGAATGAAGACCAAAGTGTGGACACTGTGCACCTTCTTAGAATTGGGAACAAAACACCCAGGGAAGGAGTTACAGAGACAAAGTTCGTAGCTGTGATGAAAGGATGGACCATTTAGAGACTGCTGTATCCAGGGATCCGTCCCATAATCAGCTTCTAAACGCTGACACCATTGCATACACTAGCAAGATTTTGCTGAAAGGACCCAAAGATAGCTGTCTCTTGTGAGAAGATGCCGGGGCCTAGCAAACACAGGAGTGGATGTTCACAGTCAGCTATTGGATGTATCACAGGGCTCCCAATGGAGAAGCTAGAGAAAGTACCCAAGGAGCTAAAGGGATCTGCAACCCTATTGTTGGAACAACATGATGTACTAACCAGAACCCCGGAGCTCTTGTCTCTAGCTGCATATGTATCGAAAGATGGCCTAGTCGGCCATCAATGGAAAGAGAGGCCCATTGTACTTGCAAACTTTATATGCCCCAATATAGGGGAATGCCAGGGCCAAATGAATGGGAATGGGTGGTTAGGGAAGTGGGGGGCGATATGGGGGACTTTTGGGATAGCATTGGAAATGTAATTGAGGAAAATATGTAATAAAAATATTAAAAATCAAAAAAAAAAGAAAAAAAAACTACTCTAGGGTTAAATTTTTAAATCAACTATGTAGTTCCACCTCCAAGGTGGGAGGATAAATAGAATCTTAGCAAGACTGGTACCACATGTTTGATTATATGTGGGTTCAATCTACTGTACCCAAGTAGCATAGTTACAACATTACAGTGAAGATAAAGGAAATCTCAGTTGATAGAGATCACTAGACATCCTAGGATCAGATGGAAAATGTGTTAAGAAATATTCATATATTTTGTATTTTTTTAATCTTAACATGACCTGAATATTAGCCTTTCCATTAAAAGTATCATCGTCAAGGTTTCTCTATGTCCAACTGGATTTAGTTCACCAAAATTGAAAATTTTTAGAAAGACATGAGTGTTTCATTAAACATATAATAACTAGGTATGGAGACTTGGGTTCTACTTGTTAACTACTCTTCTCTTTGTATTTATTTCATTCCTTTATTTTCTTAGTTTGTTTTACTTGAATCTCTGAAAATACCCTAGACCCACATATTCTTTGCCTTTTATTACTAGCTACATGTGGAGACCAATTCAAAATTAATGGGCAAGAGAAACAGAGGAGTATAGCTTAAGGCAGGGAGCATCTCTGTTTCAATCATCTCTGACCAGGGTGCAGCATCATTTGATGGAAATGTGGTTGCATGCCAAGTCTTGTTCATAGAGAAATCATTATGGGTGGATCAAATTTGAAAATCAATCAACTACATCAAATGTTTCTCATATCCATACAGCCTTATAGCATACAATTATGTACAAATGACAACCCTTGGAATGGCCAACTGTTTGATATCCCTTTCCTGTAGGTTATTTTCCACAGCCATTACTTTTGACTTCAACATTGTATTTTCACACATTGCAAACCATTTACAAAGTACTCCATCTCCAAAATGGATATTGTGAAACAATTCTGAATGTATGTTTGGAATGTGCTTATTTATCCTTATGAATCACAACTTGGCTAACTTTAGTCAGTGTTTATTACATGTGTTTTCTCCATCCATCCACACATCATAAAAGTCAGTTAACACTAAGTGAAGCTACACAGTGTTTGAGGTTTGATGAGGTAGATAGATTGTTTACCTGTTGTCTCCATCTTAACTAAAGCATTTCTGGTTTGAAGACAGCATACAATCACTGGCAGTAGTTTACTTTGAATCATACTGGAATTTCCTAAAGCTGAAATGTCTGGCTATATATGTTCTGATATTCATTAACTTCCAGAGTTGGTTACAGAAATATTCCATGAAAGCTTGACAAGTAGGGGAATGCAATTTAAAGAATTCCATATTGGGAAGGTTTACTAGAAAGATGTGTGCACATGACTGAGATTTATTCAGTAACATCTGAGTGACAGATTTTTTTCAAAATTCTTCATTATAATGAAGCATTTAAGTGCTTGCTGACAGGATTCTGCTATGGCTGTTACCTGAGAGGTTCTGCCAGCACCATACTAATCCACATCCAGATACTCACAGTCAACCATTAGACTGAGCTGGGGGACCTCAATGGAAGAGCTAGGGGAAGGACTGAAGGAGCTGAAGGGGATGGCAATCATATAGGAAGAACAATATCAACTAACCAGACCACCCAGAGGTCCCAGGGACTAAACCAAAGAGTACACATGGAGGGACCCATTGGCCCCAGCTGCATATATAGCAGGGGACTGCATTTATCTGAAATGAATGGGAAGGGAGGTCCTTGGTCCTGTGGAGATTTGATGCCCCATCATAGGGGAATGCTATAGCTGTGAAGCATTAGTGGGTGAGTAGGTGGAGAAGCACCCTCACACAAGCAAAGGGGAGGGGGTAGAGGGGGAAGGGATGGGGGCTGTGTGGAGGGGAAGCCAGAAAACAGGATAACCTTTTAAATGTAAATGAGTAAAATGATTAATAAAAATAAAATAAAATGAGAAAAGACAAATAAATATTATGATTAAATAAAACAATTACCAAGTCTTCATTTAGAGAATGTAACTGGAAACTGCATATGAAAATTTATTTTTCCACAGAGATTTCTATAGCTTGTCATATTTATGCCAAATTTGTCTCAGTGGTCAAAAGAATTCATAGAATGGAGTTAGAAACATATTTTCAAGGCCATGTGACAAAACATTTATTACAACTTTTTTGTTTGATATTCTACATACCTAGAATAAACACAATGATAGTAGCTAAATATTTATGAGGAAGAACCATCTTAAGGTTGATAACTAGATAGTATATGCTTTATAGAAGAAGTTGTCCCACTACCACAGAGTGCAAGCAAAAAAGGAGCTTACTCTGCAAAAAGTTGTGCAGAAGCCTATGTAGAAAATTTATTAGCATTTCAGCATTATTTGCCTTTGTAGTTAACATGTAGTTATCAAAACCAGCAAGACAGTACTGCTACTCCATTTAACCCAAACAATTTAGCTTCCCATTCCGAATAAACTTAAGAAAGTGCTCAGGTTCAAACAGGTTTGCTTTTTAGTTGTTTGTTTTGCTTTACTTGTGAGTTATCTTATTTAAAATTTAAATGTATTCTATGGTTTATTGATATTTCTTGTGAGGATAAATTCAAAGCAAACTGAGGGGCACCGTCTTACACATGAAATGTTTTACTTTAATGTCATGTCTAGTAACAGATGCATCCTCGTTCATGTATACATTCGCTCAATTTCTCTCTCTCATACACACACACACACACACACACACATGCACTTCATAAATTCTTGACATGTAGATTGAAGTATTCCAGGTTTCCTGTGGTTTGATGACATGACTTTCCAGTACTTGCTCCTAACTTCTTTTATAGCCATTCTGTGGAGTCTATTCAACTTGGAAACAATTGCCTGCCCAAACTGAGTTTTTCTGGTTAACTATTCAACACAGCCTTAGTTTGACAAAGACTATTCTTTGTGTGTTGTTAACCTTGGCTTAGTAACACCACATTTTATCTTTTCCACTTGAACAGTTCAGCTGCTGTTCTCTTAACCAAACTTTGGAGTTCTGACACCTACTTCAGGAAAATAAATTTGCATATGAGTCACCTATCTGGTGAAGATGAAAAAGATTTTTCCAAGTGTGTGTACTTATTCTAATTTCCACATGAATGAGGGTTCACCTTACACTCTAGATGAGACAATACCATTGCCCAGGGTAAAGTTTACTCATAGCTAAACAGTACACAACTTGCATATATTAGAAAATTTCTACCATTTAATTATGAAGAATTTAATTATTCATTCTAGCTTTAGAGGTAATGTTGTTATAATAGTGTTCCAAAACTTGATATGACTTAAATCATTCAAATAAATTAGGCTTCATGTAAAAATATTGTTAAGCCAACAATTCTAATTGTCATTTACACTTTCCAGCTTATCTCATTTGAAATTGTACTTCTGAAACCTCATACAGTATGTCCTAACATGAAAATTTGATAACCTCTTAAGAGACTTTGTCTGCAGGATACACAATTTTTGTTATCAATTTATTTCCTAAGCAAAATGACTGATACTATGGAAATAGAACACTTGATATTTCGGGCTTGACTTAATTAAGCTGACTGCTCATACTGCATGGCTATTATGAAAAAATAAATTGAAATTGCTCTCCTGTTTTATGTTCACAATGAAACCCCTGAAGTTAAAGTATTTTTCCTTGTTATATCCTATGACGTTGTTTCCATGTTTGCAAATTCACAGAAACTAGGTCATGAGTAATTACAAAGCAAAACCTGTTTATAAATGTGATTTTTCTCATGTGAAATTCAATGAAATCAGTAAGCATTTATATGGAAAATATAATGCAGTGAGTGAGTGATACCAGGTTTCTGAAAAGGAAAACTATTCGTATAGAAAGACTAAGAAAAAGGTGAGAATTTATTAAATACATGTATTTGAGTTTGAGATGCGAAATACATTAGTTTTCTTAGCAGAAAAACTATAAACCCCTCAAATTTGAAGATTCATCCAATTTGACAAAACCATCTCTGTGACAAACACATTTATATTCAAACTTGTGTCTTGAAAAAAGCTTGCTCAATTGAATGGTTGTACTTATATCTTCAGACAAATTTTCTGGTAAACATTTAAGTGAATTCTGCTAAATGTCTAATTGAAATTGCTTTCAACATATACTATTTAAAAACACAAAAAGCTAGTGGTCAATTTCTTTTATAATTTTATGATTTTTCCATAAAAGTATGTGTGAGTATATTTTCATTTCCCCACTGCATATAGGGAGCAGTTCTTTAATACAGAGCACCAAACAAGTCTGCTTTAATACAATGTGCAAACACTGAAATTTACACAAAAGGGTATCTCCATAGGGTAGGAAAAGGTGATGCATTGCATCTCCTGTATGTACATTTTAATGGAAACACCTTCAAGACAAGAAGACAAGATTTCCTGATGTTATCAGACTCTACATTTCACTCATTTGCAGAGGACAAGAATGATCATAGATGAAAATATAAAAAAAATTTTTTTTAATTATTATTATTATTATTATTATTTAACCTTTTTTTTTTTCCAGTTCAGTTGTTATCCCTCTCCTGGTCTGCCCTCTGACAGTTCCTCATTCCATTCCTCCTACCATGTCTCCAAGAGGATGTTCCCACCTCAAGTAAGAAAAATTTAAACTGTATTTTTTGGGACAGAGGGTGTAAGTTGGTAGTAGAGTGCTTGCCTACCTTGTTTAGGATCAATGGATAGCATAGCAAAAATAAACACACACAACACACACACACACCACAATAAAGTTAAAAGAAAAAACAGTGATTTGGGAAGAGAAAGAACTAAGAAGAAAAAAGCATGACAATAGAGTCAAAGTGCTGTAGTTGAACAAAGATGTCACTATGAAATCCTTTGCTTTATGCAATAAATACTAATGATTTGAAAATAAAACTATACACATGTTGCACTATGCAGTTTTTAAATATATTTTAATATAGAAAATGAACTCATGATATGCAATCTAGAAATTTTTCTCTAATAGGTTTACACAAAAAAGAAGACACAAAGTGAGAGCACTGTTAGTGAAACCACTTTTTTTTTTTTAATTTTTTCCACATAGATAACTTTAGGTCAACTACAAAAATCATTAAATGAAGAACAGATAATGAGACTGCACACTCAAGCATCACTGGAGTGACAAACAGATTTCCCCAGATGACTTCTACGTGAAAATAAAATAAAATAAAATAAAATAAAATAAAACAAAAAGAACCAGGATAACATAAACTCATATTTAAGTAGTAAACATGTCAGATATTTAAAAATAATAAATAGAGAATAGCAGGAAAGAAACTAATATCATAAAACAGCATGGAATATATTTTATTTTCTTTAAGACAGATGAAATTTCTAGGCACAGTTTTAGGCATTAAGGAGGAAACAGAGGCATAGGTTAGTGTGCGCTGCTCTGTACAAAAATACAGTCTGAATAAATTACATTGCTAGCCATACAATTAGACAATCACTTACCAGTCAGTTCACTGCATGTTTAATAATATACAGGTACATGCTAATCCATATATATCATTTATATTTCAAACACATAAGTCTCTCTATATTTGTCTTTAAAATTTACATGTTGACCTTACAAAAAGCTAAATACTTGTGCAAGAAATCTGAATAGCTAGCCCTGCTGAATACTGTTAGGGTTTCTGTGTGTGTATATCATCTCTCTAAGTTAACCATGGATGGGTTCATGACTAACAACTCTGTTTAAGAAAACACCAATCCAACCTAAAGCTAGAAGAAATGATGCTACTATAGCTGAAATTATCACTTGTGTTTATTTAGATAGACACAATATTCCTTTGGACAAGAAAAAATGATTTCCCCACTGTACTAAGCTTTCTTAGTAATGAAAAAGTTCCAAATATGGTAAAAATGTAGTTTAGGGCTCCTTAACTGGGAAGGGAGAAAATTGCAGAAGGAATCTATTTTTTCAGTAGATTACAAATATCTGTGCTTCAACCTGTAACATAGCCTATCACTTTTTGGCTTGCCATGTGGACAGAGAATGGAACCTCTATAATATTCTTGATGTTGGTCTAATTGCACACTGTATCCTTCAACAAGCCTCACTGATGCCAGCACCAAAGTTTTGATCTCCTCTTATTCAAGAATAAAGAGATCCTCTCACAAGAGGCTGTGGTCTGTAGCTGAAATCCCTATCCAAATATCACATTCCTCATTCTGTTCTCACAATATGCAATGAAGTTTATAAGAGAACCTATCCCAGATTTTGATTTTAAGAAAGCGGCTTCAAAATATTCTATAATATTAAAACCTTTCTGGAAATTTTCCATTCAGTTCCTTATGATTCTTGATAGAATCATACATTTTCATAAAGTTTGATCTCTAAGATGCATTTAATAATGTTTGTCTATCACCACTAAAATAAGAATGAATAAGGTATTCATATTTACTTTGATTCCATAGTAAATTCACAATTTATTTTGACATTTGAATAAAACATTTTCAGGTCAGGGAAAGACAGTTGTTCTTGGCAACCATTCTTAAGATAAGCTGAAAGCAGAAATCTGCTCTGGGAGGTAAAGCAAATTATTAAATACTATTGACACAGTCTTGTTCTTAGTAGATTGTATAATATATTAGTAAATAGATGCATTTTTAATGTTTTCTTCCCCAATGTTTCTGTCTTCAAGGGGGTCAAATGAGAGCAAACTTGCTTTAATGTCTTTGTTAACAAAAATAATCATTTATAACTTTCCTATCAGAATTGTATATTTTATATAAAAATAGGTTTATACTTAAACTATCCAGATTTGTATAATAAACAGAATTAACACAAGTTTGCAGTAAAGATCAACTGCAAACTTATTCCTTATTGTTGATGTTTTCTTCCCTTGGAACAGTCAGTGAATAATTTCCCTAACATAAATTCATCATACTTGTGTGCACAAATCAGTTAGCCCATCATTTAACTTCAGAGGACCAGGTAACAACGGAATACTACTCGTCTACTGAGACTTTTAGACATTTATAGAAATCTATCACTATTCCTTTATTTTAAAATGAAGACATTTAAAATACTTGCAAAAATAGCAGCCTTGTATTTTAATGAATTTTACACAAAGTGATCATTCTAATTCCTACTCTCTTTTGAACTACAATACTTATAAAAGAATCATTAAATTTCAGATTAACAACATTTCAATTTTACTTCTTAGGCAAGTCTATTAATACTTTCCAATGAATCAGTAGAGAACACAGAGCAAAAGCTTTAAGGTATATGAACTTTTGTATGGTAAGTAACTGTGAATACTGAGTCTGTTGATGCATACAAGGTTAGTGTTCAAATTGCTTCACTAGAGCAAGTATTGATTATATGAATGATAGGTACATGTATGTGGACTATTAATGAGCAACTTATTACCAGTATGGTAATGGCTTGTGGTGTAGAAGAATAAGCTTGTTACATATGGACAATTGTTTGCTGCAAAATTTTTAAAGGATTTTAAGGGTACAAAAGCAACTCATGCACATTTCTTTCTGATTGCCCCAGGGGAAAGCAGACACCTTCAATTTTCTAACTGCAGAATGAAAAACACATGTCTCCAAACATTGACTTCCTTCCCAAGAGATGATAATTGCTAAAGTATAATTTGCTATTAAAAAGAACAGCGTTAAAGGTAGGATTAAATGGCTATATCTAGGATTCTCATTAGATGCCCAAATGGCAGTTTCGAATTCCAAAGCAAAGTAACCAATAACCAATATAGCCACTGTGCAGTATAAACAGGTGATAAGGGCTCCAACAGAAGAAATGTTGTCAGAGCAATGGAACTTTTACATGTTGCTTAGGCAGCTGTTTCCCTGCAGGCAATAAGAGACTCTGGCAATTCTCATTCCAACTAGCTTCTCAAAATGGTTGCTGTCATACAGATCCTTCACATGTCAAGAGAAATGGCATAAGCATATTGGAAGTTTGCAGCATATGCCTATATCTAATCAGCATTCTTAATTTGTGCAGGTCCCTAAAATGGATATAAAAGCTGGTTATGATGTTGACACCCAAAGGCAAGGATATTAAATCAACTGAGCAAACTGCTTGAGGCTCCATAAGTGTTTTAGAAAATAGTGTTAGAAAAGATGTCAACACAAATCTTTTGTTGGATGGTTAGTTTCTCTTTTTCATGTGGTGTGTGTGTGTGTGTTTGTGTGTAATGTGGTGTGTGTAGTGTATGCTTTTTTTGTGTGTATGTATATGTGTGTTTGTTTTCAGACTTGATTTTAGTAGTAGTCTTCATAGTTCTTAGGGTTCAGGCAATAAAGAATGGCACCCCCAAATGAAAATATAGTTGCACCCCAGGCCAGGCCATAACCCCAATTGAACTCGTGGTAAATTTTCAAGCTCACAGTTTCAATGAACTTGATTGGATAAAGAACCAGGCTGCAGACCTGCAAAACAACTGGAAAAAGAAAAAGCAAACAAAATTATGATGTTATTTTATAGCAAATAAAACAGCAAAACAGTGAGTTAATTTTTAATACAATAAGTATAAGCCAAAAAATTAAAGCACTTCTAATTCTAAATATTGTCTTTTAAAATATTAACAGCTTTATTTACTTAAGTACTCATTGCCCTATTAATAACTTGTAGTTGATATTAGCAAAAATGAAATTATTAAAAAATTAATTCATGAATATACAAAGTGATTCTTGCTCTGCAAACACATGTACACTTATCACTAATGACAGTACTATTTACACTAAAGTATTTCATATAATATCTATAGAGTTAATAAGAGTGGCCTCCATGCAGACTTAAGCCCTCATTATTTATTTTTGAATTTAGGGAACTGAAGAATTCAACATTTTTAGTGATAAAGCTGAGCAACCTATAACAACCTATAACTTAATGATGTTCACAACCATCTGACTCAGCCAATATTCTAGAAAGACTAATCTTAATGTCTTTTTTTCTATTACTCTAATGAGAAACTACTTTCACTTTTTCCTCTCACAGTCCACACCATTCATCTTTAAGAGACTCAAAAGTCATCTTTGCCACAAAGCCACAACTAATTATATCCTTTTAGTATATCTTACACATATTTGCATACACATATATTTCCCACAGGTACTCAAAAAAGAATTAATGAAGGAATGAGGAATAGAGATCCAAAAAAAAAAAAAAGAAAAAAAAAGATAGGACGAGAAGACTACTATAGCAGAGACAAACTTTAGATCTTAATTCTTAGTTGGCTCTTAGTTCTAACTCAGGAATGAAAGAGAACTACGATGAGTCATATTTAATAAAAGAAAACAACCCATTAATCAGTAAGGGAAGGAAGGGGAAGGTTTCTTTTAACTATCTAAAACTAGAGTGTCATATATCCTGTGGGTATTTTTATATGAGAGTCACTATACTGTGTGTTACACGGAAGATGAAGTCACCTATTTAAAATATGTAGCTTCCTATTGGATCAACTATTATATAATTTAATTAGAATGTATGAGCTATACTTTCCATACTTGCCTATTATGTTAGCTTTAACATGCAAGAAAGGTGATTGTTTTCCATTTAAAATCCAGGTAAAGATATACATAAAATGGGGCTGAAAATTACTCAGCCATGCTCATTCAGGTATATGCTATTCACATTACAATGGCAAAGCTATAGTTACAAAAGAAACCCAGTATCTCTAAACCCTAAAGTATTTGCTTTTTGTATCTTTAAAAAATTAAAAATAGCCCTGACTTAAGAAACAAAATTTTTGTTAAACATGATTACTGTTTAGTTTTTATTAAAAGATCATAAATTCACAGACAAAAATATGAACAAATACAATAAACTTTGATCCAGTGTATGTACATATGTATGTTGACAAACACACACACACACACACACAGAGAGAGAGAGAGAGAGAGAGAGAGAGAGAGAGGTTTCTTAAATTTAAATAGAACAAAAGGACTTCAGATTTTAAGACCTATCCTCATATGTTCTCAGCACATTCTGAGACTTTTGTGCCTAAACACTTCTGAATTTTGTTAAGAGTCACATTACCTATATGATTAACTCTCCTAGCAAGACTACATTGTAATCATCTACCTTTGGCATAAAACTGAGGAGGTTTTGGTGAAGTTATGATGAAGGGAATAGTACCTCAAAATCAATACTTTCTGTAAGAATAACCAGAAAGCAAAGACTATCTGGATCCAGATAGAATTCCAAATGTAGTTGTTTGGTTGCACAATTCCACTGGGCTTACAACTGCCTGTCATTCTTCCACATTACCTCTGAGAGTAGATAAACAGGAAAAAGGAGAATCTCTTGACACCAAAAATAGAAACCACACCTTCCTTTCGGTTTAAAGTTTTATATCAGTTAAGCCTCTGCCTACAGCACAATTATATAACCTCACTTAATCTATTTCTAACCACTAAGTGGTATAATGTGCACTAATTAAAAAGAAATGGTTAGCTTTCTACCTTGGTGAAAGGGAATGATCATCTTTTAAATGTCATAAAGCTAATGAATCAATTACAAGAAACAAAAACAAAAGAAAAAAAACATTAGATACCTAGCATGTTTTTCCCCCCATTTTAAAGGCTTGTCTTATTACTCTCATTACTAAATCATAGCAAAAGTATCCAGGATACAATTAAAATGGGGGTGTGGATTACATATTTTTTAAATATATCTAATGAATTCATCCATTCAATGAATACTGGCATGTTTCTGAGATATACAGTTTAAAGCATTATTAATCACAAGGGAATCAAAGCTACTATTCTCATTTATGGACAGTTCAATAGTAAATGAGTACAAACTAGAAAGTTGGCCATTTAGTCCATGCCTATGATCCCATTCAGCAACTGAGGAGGCTGAGGCACGAGAATACTGGAGGCCATACTGTACCATACAGAAGCAGTCTGTATCAAAAAACAAACAAACAAAGCATCAAGTCTATCAGTCAGTCTACTCTGAATATAATAGCAAGTACTACTAAGATCCAATAATGACCAGAAAAAGAGCTGAGAGATGCTTTTTACATTCACAAAGGATTTTTTTTTCCTCCTGGGAAGTTGATAGGAGCATATTCATGAATTCTGAATGGAGATACAGGTCAACATAGCAGGACGAGTGTCCAGGGAACAGACAGGGATAAATTCATGATGGAGAAACGGATTAAATAAGGAAGAAGCCAATGCTGCAGGCCTGGTTCAGATAACAAGGTAGGTAAAAAGTTAACCAAATAAACCAAACAAAACCCAAAACAAACCCATCAGGCATCAATTCCTGATTAGGTTTTTAACCTGGAGACCAGAGTTAGGGTTTTGTACTCCAGTGTACATTATAGGTAGCTGCTAGAGGAATTTGAGCAAAGAAGTAATAACCAACTTGAATTTATTCAAAAAGCAAGCAGCCAGTCCCTTGAGTAAGGTACTCACCGAAGCTGCACTAAAGCTTCATTTCAATGTATTTCATTTAGCAAAATCTGAGACCCTATTGTAAAATGTAATGACATAATTTCCTGGTAGAGGGCAAGTGGAAATACAATTCCATTAAGGCTTCAATGGGAAACTTAGTAGAACCGGTTGCTTAGACATTTCTTGTGTTGTAACAAGATGAAAGATTACCCTAAAATGAATTAGCTTTCTGAATTGTGTTATTCTTTCAGGACCCACAGAAAAAAAAATGCATGCAATAGAAAAACTGAAGAAAAATATAAACCTGTAATGACAAACAGTTTTTTCTCTCCATTTTATAAAATATATAGTAAAAGAAAAATGCCTCTTTGCTTTTCAGAAATATCTGCAAGGGGGAAGAAGGACCAACATTTGCAGTACAGGACAATGACATCATGCTGTATTTGTATCTTACCACCAATCAATGAAATATAATATAAAAATAGTGGGCATTGTCTGCTGTATTCTGTGCCCTTCATCCGATACAACATTGGGAAAGTTACAGAGCATTTCAGAATTTTAAATGCTGGAATTTACTTTATTCCCTTCTTTCTCTTTCTCTTTCTCTTTTTCTTTCTTTCTTTCTTTCTTTCTTTCTTTCTTTCTTTCTTTCTTTCTTTCTTTCTCTCTCTCTCTCTCTCTCTCTCTCTCTCTCTCTTTCTTTGTTTCTTTTGCAGATGTGATGAAAAATATGATTATGAAATTGCATGGCTAGACATATGAGAGGAACTTAAAGCTACTAACCTTTGTGTGGATTTTAGTTTTGTTTTATCTGCTTTCTTAGATTTAAGATAAAGTGAACTTGATGTGATGTGTATGCCCAATTGGTCTTGAAGTTATATCAGTCCTCTGACTTCAGCACAGGCTGATCTTGAACTTCTGATTTTCACACCTCTGCCTCCCAAGATCACAGACATGAAACCCACTATTTTGATTTTAGTTTGAATCAGAAGTTTGTCAACAAAAACATTCAACATTTCTTCTAAGAGAATGTTTTTTTTTTAACATTTTAAGAAAAATGTCTTGGGTACTTCCTGTGGTTTGGTTGAGGTATTTGTTTCTGTTACAGAACTTGCTAATGCCCCATCCAGAAACTTTTATCCTTGGCACTCTATCACATAGCAAATAGATTTCCAATTGCTACCACTTGCATTTCTTTGCCTCTAGTAACTCAATTTATTTTGCTCACCTGAAAAATGATGACAAGTTCTGGAAAATTAATGCTGAAGTCCATTAAGCAAAACCAACAGCCTCTACCTCATAAAGCCTCTACCTCATAAAAACTGATGTTTAAATACCCTAGCTTTCCATTGCTTCCAATGAGAGACATCTTGAAGTGTGTGCTTTCTACCAGTTTCGAAACTTGTTCTAATAAGGAAGAAAATCCAGCTGCTTCTGGCTCAGAAAAATGGATTTGAAAATCCTCTCTCTTCTGGCTGTGCTTTGAAGCTCTTTTTACTTTCTAGGTTTCTCACTGTAGTCCTTATTTTAACTCTGCAATAGGATTGTTTGTCCTAGAGTCCATTGTCTTAAGGATTACTTTTGTGGGAACCAAATCAGGAAGAGAAAAGAATACATTCCTACTTCAGAAGTGGAATCAGTACACTTGTATACAAGAACAATTAAAAAGATGAAAAGACAGGGCCTAAGAGATCAGTACTTGTCCATGTATCATCCTGGACAGTGGGGGTAAGGGAGAAAAAGATACAGGTGAAAAATAAAGGTTGGAATGGTAAAGAAACTATTAAGAAAGGAATATCATCTTGATTCTAGAAAAAAGGAAAGGAAAGAATCACATAATTAAGTTAGAAATTACTAATTTAAAATAAAACAGAAAAAAAGGGAAAAAAACAGAAAATAAATAAATAAAACAGAAGACCACATTTAGGCACTGAAATGTGTCATTTGAGAAACAACTGTAGGGGCTGGAGAGATGGCTCAGTGGTTAAGAGCATTGACTGCTCTTCCAGAGATCCTGAGTTCAATTCCCAGCATCAACATGGTGGATGGTAACCATTCATAATGGCATTCAATGTCCTCTTCTGGTGTGTCTAAAGACAGTGTACTCATACATAAGCTAAATAATTATTTTTTACAAAACAAGAAAGTGTGGCCTCAACTAAGGCAATTCTCATGCTGTAAACAAACAAGGGGAAGACTCTGGAGACAACTTAAAGGTAGAAGGTCTTCCAGCTAGGTTCCTAAATATAGCATGTAAAGGAAATTGTAATTTGGATAATAAAAATATTTTTCCTACAAAGGGAATGTTGGGCTATCGATTAATTAAATTTATAACTCAGAAAGTAGTACAAGTATAAAATAAATTAGTGTAAAACACACTAACAGAAGTATAGTAGCATACTGACACATGGAAAGTAACATAGTATCTAAACACCTGTGAGCAGAACATCCATTTAGTTTGTAATCTCAGTTAATTTTTAGTCAAACAGAGATTTAAAATGACTGCCCATTTTCACAATATCTTTTAAGATGATGACAAGAGGTAGCAAACACAAGCTTCTAATCATGGACCAGAGAAAACTCAGAAATGAAAATTAGCTGCAAGATCATGAGGGAAAGAGCCATCACTCCATATAATCACTTACAGGAGGTTTCTTCCAGATATGACAAAAAGGAAGCATCTTTAGTAATATAATGAATTAGTGCAATATCACTCAAATTTTAAATTACAAAACATTAAATATTTTCTTTAATTTGTATTCAAAATCCATGAAGGACAAAAGAAAACACTCATTCTAATTATCAGTAGAGTAAAATAGCAGACACTGAAGATCCAAGGAGACAATCTTTTTGATTTCACTAAGTCATTAGTGAGGGAAGTTGAATGGCAGGTATCAGAATCTCAACACATCTATCACTATCAGCTATCCAAAAAGGATAAAGTCGGCTATAGTTCAGTCAGGTCAGTTGCTTAGTACAAGACAGTTTGTGGTCTTTATGACATTTCAAGCTTCTGACTTCCTAAAGGAGTATTGTTCCTGTGAGATAGAACAACTGCATCTTCAGGATAGACTCTATTGGAGAGATAAAAGAAAGACTACAGTAAATAATTTAGAAAGTAAAAAGAGGTTTCTAGGATAGCCAGAAGAGGGAAAATTTTAGTTTGAAAACTAAATGCAAAGCTGATTTTTTCTGTCTTTTCTTTTTTTCCTTTTCTCTTCTTATCCTTTCTTTCTTTCTTCTTCTTCTTGGATTTTTTTTTTTTTTTAATGTGACAGGTAACCTATAAGATGATTCAGAAATCTTCGTCTTTCATGTAATATAGATACCCTGAATAGAAAACCCTGGCTCTCTATACACAGGCTGGACCTAGCCCCCAACATATGACCTTCAATTAGAGTGCATAAGGGGGTGGGGCTATCCCGAAATTTGTTGCCTGTCTGTGGAATCTGTTCCTCAACTGGGCTGCCTTGGCTGGCCTCAGTGGGAGAGGATGTGCCTAACCCTGCAGAGACTTGATATGCCAGAGTGGTGGTGATACCTGGGAGGGTGTGGGAGGTACTTTACCCTTCTCAGAGGAGAAGTGAAAAAAGGTAAAAAGCTATGTTGAGGAAAGTTAGGTGGGAGTGGGGCGCTGTGATAGGAATTTAAAGTGAATAAATAAATTAATGGAAAAAGAATCCCTGGCCCTCCAACATAGTACTTGGATAACTGGGGATGAGAGGAGCTTAATTAACCATGCTAAATTTAGTTCTTCAACAATAAGGGCTGTTGTATCATAAATAGAATATGCTTAAGTGTGGCACAGACAGGTGTTCAGTTAATTATTACTATTAACAGTATTATTAGAGATAATACCTGGATCTAAATCTTGACTTTTAGAAAGGATAAGAAAGTTTTGGAAACTGAAGCAATGGTTTAAATGAACTGTGATGATGGCTACCTTTAGCTCTGTTAGCAGCTGCTCAAGTTAATTTCAAGCCCACCATGAAGTCAAGAGTTTCAGGAAGAAAGATGATAAAAAAAAAAAAAACCAAAAAACAAGATCTGTTTGGCTGTTTTTAGAATATTTCAAGACAAACAAACAAAAACTTTTAGGGTCAGTTGAAACCTGTTTCTTTCTGAGCCTCAATGAGAAAAAAAAGACGTTATATCACATGAATCAAATACAGTAGTTTCCATGCTTGATTTCCCTCACAACACTATCCACTAAATGTAGTTGTTGTTTACCAGTCATTCAAGGACTATTCTTGAGTATCCATGAATATCAACCAGCACAGAAGACTGGTATGCCTATTTTTTAATACAGGTACTGTTCATCTCAGCAGAAGCAAAGAGACATTTCCTTTGATAGATCTCATTCTCTACATGAAGAGAGACAAATACTGCTTGGTGGTACAAGGCTTGTTGATATTTGATGAAGAAAACATTTTGTTAACAGATCTAATTACAATATTCACAAATGCCAATATAAATAAAACTGAAATGCTCTCAGATATGCATTTAAAGAATGACTGAAATTACAAGTGAGGTAAGCCAACTACTTCAGTACATTTAGTTTCAGTTATGCAGATTTTCCAAGTTTTTATATCATAAATCCATATTAATAATTGATTACTATGTACAATGAAAATGCTTTCCAAAAAAAAATCAATCAAATGTAGTGATTTATTGGCATTTTGTGAAATATAAAATAACAAGTATGTTTAATCTTCCTTATATGAAAAGGTAACATTAAGGTAATGGTTATTTCAAAACAGATTTTCTATAATTATTTTCAAAGAGATAAATATTAAATCTGAGGACATGCACATTTTTAAAGTGTAGCTGTCAGTATAATGCCCATTTTAGGCCTTAGTGCATGGAGTGACACTATATGCATCTTGCTACAGGGTTTCCTCTCATTATTTTAGCATTTACTAATATGTAATAGCTAAAGCTAAATAAAAAACTTTATTTTGGACAAACCTCTTAACTTTATGTTGCTAAATTCTATCATATTTTGTATAATCAGGACTCATTTTCACAAATGTTTCTATATTTGGCAAAATGTATATTTTAAGGATAAAAAAGGGGAAACAAACTCCTAGTTAGTTTTCTACAAATTTCTAGATGGTGCCAGCAATGGACATCTTTACAGTTTTCATTAGGCAGTAACTAAACTGCTAAATGGAATAGTAATTAGGTTTTCACAGTAACATTGAATATTAAAAAAAAATAACTAGAGTATCTCTATGCCCTTCTACAATAAGAAATTTTTATTCTAAAAATGGCTGATAACAATTCTACTTTTTAAAGCCATATAACATAGTGTTTTATGGGGAACAGTTTATTAAAAAAGAGTTCAACTTATTATCTCATTGTTCTATTTTTAAGTCCTATCTTCAAAGACAAACTTACACCTAATTAAAATACCTACATTGTTCTACTCTAAAACAGGAAAAGACCCAATGGTAAATCAATGAACCAAGAAATAAGCCAGCAAATAGTGATACATCTTAAGGGTGCTTTTTATTTGTTACTGTATCATTCCCAACTGAGACTCTTATTACATGTGGCAACAATAATACTATAGTATTACAAACACTTCAAAATATATTATGTAGTCACACTTTTGTTGTCTGCTAAAAGAAGTTTTGTGGTTATACTTCCACCAGTTTTAGAGCTGTCCTAATAAAATGTTTAGTCCATAATAGACATCCCAGAAATAGTTGAATGGATGTATGAGGAAGTCAGTAATGAATGAACTACTTGTTTAAGATTCACTGTCCTCAATTGTAGTCCCAACTCTGCCAGTCACTACTTGATTTTGAGCAGGTCATTTAAGTAAGGGAATAAGACATATTTCTAAATTATTGTTCAGCCCTTTGTATTTTCCCTTTCATGATGTCTGCACTGTGATCAGTCTTCTTTGTTATCAATGGAACACAAGCAGCAGGGGGCAGTAGAACACTTCGGGTTTTGTGTTTAACTCATTCTATCCTTTAAATCCTGAGAAATTTGATCTCTTCCAACTTTAAACAGCTTTTAAAACTCCATCTAACAGACTAGATGGTTCTGTCAGTGTCTTCATTATTGACAGTCACAGGGGCTTATTTTTCAGACTTCAAATCAGATATGATTGACAGGAAATTTTGAAGATACCACAAGGATATTTTAGTTAAGAGTCAAAATGAATAATATATTCAAGGATGTTCTTCTAAATGAAAATTACAACTCACATCAGATAATGAACTGGGCTTGTAACAGTCCACAAGCTTCTCCCCCTTTTGAACACAGCTGTTGGTCTTTTGTTTACATTGTTTGAGATTTCAATTTAAAATATGCTTCACAGAATAATGGCTGTTAAAGTAGTAGACATCCAGCTGCCCTCATACAATTAACTTTGATAGTTCACATTAGCTGTCATGTTTTTTTTTTTTCCATACAAGGGTGCTTATTTTTCAAAATGTGTATGCTTTTAAGAGTATATATTTAAAAAATTTTTTTCCTTGTTTCATTTCAGAATTAAAAAAAAAAAAATACTGCTAGCTATTGCCCTAAGATCACACAGGAGGCTAGGTGTTGAGATAGGGAAGAACTGATCCTTAAAAATTAAAAAATAAAAAATACAAATTTGATAAATACATCTGCTACAATTTCTAAAGCAATAGCCCAGCAGCCCTGTGAAAGGTATTTTTGGTTTTTTTTTTGTTTTTTGTTTTTTTAATTTGGTGTCTTTATTTTTGCATTACTGAGAATTGAATCTAGTCTCCATGCCCTGTCCTAGAGCTTAAGTCATGCTATGTATGCACTCTACTACTAAGCTAAAGAAATTTGCAGCCCAAGAAGTTTTATTTATTCATGCTTTAGTAAGAAGTTTAGAAATTGACAGTGTTCTGTGAAATGCTTAACATGCTAAAAACTGGTACTCAGATAAACCTTCAGCCAAATTACCTTAAAATATAACAAATGCCTTTCAATTTTTATGTAAGGAGCAAACACACACTGATGCATAAGGTGGGAGAATGGTAGAAAGGTTCATGAATCTTTAATGCTGGTTTGAATGTAATGAATATATTTACCTGCTGCAAAAAGCATGACAGCAACAGGTCTGTAGAAGCGTCTTCGTGATCCCACACAGATTGAAATCAAACCCACCAGGAATGCAATGAGAATGATGGCAGCACCGCCCAGGAGTAAAGCCAGAGTAGCGATCTGCCAATCTGAAAAGAAAAAAAAAAAAAAAAAAAGAAAGAAAAGAAAAGGATGTTTTTTAAGCAAAATGACTCCAAAGAATCATCTGAACTCTGCTCAGCACCTTTCACCTTGAAGCACTTCTCGATGTGATTTGTTTTCATGCTAAGCATCCTCTGGGGTTTGAAATGTTTTGTGAAAAAAATTAATATTAATGTCCTTGTTAAGAAATGGTTTCTTTGCTAAGCTCAGAGCAGTTTTTAGGCCAGAGTTTTGCCACAATTCTTACATGGGATCTTCAAATGTTAAATTGAGTGTCCACCTCTATGACCTACTTTTTTTCAATATTAAGATTAAAAATTGCATTTAACTATAAAGTTAACAAATTTTAAGTATAGAAAATAAGGACAAGGATAAATTGTATATAACCACCATTCAGATGTATATTTTAGATATTTTCATCACCAAGAAACTCCCCTTCTGCCTTTTCTTAGTCAATAGCGTTCTTACTACATGAGCTACTGACAAGATCTAGTCCCATGACTAATTTAGTTTAATCTGTTCATAAATGATATTAACAATTCTGTGCCTTTCCTTTAAGTCTCTGAAAATCATCTCATTATTATATGTTTCAAGAAAACAGTTTTTTAAATTCTTTTCCCTCACTGCTAAAACAATTTCCCAGTCAACTCCCATCAGAAAGGTTTGATAGTTTTTTTTTTTTTTTTTCATTTCATGTGTCTGAAATCACCATCACCAAAATGGTTTCTGAAGTAGGGAATTTCAGAGAGTCAGACAAACTCTAAATGATTGCTTAGCTCCTTTCTTTAATCAAGAACATGTAAAGCTATATTGATCACTTAGCATGTTTGATTGAGTGAAAAAAAAAAAAACCCTCACTGATGACAGTTTACCATGTCTTATAAAGATGTAGCCATGGTATAACAGAAAAATGATGAATGTTTCAGTCAATAAAAAGACAGATGAATTTATAAAATACATATAGATCAGGAACTATCACATAAAGGATATAATAGGGATTGACACACTACAGCATAGTAATTTGAATGAAAATCCCAAAATGCCTCTTCTGCTCAATTTAATGTATGCACAGGAAATGCAAATAGATTTTAATCAATTGCTAAACTGCATCTGCAATGCATTCTGCTCAAAGTCCATAACCCATAATACTTTGATGCTTGCCCCTGAAATTATCCTTCAAAGCTTCTCAAGTGCTTAAATATGAGACAGGTTTATGAGAGAAACCCTAAAGTCATTCTTTTTCTATTGATTCTTGAACACCCTGTTCCACATCCTTACCTCCAAAAAGCTCTGGATGTTTCACTAGCTTTCAACTAGAACCTGAACAGTCATCAGAAAAGAAATACATAAAACAGATCCACAGATTTCAAAGTATAAGGAGCAATCACAAGAAAGTAGAGAGCAATTTTAATGCATCTATTTGTAACAAAGCCATATAACTTCAAACAAAAGTGTATCTGGCTTTCAACTAGAAGTTAAAAGGATAGCTATATTATGGCATTTTTATTCTCCAACAGCATGTGGCTTTAAATTTAAAAGCCGAAAGAATAATCCTTGTACTTGGAAGCCTCTAAATTACTTTGGAAAACTTGATATATTGTACATTATTTGACATAATGGAAGCTTGTAAGTTGAAACTTCTGAATTAAAAAAAAAAAATCAGTGCAATTACACCAAAACAATAAATAGAAAAAAAAAAAAAAAGAAAAGAGCAAAATCCATTGTTGCATTCACAGATCAATAAAACACCTGATGTTTAAACAGCTACATCATGGATAATTTTCGTTGGATTATTACTGTTATAAAGTAATTATCACTTTAAGGGAAATTTTAGCTGTCTTCGAATAAAGATAAAACTAAATAGCCACCTCCTTAAAAGTCTCAATACAAACTTACTGTTTTTCCTGCTAAGTTCTTCCATGTTCCTAAAACATAGGTTAAACGGCACTATTTATACTATTTTTACTTTAACTCAAAATCAGACAAGAAATAGTCTTGACCAGTATCATCTAACTTTTTAATAGCTCCAAAGACCCAAGTCACATATTTATTTGCATTTTGTAAAGACAAACTAGGAAAAACACTCAGTAAATTTTCTGAAAAAAAAAAAATCAAATCAATATTTTCAGCCTTGAGGGCATTGGTCTCTGTTGTGCCTGCCTAACTATGACATAGTGCAAAAGTGGCCACACATAACAAGTAAATGAACAGATGCTAATAAAAATATATTACAGAAATGAATGGTGGGCCAACTAGATAGCTCAGCAAGTAAAGGCACATGCTGCCAGGCCTGAGGACCGGAGTTCAATCCCTGAATCACATCTGATTGAAAATACACCTACTCCCCAAGCACACTGGCTATACAAAATTGTGCATACAGAGACACAGAAAAACACACACACACACACAGACACACCCCAAATAAATGTAAAAACATTAAAGAAAAAAGAAAAAAAAGAGGTAGGCTGGTTGGATGGTTTTTACCTTGTCTTGGACTGTTATATGACTATGGTCTATTTCATTTTCAAATGTTATTCTTTTTCTCCTAAGCAAAGCCTAATCAAACAACTGAAATCACATAACAATTAAATGGAATAAATCTGTATTACCAAGTGATACTCATACAAATCTGAAGAAAAAAAAAACAAAATAAGAATTCCTAATTTCACATAAGGTTGAATGTTCTCAAACAATGGTATTTCCTTTCATATAGAAAAAAAAAATGCAAAAATGCAGTAGTAGACACAGGAAAACTACACGATTAAGAGAGACTAGCAACTAGGAAAGGAACATCTTGCAGGCCACGAAAGACATTAAAAAGCAAATAAACAGAGGCACTTCTGGGTTTTCTACTAGATTGCCTGTATTAATTTTTAGTGATGGCTTTATGGCTAATGCAGAACATCTCTCTAGACTCAAAGTCAACAAGGAAAAACAATACCATCGTTACTGTGATACTCTTACCCTTCCTTTTGGTCTGCAACCAGAGTTACAGCTCAAACAGAAAAGCTATTTAATTTTCCAAGAGATACTAGGAATGGGCCATGATTGTCACTGTCCTGGCCAGAAGCCATGGCTTTGAACTGGAAAAGCAAGACTATATTCCTGGTGGAGAGTGCCAAGTTTTTAAATATTGTCATCATGTCCACTGGCAAGGATTCATTCAGGCTGAGTGTTTGCCTAGGACTTAAACTTTACATTCCCAGTCAGATAATACTCAATTCACCAGCATAAACAATGATTATGAAGGGCTACTATAATCAGGGAGGTCCAGTATGCTTTATAAGTGTCTGTTTGAACCTTTGGAGCTAAGAACAGAGCTTTTGCTTTGTGTACCAATAGAAGCCTCGAATCCAAAGGACAAGGCTAAGAGGGGATCTTAAAGTCATGGATAAGTAGTTAACATTTCCCTTTTCTCTTTAGGAACAATACTATGATGTCAAGAATTAAAAACAAAAGTATAAAGGATTTATGTATACTTAGGTCATTAAAGTAACAGGTTGGGGTTTATAATATTTATTTCTCAACCAACATCTAAAAATTGGATTTAGCACAAATGCATGCAAAATCCGAGCAATTATAAAAGGAATTCACTAACAAGTGACCAAAATACTCAGTTTTACCTCAGTAGTATTTTAGTTAAAAAAAGAAAAAAGAAAAAAAAAGTGATACCTTACAGTCAATGTCTGTAAGGTACATTAAAAGATAGTAACATTTGTAATTTTCAGGTCTACTTCTTATAAAAAGAAAGTCATATGTTTTAAGTTTTTACTATCAGTTAATCTCTATATTGATCTTCGTTTTTCTTTCCAGTTAAATACCTCATAGAACTGGGTCAGATAAAGTATAAAACCCTGAGAGTAATAGTTCTGTATTCACTTTACAAATTTCTGTAAATTATGATGTGATACTGTAGTGGAACAGTACATATAAAAAGCAGTTCTATAGAACATCAGTGGCCTATGGCACTGATTTAAACACTGTAGTCTTCTCTTTAATATTAGGGTAGCTGATTGCAAATCTGTACTTCTTTTCCTAAGATCTGAGAGAACAGGTGATAATCAATCTTGATACAATTCTTAACATTCTTAGTGTATAAAATGGGTGAGGGCTCACATGGCCAGATAACATACAAAATGAAATATTGCCATATTACTTATCACATTCCCTCAAGAGTATATGGGCAAAAATGATAAAGGAATACACTGGAGACATTGGAACTGAACTTAGGGAAGCAACAACCTAAAACAACTGTGTACTTTTCCTAACAGAAACAAAAGCAAAAGTAAACAAGCAAAAATGCATACATACTAAGTATTTCCTTCCACAGTAACAGAACAAAAATCAGGAAGCCCCTTGTATTATACTATTAAGTTCAATATTATTAACATGCAGTTCAGGAACTAAATTTGAGTCTTCTTTCAAGGTATTTTTACTCACAAGCATCAGACTTTCCATTGTCTATAAATACATTAGTATTCTACAGAATTGTGCTGACTTATTTTTAGCAGTGTAATACGTGAGACTGGTTAGAAGTTAGTAGTACTTTATGAAAATTCTATAGCCTATGGTACAACTGACCAGCTGGAGAACTGTCTTCACACAGGGAAATTCATAGTCAAAATTCATTAATGATTTCCAAGAAAGGAAAATCTTAATGAGGATACATGTTTATTTTGTTTGCTAAGTTCAATTATATATCTCTCTGAACTTAAAATTGTTCCTATTTCACAAAAGTAGATACAATAAAAAGAAATGCACTTTTATTTTAAAATTATGGTTCTATTGTTTGAATGAACAGTATTTCTCTAAATATAATGTATGATTCAACTTAATGTATTAATATAATATATTGCTATAATAATAAATTATTTACCATTTTCTAAAATTCTCATTGGAAATTGAAATATAAATTTTTACAAACTTGTAAAATCACAATAAAATTTGACTAGTACCCACCTCTATTTTTATCTTTTTGACTAGTACCCACCTCTATTTTATCTTTAATCTTTATCTTTTATCTTTAATCTTTTATCTTTAATAGGAGGAAATTATATTATTTAAAATGAAATGCATAATTTTAGTGAAAGTCACTCAGTAGATCAAATAATAAAAATCATTTTTATTCACTCCTCATAAGCTTTCCCCAAATTCTCCATAATCTACCTAAATAAATTTGAGTACTTTCACCCACTCTTATCTAACAAATGTATCTGACCAATTTAATTTAATTGTAGGATATATTTATAACAAAACTTTTCAATTAAATTATGTTGATGACAACTTTGAAAGATAACTCATTATTGTAAATTCCTTTCTATCATTAGGAACTAAAAACACCAAGGTAATATATTTAAAAAAAAAAATGTTCTCAGTAGCAGGTGAATTCCTCATGTTCAATCATGACAATTTTATTCAAACCCTTAAAGCTGTTATTTACTAGTTTTAAAAAAATAGATATCCATTTTCTTTAACAAAAGGACCTCTTAGCTAGTTCACATAGTTGTATATTAGAAATCTCTGGAAATATAATTTAAAATCTGAGTGCTGTAACATATGGTGTTTCCTCTCAAATAAAACTGTTATATACAGTGCTTAGCAAAGAGCCTTGGTATTAAAGCATGTTTTAGCACTTACAAAGAAAGAAAGCCAACATCATGCCAAATGACTGCTGTATCTTCATGTGCTGTATGAGAAAACTTTCACTGGCATTTGATGATGCTATTAGCTAGCAAGCACTGCTACTTCTCAATAGTAACTACTAAGGAGTATTTGTTCAAAGATTTATTAGGTTTGGTAAACTGAAGGCTTTTTCCATTCAATTCTTAAAAGAGAAACAAAAGAAAAAGAAAGGAAGGAAGGAGGGAGAGAGGAAGAGAAGAGAAGAGAAGAGAAGAGAAGAGAAGAGAAGAGAAGAGAAGAGAAGAGAAGAGAAGAGAAGAGAAGGAGGAGAGAAGGGAAGGGGAGGGGGAGAGAGGGAAAAAGAGAGAGGAGAGGAGAGGAGAGGAGAGGACTCTTGTGGTGGGACAAGCCTTTAATTGCAGCACTCAGGGAAGCAGGCAGATCTCTCTGTTCCAAGCCAGACTAGGCTACAGAGCAAGTTCCAATATAGCCATAGCAACAAAGAGAATCCCTCTCTTGAAAAACAAGCACAGAAAATTGAAAAAGACAAAATACCTGGGTTTCTTTGGAAAAAGCTGGAAGCTGAAAACCCACAGAATGGACACCCTTCTAGCCACTATAAGCTTTGAAAATAACATATAAAACAGCTAATAACATTAAAAAAGAAGGAAGATCTTCAAATAGACACACACATACATTATATAATGCAGGAGTAAATACTTGAGAATAAAACAGATGAGCTAATCTCTCAGAAAGCTCTTTGTTTCTCACTTCCCAGGGTAGAACTTCTACTGCTTCATTTTCAGCAAGTTTTAAACTTATTTCATTAGCTTAAATTGTATCATTTGTTTCACCAACCACTTAGTCTCCCTACATAGTACAGAAGACTTACTGGCTAAGTTCAGATAAGGATCTACCCCTTGCTATTCAATGAATTAGTGAGGTCAACTTAGTGGTGCTTTCTAAGACAGTAAGAAAATGGAGATGGTGCTAGGAATAGTCTCCCAGTATTATTCTCAATAGACTATAGCAATGTTTTGGTGACTATTGGTTTAGAAGTCTTAAATATGGCATCAAGAAATTCTCTTGTTAAAAAAAAAAGTTGAATTTTAGGTTTAGTGCCTGTTTTGATACAAATAATAGAGAATTGAGGAGATTTCATCTTCTATTTTTCCTACATTTTTTTCTAATAGACAAACAGTTTAACAAAAAGACTGTCTATATGCAAAGTTTGTGACACTGTACAGAAATGACTCCTTAAATTATCAGTTTAAACTTCACAACAGTTAGTAATCATGCTGACAAACTAAAATGGTCCACATATGTTTTCCTGGTTCTTTGAGAGATCACAAATGTCCTTCATTCTTGTATATATTTGCACTTTATATGTGGGGTTATATGTTGTTTATGTGGCAAAGATTCCAAAAGAAAAGAAAATCAAGTATTTACTAGTTAGTTTTCCCCAATCCAATATAAATCTAACAGCAAAAGTTAAAGTGCCCTTCTCTAATTTTCAAGAGAGATGATCTAATAATCTGAAGAGTGGTAGATTCATCTGTCAGTGCCGTTGACATGAAATATTTAAACCAATTTCTAATGGGCCTGATTTTTGGTCCTATGAACTCAAAGAGCAAAGATGGCTGTATCTATATGTACCTATCTAGCTCCCCACCCATATTTGCATTTATGTTCTTATGCTCATCTCATCCTACCCAAATAAATTCTAAATTCTTAGAAGTGACCAATCATTGAAGCCATGTATTGGCTAAGGATAGTATTTAGGATACTAGCCACGGGTTATTTATATATGCATTAGAAAAATCAAGTGCAAAAGCTACATAAGTAGTTTTCTTTGCTCTTCAAAGGCAATAAAGATTTTGGAGATGTATAACTAGATTGTGTCAGTTTTTTGAATTAGTGAAATGAGCAAATGTTCATCTCTTATCACAAACTGAGAGCCTGGTAAACTTACGAAAGTCCATAGTATTCTTCGAAACATTACACAGCCATTAATATGACACTGGGAGTAAGTGAGGTATTTGGCCTTTAATATTAGTGAATATCATTGAGAAGTGGAGTCCAACTCTCCATTTAAATCTTAGCTAGCCATGTGGCTAGGTGTAACCAATATAATGTAATAGGAAAGCTAGCTAGAAGACTTCCCAGCTGGTTCACAGAGAAGATAGCTCAATTAAAATTCTCACTTGGTAGGTAACCAGTCTAATTATCCTGAGATCCCCATGCTAAAAAGACTGCCTGCAAGTGCTCTGGAGGCAAGACAAGCCTATCAATCTTTCCCATCAAAGTGCCAAACCCTTGAGCAAAAGGATTTAGAACAGGATCCTACAGAATTAATATCCCAGTCCCTTACTGTAAAAGTCATGCTCAGCTATGACCACAGATATCTGGGTTATGGACAAGTTAGGCTCATTATGCTCTATGTGCATTCCTTACCTTCAGTATTCCACAGTATGCCTATTTTATACAACTAAATGTTGGTAGAGTTAGGTTTTTTGAACTAGTGAAATGAGCAAATGCTCATCTCTTATCACAAATTGAGAGCCTGTAAACTTACGAAAGTCCATAGTATTCTGTGAAACATTACAGACATTAATATGACACTGGAAGTAAGTGAGGTATTTGGCCTTTAATATTATTGACTAAAATGTAGCTACTAAGATAATAGTTCTCTGGCCATGATCTACCAGGGGCTTTATTAAATGCTATGTAACCAATATTTAATTCAGACCAATATTTAATTCTGATACAAAAACAATTATTTCACTATCCAATGTAAAAGGAAATATTACTTGCATTGAAAAATAACATTGAGCTTACTTTTCTAAAGATATAATATGAAAGAAAAACAATATTTCATGTATTTAAACTTCATGACGTGCCATCTGAAGAAGTTAAGAACATTTTCTTTTTTTTTTTTTTCTTTAAATAAGTTTATGAGAGCCAAACTATTTAAATAACTTTATTTGATTCATCCTTTGGTAGATGAGAAAAATACATTACAAAATACATTATACAGAGGACAGCTCACAGTACACGTTACTAAAAACACAATCTACATGCCAGCCCTGGCTGGTGTTAAGTTCAGAAGGAAGCCTTACAGTTTCTATGCTAAGCTGATCAGTGAGTGGCCAAGTTCTGGCCAGAAGGGAGCTGAAGTCCCATGTGTTCTTCATAATAGCACTTTGTCCTACCACTAGATTATGCTATAATTTATCATAGTCCATACAGAAGATTATTGTGGAGACTTATTTTGAAATACCTACAAACACTTTCATTAATAGAAACCAGAAATATTAGCTATTGGTCTCTCTAAACTGTATAATTAATAAACAAAATGAACAAAATCTTGAAATTCATTTCTTTTCAACAGGAAAGATCCTTTGCTTGAGAAAAGTTTTTGTTTGCTTGTTGTGGTTTTGTTGCTTTGCAATGCCAGCATTTGTTTTATTTGCCAGTTTTCACACTCCTATCAAAACCCATTTGTTGCCAATAGACTCCACTAGGGGACTCCCTGGAGACTATAATCTCTCCATGAGTCTGAGCAAAAGAAGGATTCTTCTTGACCACAAATTAAAATATCCTTTAGTGAATTTGAAATCCAAGAAGACCTTAAAGGAAAAAATCATCATGAATAGTTTGATTTAATTCATCCTGGGTTTTCTTTGGTTTATTAGTTAAGGTGCTAGCTAGTGCTGGTACTTTTTCCACCCACTAGTGCATTTTCCCTGATGATGTTCTCATAAAAGAAACTGGAAGGGGGTATACTTGTAGTAAGTAGGCAGCTTGCTATTTGTAAACACATTTATCAGTGTCAACTCATCTCTGGGAGCACCTAAACCTTCCTGGACCAAATCATATTGTGAGATTTTCTGATGAAATTCCATTTCCAAATCAAGGTGTAATCTCAAAATATTCAAAGATGACATGAACCTGAACTTGGAATCACGGTATCTTAGAATTTCTAGGAATTGCAGGTGTTCAGACAGTTCCATTTATCTTAAATTACACCTCAGATAGTTTTAGTCATAAATTCCTTTTAAAGGGAATTTTTATACTGAAGTTAAAAACATGAGCTACATATAAGCACTCTTGAAAGAGCTTTCTGTCAACTGAAAATAATAATATTCACCTGTTTTAGTACATAGTGTCCTGTCATTTCAAAACTACCAATAACTCATGCTACAAGTGTAGCTTATTCTTAGAGAAGTGCACCCATGATGCTATTAATATTCCTTGAAAAGGGTACTATTTGATCAAGTGTTTTGTTGATAGAAAAATGGTTAAAACACGCCCTTGTTATAGGCCCAAATCACTCTTAGTTAAACCTGTTTATTGAGTCACCTATGTTTTCTATTTTGCTGAGTCAAAAAACAGACAGTAAAAAGCCATCTGCTTCATGGGAAGTAGTTACATATTAATTGTTTTTAGCAGAAACATAAAATCATCCTAGGAATTACACAACTTCTTGATATGGAGTTTAGGGAACCTTAATCCTGTATTCTCTTGTAATTGCTATGGCTATGAAACCCTAACTATTGTATCCTAGGGGAAAAGTTATCAAACTAAACAGGAAGCAGTGGTTAAACATTGTAAAATTTTTAAATAGGACTGAAGACATATTAAAATGCTGTACCAATGTCCCGGGTAAAATCATCATTAGAAAAAAATTCTGGAGCAGGCAGCCATGTGATTACTGCATATTCCAAACTTCCCCTACCCAACTATCAGTGACAGCCAATTCTCCCTTTTCCCATTTGTCTTCCTAGAAACCATACAAGCAAAGATAATGCCAGTGCTGTCCTTCATATCGCGAATTGAGACTCTAGTGAAAAGCATTCTGGCTGACTGACAACCAGATTACTGCTTTATACTAGAAGTGCTGACGCAACCTTCAATAAAACAGGACACAAGAGGCATGGCTCTGCACTAGCTTAAAACCACAAAACCAGTTATCAACAGCAAATGAGGCATATTTGGTACCAAAATTCAAATGCAAGTTTGAAATCATGGCTTAGGGGAAAGTTTCAGTACAAACTGGGCCTAAGTAGGGAATGTTGTTTTCAGAAGAAAAACATTCCAGAAATTTTCCTTCTTGAACTAATTAAAACAAAGGTTTTTAATTAAGCCCTGAAGATCCTGGCGAAGTAAAACTGTCCTTGGTGGGTTTTCCCAAAGTAATTGATTTTCCAGAGAGAATGAAGTCAATCTTTAAAAATCTTCAGAAAGACATTTTGCTCCTATCCCTCTGCTACTCTGTACAGCGAACAGACTAAATAAGCTGCCCACCATTGGAACAGACAAGAACAGCATTCCTGAGCTGATCCTAGTGTCCCTCTTTGTCTTAAAACACTGCTTGATAGAAGCTTCAAGCCCATATAACATTTTTAGGAGCACATTTTCTAAGTGGCCATAGCAATTTTCTGTGTTTTGGCCCTTCCCTTCACAACTTTTCTGCTAACACACAAAATCAAGAACTTCCACATAACTTGTAACCAAACCACCTCACTTGTAACCTATCTTGTTATCTTTTAGAGGGGCAGAAAACTATTTTTTTTCAAGCAAATTGAAGCCAAGGAACCCAAGTTGAAGTACAGGGAGATAGAATAAGGGGCCTAGGCTGGGGTACAGGGTGGGGGGTGCTCAGAAAGCGTTCTGGCCTTTGATTTTCCCTTTCCACAGTCCTATGGACACCATATTTGCATTAAGCTTATGTCTCCGTATTTGTCCAGCTGAAATCTTTGGTTTTTTTGTTCTTTTACTTTTTTTTTTTTTGGTCCAGTTACAAATTTCTTTGTAGCTAAAATCAATGGGTATGGAGGCAATTAAGGAAAGATTAGCAAACAAACTGAAGCTGCCTTTCCTCCATTCCCCACATTCCAAGCCAAGAGAAAAGGATAATAGCCTAAAAAGCAAATGGGAGCTGAAGCTGGTTTCTCCAACCTATCTGAAAAGTCTTTATGCAATCAGAGGGCTATTATTTCAGGAGACAGAGTGAAGGGGGCAAAAGATTCACGTTGCTAAGGAGATCTGCTGAAGCTGGCATTCCTACATAAATTTCCATTTCTATTGAAGGAAGAAAGAAAAGATATTTTTTCCAAAGTTTATTTGGATCCCCTGGTTACCAAAGAAAGGCGTTTTGTGGGTTTATTTTATCTTCAGTTGTAAACAACTAATCCTGAAAGAATTAGAAAGCCTGAGTGTTGACCTCCTGCTGCCAACCAGTCCTCTCCTCTATGAATCAATCAACAAAGAAAGCCTTCAATAGGTATTCTGAGGTAACAGCAAAGAAAAAGCCTTTGTAAGCACAAAATTAAATTTCTGGAAGGAATTTAACCAAGTGAACTAATTTCTCCTATAACAAAAAACGTAAGACAAAGAAAAGTCGGATTTTTTTTTTTTGTGGTCTTTGTGCTATTTCAACTTTATTAGAACTTGAAACGTTTCCAGCAAAGCTTAAAAAAAATTGTCTCAGAAAAGACTTGAAACTATCAAGAAGGGATTTAATGAGTTTCTCAGGTCAGTATGTGAGTGTGAGCTTGTGCGTGTGTGTGTGTGTGTGTGTGTGTGTTAGCCCGAGCGCCAGCATTAAAAAAAAAAAGCACCCAGCAGAGCCTTCCTTTTACATTCCTTAATCTGTGCACACACCAGCAGCTGAAGAAACATAATTCAAGTAGGAATAGTTTTCAGCAAGAAATTGGAAGTTGGCAAATTCTTAGGAATGCGACTCTGGAAATGGGGTTAAAAACAAAACAAAACAAAAACAAACAACAACAACAAAAACTGGAGGGTCAGGAAGAGAATAAAGCCACAAAGTCCCTTTGAGCTAGTAGCCACAATGGCTACCGCCTACTCTACCCCGTTTCCCATCCGCACACAATTTTCACTGCTTGCTGAATGAAGCACAACTTTCCAGGCAACTGTGAGTAACTAGCTGAGAGAAAACGGAGTGGAAGAAAGGGGAGTTTCTTACTGTGGGAGTGAAAGAAAGGCAACTCAGAAGCAACAACGGTGTCGCCAAAAAAGGAAAGAAAATTCATCAGTCTCTCCTGACTCTCGGTATCCCTCCCCAAAATTTAAAGGGGAAACACACACACACACACACACACACACAAGAAAATTCACTCGGGAAAAGCCAGCTGTCTTAGTCAGGGTTTCTAGCCAATACACCAGGTAAAGTGAAATAGAATAGGGGGAAATGTGGGCCTTTAGGAAAACTTGAGCAAATTTCTCTTAGAGGGTTGGAACAGAGAACCCACACAGATTTGGAGCGTTTTACCCATTTCTTTTCTAACGGGGGTGTGGAAGGCATTGCGTCTTTTACACAGCCACATGGTTCTCGCCCTCAATGATAACAATTGCCCAAAATAGCATACGTGTTACTCGAAAACTGGAGGGATAAGCAAGGGAGGAGTAGAGGGCGTAGGAGGTCTCTGGAGTCTTGCCTACCCGGACCCCTTCGAGAGAGGGGCACAAGCAAGAGGGTCCTGGGGTCCAAGGGCCGAGAAGGTAGGGCAAGGAGGAAGGGAGGGGAGCGAAGGAAAGTGGGGGAGGTGGCTCCCAGAAAGGCGGTGGCAGCAGAGGAGCCCTGGATGGCCACGCGGGAGCAAGGGGCGCGGCACCGGGGGTGGGGTGGGGGCGCTCACCGCTGCCGAGAGTGGACTCGCAATGCCAGATATCCAGGTTGGCGGGTTTCCGGCAGGACTCCCACAGGGACAGGTAGTACTGGTGGTCCGCGGTGACCCAGGCCGGGCTCAGAACAGCTCCCAGATCCAGACACAGCGCCAAGAAGATGCACACCAGCCCGACCAGCTTGAGCGGGGTCAGCACCGACACTCGCACCTCTTCCATGCCGCTGCCAGCCGAAGCCATACCCGGGCGCCGCTGCCGCCCTTCCCGACGCAAATGAGGACGCCAGGAGGGTCCGAAGAGCCTGGAGCGGGACCTCCCGAACGGAAAAGCGGCGGTACACCGCGCCAAGAAGTCGTACCTTGGGTCTCAGGTTAAGCACACCGAGTGCTCAACGGGACTTGCCTAGCTGGGACGCCTGGCCCTAAGGAGGTCGTCCGCTGCTGCAGCGACAGCAAACGCACAGAGAATCTTCAGCAAGCGATCTGCCCGCGCCCGCGCCCGCTCCTCCCTGGCGCGGCCAACCTGGCTCCGCCCTAGCCCCGCCCCAGGCTGCGGGAGGCGGCGCCTTAGGAGAGAGACTGAGGGTCTGCACCCAGACGGCGGAAGGCTCTGGCTCCCGCCGGTCTCGCCACTAATCCCGTGGTCACTGCGCGCAGCAATTCTTCTCTGCAGCCAGCTGGACCACGGTTGCTCCGGGGTCGCTCCCTCGCCCTGTCTCCAGGTCACGTGGCTTTTCCTTTCCTAGGGAACAGGGACTGACCATTTTTCTAGTTCTCTTCTTGATGCGGCTTCCTAGGCTGTGGCCTTTGGAGAAAAGATAGGTTCCACACATGGCGACGTTCTGCCCTCTTGCCAGTCAATTCACATCCGGAATGAGGTTGTGGAAGGAGGGGAAAAGTAACACTTCCCACTCTGAACCCAGGACGAGCCCTGCAGCCACCCTTCCATTCCTACCTTCCAGCTCCAAAATAAGTCAGTTCTCAATCTGAAAACAGCCTTTGCTCTCCTCTGAAGGGCAAGTGAGAGATAAAATGAATGAGAGATTTCACAAAGTGTAAACATGAAGCTAGCAGGGCATTGGTGACTCACGCCTTTAATCCCAGCACTTGGGAGAGAGAGGCAAGCAGATTTCTGAGTTTGAGGCCAGACTGGTCTACAGAGTGAGTTCCAGGACAGTCAGGACTACACAGAGAAACCCTGTTTTGGGAAAAATAAAAAGAAAAGAAACAAAACAAACAAAAAAATACAAAAAACAAACAAACAAGCATAAAGCTAGCCCTATTTGCAACTCCGCTGTTCTGTCCTTTGTAATTTGGCAAAAATCCCTAAATTTCTCTTCACTGTGTTCAGCTAGATCTGAATTCCTACCCTTGGTGATAAGCTTTCCCTGTTCTTCCACAAGTTCTACTACAGGGCCTGAGATAAGAAGCTGTGATATAAGGTTCCTGAATGGAACTAATGCATCTACATAGATTTTTCATTAAATTGACTTACACAAGGACTCTTCAAAGGGCATTGTCTTGGTTCTTGAGGAGGGGCTTCACGCTTTTAGCTGATTTATGAGAACTGCACACCCCTTGAAACTGGATTTGTGGTTTGTAATTGTCAATTCAACGTGATTGGGAATGGGAGTTGTTTCATGCTTTTTTTTTTTTTTAACTACTTTCCATCTTGCCTAAAAGAAAAAGAAAAGGCAATTTAATGATCAGATTATTGTCTAAGAGTGTTTCCAGATCATTTACCTTTTCAATAACTTAGTGTGAAAGTCAAAAATGAGGACACTGACCTGAAGAATGCCCCTTGGCGTGCTTCTCACCCCTCACATAATACCTCAACCTTAATGTCTCTCATACTTTCTGTGCAGGGATGATAAGGGGGTCCTTAGCACTCATTCTCTTCTAACATCCTCTTTGCACAGGCATAGCACATTTTGACAAGAACACTTGGAGTGGAAGAAGCAATCAAAGTAGTATCAGGTGATCTGAGAAAAAGAAGCCCCAAGTAGAATGAAACCCAAAGTTTTCTTAAAACTATAAATAGGAGAACAGGCTATTTTTCTACTCTTGAACCATTATCAGGTTAATTTCTTCAGGAGGCACCAAAAACAAGCAAGGAACACACTCAAAAGTGTTTCTTCCAGTGTAGAGGAATGCTAGGGCAGCTGGTGAGGCAGGAGTGGGTGGATGGGTGGGTGGGTGAACACCCTCACAGAAGCAGGGTGAGGGGGGATGGGATAGGTTGTTTTCAGAAGGGAAACCAGGAAAGAGGATAACATTTGAAATGTAAACAAATAATAAAATAGCCAGTTTTGTTTTTTTTTTTAAAGGACCTCCTTCCTTTACCTAGATCTTCCAAATGCTTCTTTGATGCAGGGTTAGAGTACTAAGTGCCCCCATACCTTGCTAAAACAGATCCTTATGAAACATTGAAAATTTCCAAACCTGAAGAATGAACTCTGGTGACTAGGGCTGTGACAAAATCCTTTTGCCCAGATTTACACTTGCAAATTTATAATCCAAAAATAATCTCTAGGAAAATTTCCTAAGCATTCTCCAGGTTATAATGACATTGTTTCACCCTCCAAATTCTAACATCTTACTTTTCTGACTCAACTAACATTTTCCTTATTCATCATGCTTATTATTCATTCTACACCACTCCTACACCAACCTCCACACTTACTGTATTTGTTCTGTATTGTTTTTGACTGCTTGTTGGAGCTACTTTGCACTATTTCAAAAAAAAAAAAAAAACAAATCTGTTATCTCCAAAAAGTAGAAAAGTAAACTACCTCTAACAACAAAAGGCCAAATTCTGCTAAAATATTGTGATTCTTCTACCTACATTTATAACATTTGCATGGCATAGTGAGGATCAACAATCCTCAGTGTTCACCTGTAAAATATATAAGGGCTTTAAACAAAAAAAATAGTATTTATTTTAAATAATATATTAGTTAACTCATGTGGTCGAAAGTTCTATTTGAAACTATTTTGTGGTGAATTATAGATTTGATTTATTTCATTGTGAATAATCAGAGATTCATCAGAGTCTTGTGTAACTTATGGAACAAACAAAATACTATCCTTCATGCATCTGAAAACTTGTGATTTTGTCATCTCAAAACTTCACTGAAGAAATGGTAGACCAAAACTTACCATAAAAAAATGACAAATTAAAGATATCAAAAAAAGATACCTGACTGGAAATGAAGGGAAGACATGACAACTGAATTACACAGACACATGTGTGTATGTATATGTCTTCCCATGACTCCAAAAATACATGCATATACACATATATTTTATGGGCTATCATATATGTATATATCATATATTATATGCACAGTGTCTGTTGTACAAAATAGGATAGAAATGGATGAAGACTGATCACAGTGAACTGTGAAGGAAGAACTCCTACCTCATGGAAACTGACTTGCAAGTGAATGAAAAATGAGGACAAGGTAAGGCTGAGGAGAAGTTTTGTTGTAGATATGAGGGGGAGAACAACCAGAGGTATCTAGAAGAGTACATGCTGAACATAGACAACAGATTAAACTTGGTCATGAGAGAAATCAGAGGAAAGCAAGTTAGGAAAAAGTGGGGTAAGCAGGCCAAAAGAGTTCCAGAAGCAAAGTCAGTCAGGAGTCAAGAAAGTGCATGAACCAAGAGAAAGGTTGAGTTTCTATAGGAATCAGAAGCCAAAGGAAGCCTAGCCACTGAGCTTGAGAGGTTTAGGGTAGGGGGTAAGGTGAGAAGTTCTGGGAAGAACCACAGATATTCAGTGACACTTGTTTCAAATTTTCTTCAGACCAAAGAACAATCTGTTAGAAGGGATGGCTTTATTGGTCTAGCACTAGCATATCACAGAAAGTCCAGATGTTTTGTTCACTTAAGTATAGCTTAAGATGTTGTACTGCCTAATCACTCCTGTTTCTGGGGAAATTTTTTATCAGTTAAAAGTCAGTAACTCTGTTTCGCTGGTATAAGGGCTCAAGCAAATGAAGTGTGTGTACTGAATAGCAAAGTAAAGATAGAAAGCAATCTCTCTATAGACTCTGAAGTCAATTACAAGGTCAGGTCCCACATTGGCTAGTTTTATGTCATCTTGAAACAAGCTACAGTCATTTGACAAAAGGGAACTTCAATTGAGAAAAATGTCCACACTGTAGTCAAGCCTGTGTGACAGTTTTTGATTGATGGACTGAAATAAGAGGACCTAGCCCATTGTAGATGATACTTTCTCTAGGCAGCTAGTTCTAAATGATATAAGAAAACAGACTGAGCAAGCAATGAGCAGTAAGCAAGTAAGCAGCACTGTTCCATAGCTTCTGTTTCAGGAATGTGGACATGCTTCCACATTCCTGTCTTGATTTCCTTCAGTGAAGTATAAACTGAAATAAATTATTTCTTCATTAAATTGCTTTTGGTCAGTCTTTTATCACAGCAATAGAAACCCCAATACAGTCCAAAATCTTTAATTAGTGAAGCAAATAAAACAAAAAGGGTCAGCAATTGTGAGAAGTCATGTTGCAGAAGATATTAAAGAGTTTAGAAGACATGTGGAATATGTCACAGCTGCAACACAAAGAGAATAAGAAATAGGGATAGAATGTGTTATGCTATATAAGCATGTCTTAAAAATTAAAAGGGAATTAATATTATGTTTTTAAGCATAATCTATAAGCAAGGGCACCATGTCTATGTTTGCTTGTTGGTTGAAATGTTTATGTGACTAAGTTCAATGGAAGAGTTAACAGGGAAATATTGTTTTCAGAGTAGCACAACCAGTATAGTGTGTAAGTCCTCAATTTCTTACTGTCATGGAAGCTGCTAGTTACTACTAACCCTAAATCTACTGTACTTGAACCATGTAAAAGTGTTCTCCATCTAAACTCAATCTACCACCAACGTGTAATGTTCTCTGTTTATAGATTACAGGGGTACTTTCAGATAGGTATTCTCCTTTGAGACCCGAAAAATGATGGTCTATGCTGGGATCATTGCAGACTTCCATGGGTGGGATCCTATTTGTTCCCAGAGAGGAAAAAATGCCAGGAAGAAACAAATTTTCTTGAAGGAAAAACAATGAGAGATTAGAAATACCTAAAAAGTATTTTTCAAATGTGGCTGGCAAGATGGTTGGCAAATTTCTTCTAAGTGAGTCTCCAGGTCACTCCATTGGGGTATTACATACATTGTACCATAATATAATGAGGACTTCCTGCTACTTATGAAAATTAATGAGGTCAAGAGACTTTCAGGTTATGTACTTTATTGCATTTCTGAAGTTTCTTTCATTATGAAACATTTTGCACTTAGGATTATCAAAATAACTATTATTAGCAATTGTTAATCCAGCTTTTTAAAGAGCAACAATTATAAAAATTAAGAATTCCAGATCTAAAAGCTGAATTCCATCATTTTTAATTATATTTTAATATAATCTCTGATTTTGAAATTGTATTACACAGTGTATTCAGTTCAGTTAATAATAGTACATTCATTATTCACATTTTATTGATTTTTGATTTCATGTTAATTGATGTTTCATATTAAAAACCCATGACCATAATAATTTTCTAGTTCACAAAGGAATGAAATAAATTAGGAAAGTGAAGGCATTAGAGAACAGTGGAGGGAATGAATGATTAGTTCTAAATAAATATGTTTATTGTAATGAAAAATCTGAGTCAAAAGCCCAGGAGGCAGGAATATGGGGAAATAAGATTACTGTCAGTAGGAATGAAGATATTTAAAAATTAGTAAAGCTTGTCATTCCTGAATATTAGTTTTTTATTTCTCTGTTTTTATCACTTTCAGTCAATGTAGTATTTGGTACTCTACCAATACAAACTTGATCATGAACTGATTTGGATTTTGGTTGAACACCATCATAGAGACCCATCAGTTTATTATCTGGTACAGAGTAACTTCTGTTAGAGAACTAATTGACAAAAAAGGCTAAAAACCTCAGAAGTGCTTACTCTGAGAGTTGAAATTTAGGTGGATGAGAAACTATAGCTTATGCTTGGTAGAAGAGTCTGGAAGGGACATGCTATTCAACCATGGCCTAGCAGTAAACATGAACACATACTAACGAAGTTGGAAGTAGAAGAGAAAATTTGAAGTCATCCTGAAAAGGTGGACCTTCCCCCAACCCCCACTTTCATTGGAACTCATTAGCTAAGAATCCACTGTTACTCTAAATTCATTGCACGTTTCAATTGAATGCTCCTAAAAATTGTTTAAGGGCCTAATTTTATTTAAGCATCAAATAGAGGCCATTTCAGCAGGAAATATCTAAGAAATACCTGCTTAGATACATTGTCAAAATAGCCTCAATTTATAGGATCAAATATAGCATCAACTTCCCAACTTAAGAAGTTAGGGCTGGAGTTTAAGCTCTATTGGTAGAGTGTTTGTCTCTAATGCACAAGACACTGAATTCCATGCCCAGAACCATATAAGCTAGGCATGATCATATATGCTTCCAACCACAGTTCTTCAGATGTGGAGGCAGGAAGCTCAGGAATTCAAGGTTATCATCAACTACAAAAGGAGACTGAGGTAAGTCAGGAATACATGAGACCCTGTATCAAAACTAACTAACTAACTAACTAACTAACTACTTAACTAACTAACTAACTAACTAACTAAATGAAACTACTTTACCTATGTTATGTTGATAAGTAGTGTTGTATTCATTCTCATAAATTAACTTTTGTGATGTAAATATTATTGTATCTGGGAATGTTTATCTTGCATTCTAGCAGAAACTGCTTCAGAAGAATCAGAAAATTCTTTTCTAAAAGTTGTGAATGTGACCGTGCTCGTGTGCACATATGTATTTGTGTGTGTGCATGTGCGTGTGCATGTGCAGGTGTGTGTGTGTAGGGAAGTAGGCATCTTTTCCTTTCTTTGTGGTCTAAAGGAGTCACATATTCAAAAGGGAAATTTGAATCCAACAGTTTACATTTCAAGTACTTTGCTGTAATTGAAGGGAAGGTTGAAGGTAAAGAAGCTTACAATGAAGGGATACCTAGAGAGATTTATACTCACAATTCCAAACAAAAGAATGCAACTAAGCAATTACTCTCTGGGGTTTTCAAGTGGGGGGTCTTAAATGTCAAGCAAAGGGCTTGAGACTAAGTGAAAAAGGAAGTTTTCTGAGAAATTTTATTTTACTGTAGCTCTCACCTCTAGTTTCACCTTTTGAAATTAGTCTGCAAAGTGAGTAAGTTGGATATATATGCCATCAATCAGAATTCAAAATGTCATCTCATTTGGTTCTAAACAGACATAGCTGGAAATATACCAGAATAATATAAAATTTTCTCTCTTATTCTATTCTCTCAATAAGTTTTCCAACTTTCCTAAACTTATCTTTTTTATATCCCCCTTTTCTTTCAAGTTGTCTAGTTTTTTGTAAATAGCAGTGGAAAATTAATTTCAGTGAGAATGCTCAAGGTTAAAACACTCACTATGGAAACTATTAACTGTGTAACTTTGGCCAAGCCATTAACCTTAGTTTCCTTCTTTATAAAACGGAATGGTATACTACTGGATTGTTGTAAGAATTAATAAAGCAATTTCCATAAGGTGTAATGCTAGACATATGGTAGGCACTGATCATAATCATTACATTATTAAAATCCAGATGTCAGCTAAGGCCTCAAAGTCCCTAGGAGAGTTAACAATTTACTCAAATCTCTAATTTCAGGATCCTTCACAATCCAATTTCATTCTCCAAATCCTTACTGCTTAAGATCTTGTTATTTGCGTCTGTATTTATTCAAATGTTTTACTTATAAAAAGTTTGATGCAAAATCTGTCCCTTTATAAATTTCTGGAGAAAGCATACTAAATATCATAATATAGTATTGAATTTCTGAAACATCTGTGACCATTTGAGGATTTGTTTAGAGGTTCTATTAGAGATGCACAGCTGCTTCTAAACCTTTGTCTGTAAAAATAATTAAACAAACAACAAAATGACTTCATGTATCTGCTAAGATGTTTCTTTTTAAGCAAGTGTACATATTTGGAAGGGAAAACCATGGTATCATGAAAGAGTGAGGAAGGTAACATACACCTAGCCAACTGAACCAATGCTAGCATTCTGTGAAATGATAGATGGGTCATCCAGATCTAATATCCTCTCCCCTCCCAAAAGACACACTTCATTCCAAGGTTTATATCTCTTGGGTCCTTACTCCTTGCTCCCTGAATTTCGGATGCAATCAATATTAGAGTCACTCTGAAGCTCACTGCAAATGTTTATTTCTTATTTCCCCTCAAACTGAAGCATAATGAGACCCCTAATTTATTACTAACAGTTATGAATCACTAATCTGTCATCTCAGGTGCTCTGTGCTCAACATCTACTTAAAAACACCCATATTTGCAGCTGTGAAGCAAATAAAGAATATGCTCTCACATTTTAACATATATGTTTAGCAGAAGAATGAGATTCTTTTATATAAATTTCTTGGCATGCTCTCATTGATAATTTAGTCAATTAGTTTAATTATCATTGGTATATTCTTGAATCAATGGTCCTAAACACTTACTTTGTTACAATTTTATTTTCAAGCATGATTTTGATAGTCTATTAATATACTAATGATAAATGATGCTACTCCTAAAACTTGACCTTGAAAATTAATTTTATGATTTAGGAATAGAAGAAATGACAGCTAGTTTCTTGTGAAATCGTTTGGGGAAATTCATGAGCTTTCATAGTATATGAAGTACCTGGAACTAGCTCAGTCTAACTCATTCCAAAGAGCATCATGAACAAAGGAAAAAAAAAAAAAAAAAAGACCAGTCCTCATTGATTAGGACCTTTAAGCAAGGAGTATCACTGGCCTGGAAATGATAGCTAGAGGAAAGGTAAGAAGATGAAATTAAATTTTGATCCAGTGGTTCCTTTGGAATTCCTTACATTTACCAGTTAAATTATCAGATTTGAAATATTTTCTATAGCTTAATTGACAAATAAAAACTACTATGAAACTGTGTTGGAAGAAAAACTGTCTATGGATACAAAAGCCAGTTAAAGATATCATTTAGGAAAATCACAACTGAACATGATGAAAATTAACAAGTAAATATGCATTTTCCAGAATGATGGAAGGTATATAAATTTTTTATTAAAGAGAACCAGAGATGATGGATGATTCCCCTATCCATTCTTTTATTGTTAAGGCTTGTTTTCACTATTCTGGTGTATTTGCCTTTCCAGATGAATTGAAGAATTGTTCTTTCCATGTCTTTGAAGAATTGTGTTAGGATTTTGATGGGAATTGTGTTGAATCTGTAGATTGCCTTTGATAGGATGGTCATATTTACTATGTTAATTCTGCCAATCCATGAGCATAGGAGATCTCTCCATTTTGTGAGAATTTATTTCCTTTCTTTCTTGGGAGACTTGAAGTTACTGTTATACAGGTATTTCACTTGTTTGGTTAGAGTTACAAGATATTTTATATTATTTTTAGCTATTGTGAAGGGAGTTGTTTCCCTAACTTCTTTCTCAGCCTGTTTATCATTTGTATAAAGGAAGGGTACTGATTTATTTGAGTTAATTTTATATCCGGTCACATTGCTGAAGTTGTTTATCAGCTGTAGAAGTTCTCTGGTAGAATTTTTGGGGTCACTTCTTCATATTATCATATCATGTGTAATAGTGATACCTTAAATTTTTCTTTGCCAATTTGTATCCCCTTGATCTCTTTTTGCCGTCTTATTGTGCTGGCTAACACTTCGAGTACTATATTGAATAGATATGGGGAGAGTAGGCATCTTTGTCCTGTCTCTGATTTTATTGGGATTGCTTCAAGATGTATCCATTTAATTTGATATTTGCTGTTGGTTTGCACTAAATTGCTTTTACTTTGTTTAGGTATGGGCCTTGAATTCCTGATCTCGCTAATATTTTTAACATGAAGGGGTGTTGTATTTTTGTCAAGCGCTTTTTTTCTGCATCTAAGGAGATGATCATGTGATTTTTTTCTTTGAGTTTGTTTATATATTGGATTATGTTAATGGTTTTTCATATATTAAACCAACCTTCCATTCCTGGGATGAAGCCTTACTTCAGGAGCTTTCATGAGCCTTGGGGAGAAAGAATTTGATATTAATATCCCATTTATGACTTGGTACTCTTCATATAGTTATTTTACTCACTTTAATTAGTTGAGAATATCTGTATTAACTGGGGTCCACTAGAAAAAATAGTGCCCTATTAGTGAAGACATTATTCTCCTTTGTTGAAAGATAAAGGGAAGAAAAAAAGCTAGAAGTAAGATAGAAGCTTCATTCTGTGCTGATGAGCTGAGCTTCCATAGTACCATAATATAGTATGTAGGCTACTTGAGGAAAAAAAGCAATAATGGTCTTCTTACTCTATAAACTGAAATAGCAACTTACCAGTCAAGATATGCTTAATTATTCTACTGTGGTACAACTGTTACAGGTGTAGCAAACAACTCTTTGCTAGAACCTGAGGTCTTTGCCACAAGAGAGAATGCACTTCTTACACTGTAAATTTCTATTAAAAGTTCATGCCTGGAAAAAAAGGATCATAGAGAGGAACCAACTATTGTTGATCAGCTAAGTAGACATTAAAAGTACCTTTTGCTTAGTTATATCCATAAACAAATGTTATTCACAGCTACAACCAGAGAAGTCTTTCTTTGCAGTGAAAGGTGACAAAAGATTGTAACACACAACTGGTTAAAATACTGAGAATAAATTAAACATTAATTCTCAGCCACCAGTAAGACATACCATCTGCTCTGAGACTCAGGAAACATTGAAGAATAGGGGGCAGAAAATCATAATATCTGGAAGACAGGAAGAAGAGCTATTTAATACCATCATATGGATATAATACACTCATTTCATTCATAAACTCTGTGTAAAAACTTGCCTAAGATGTGCCTGTATAAAAATGGTCCTGAGAAAAACCAACCAAATTGAGAGAGATGATCAAGTGATCTGTCATATTTCTACTGAACTAACAGTCAATGGTAGATTATGAAAGTTAGAGAGTCACTCACTGCTTTCGGTAGATTAAACACTTATGAACTCTCAAAGTTCCAGATAGAATTTGAAACATGCAATCATAGAAATGGTGGAGGTTAAACACATAGTTAAAACTAACATGGTGGAAAAGGGACTAATGGGGAGAAGTCGGAGAGTGATAGGGAGAGAAGTGAAACAGAAGATAGAAATAAGAATAGTAGAAATTCACTGTATATGTTATGTATGCATGTATGAAAAATGTTAAAGAACACATTTATTTTAAAAGGGAAATTTTCCATGGGTTTAACAAAGCATAGACTTGTTATAAAAATTCCAGTTGTTTAATACATCTTAATTCTACACCCATTTGTGATATTCCTTGCTATTTGAATTTAATTTTGCTTATTAATTCACCATCATAAATTACAGATACTATTATCTTTTGGGAGGAGAGATTGTAATATAATTGCAACATTTCTGTCTTTCCTTTCCTCCCTCCAACCTCTTCCATACAATCACCCACCCCATTGCCACTTGCTGGTCTGTCCCCTCACACAGTCCCTCTCTGATTCCCACTGCCCTTTTCTGAGAGAATGGAGACACCCCTCCTGAGTATCCCCTGACCCTGGCACATTAAATCTCTGCAGGACTAAGTAAGCATAGCCTCACCCACTGAGGCCAGACGAGGCAGCCCAGTTAGGGGAACATATTTAACAGGCATGCATCAATTTTAGGGATAACCCCACTCCAGTTGCTGAGGAACCCACATGAAGTCTAAGTTGTACATATGCTACATATATGCAGGGGACCTAGCTCAAGTGTTAGTATGGTTCTTGGTTGGTGCTTCAGTCTCTGAGAACCCCCAAGGGTCCAGACTAGTTGACTCTGTTGGAGTCTCTGATTTTAATGGAATTAAGATTCTCTCAATTGATTTTGAAGTTGGCTATTTGTTTGCTGAATATTGCTTTTATTACATTTAGGCACATGTCCCTGATCTCTCCCAGACCTTTAATATGCAGGGGTGTTATATTTTGTCACAGGTGTTTTCAGCATTTAATGAAATGATTATGTGATTGTTTCTTTCAGTTTATGTATATGGTGGATTACAGTGATGGATTTTCATGTATTTAATGATTCCAGGGTTCCTGGGATGAAGCCTATTTGATCATGGTGGATGGTGTTTTTGATGTGTTCCTAGATTCAGTTTGTGAGTGTCTTACTATTTTTGCATCAGTGTTCATGACAGAAATTGGTCTGAAATTCTTTTTCTTTGTTGAGTCTTTGTGTGAATTAAGTATCAGGGTGCTGTGTCTTAATGAATGAGCTTGGCAGTGTTCCTTCTGTTTTTATTTTGTGGAATAGTTTGAGGAGAATTGCTATTAGGTCATCTTTGAAAATCTAGTAGAATTCTGCACTAACACCTTTTGGCCTTGAGCATTTTTTGGTTAGGTGACTTCTAATGACTGCTTCTATTTCCTTACTGACTATGGAACTGTTTAAATAGTTTACCTTATCTTGATTTAACTTTGGTAAGTTGAATCTGTCTAGAAGATTATCCATTTTGTTAAGGTTTTCCAATTTTATATAATAAAGACTTTTGAAGTAATACCTAATGAATTGATTCTTTGAATTTCCCCATTGTCTGCTGTATTTTCTGCCTTTTCTTTGCTATTTTGTTTACTTGGATACTGCCTCTTTGTCTTTTAGTTACTTTGATTAGGGTTTTGTTTATCTTCTTGATTTTCTCAAAGAAATCAACTAAGTCATGGTTTCTTTGAGTCTCTGAATTGTTTCCTTTGTTTCAAATTGATCGTTTTCATCCCCATTTTGCTTATTTCCTGACTTCTTCTTTTGCAATGTTCTTCCTAATTTTTTTTTCTCCATGAGCTTTCAGGTATACTTTTAAATAGCTGGTATGAGCACTGTCTATTTCTTTATGGAGACACTTAGTGCTATGAACTTGCCTCAACACTGCTTTCATTGTGTCCCACAAGTTTGGGTTTACTGTGCCTTCATTTTCATTGAATTCTTGAAAGTTTTTAATTTCTTTCCTTATTTTTTTCCCTAAACCAGAGATCATTGAGTAGAGAGTTGTTTGATTTCTATGAGTGTGTAGGCTTTCTGGTATTTCTGTTGTTGTTTAAGTCCAGTTTTAAACCTCGGTGATCTGATAAGGTAGAAGGCTTTATTTCAATTTTCTTGTACTGTTGAAGCTTGCTTTGTGACCAACTATGTAATCAGTTTTGGAGAAGGATCTATACGATGTTGAAAAGGTATATTCTTCTGTGTTTGGGTGAAATATTCTGTTGATATCTGTTATGTCCATTTGATTCATAGCATTGGTTAATTTCAATATTTATCTGTTTATAGTTTTTGTCTGAATGACATGTGGATTGCTGCGAGTGGGGTATGGAAATCTACCATTACTACTAATGTGTAGGGTTTGATGCATACGTTATGCTTTATCAATTTTTCTTTTACAAATGTGAGGGCCCTTTTGTTTGGGGCATAGATGTTGAGAATTGAGATATTATCTTTATAGACTTTTTCCTTGAGGAATGTGAAGCATCCTTCTTTTGCACTTGAAGTTTGTTTAGATTCTATTTTTATTAGATAGCTATTTTTAATAGCTACTCCAGCTTTCTTGTGTCATTTTGCTTGGAAAAATTTTTTCTCAGACCTTTACTCTCTGGTAATATGTATCTTTATTTCTGAGGTGTGTTTCTTGTATGCAGCAGAATGACAGATCCTGTTTTCACATCCATTCTGTAAGCCTGTGTCTTTATTTTGGTGAATATTTCCCATTGATATTGAGAGATATTAATGACCAGTGATTGTTATTCCCTGTTGTTTTGATATTGGTGGTATTAGTTGTGTCTGTGACGCTCTCTCGCTCTGTGTGTGTGTGTGTGTGTGTGTGTGTGTTTGTGTGTGTGTGTGTGTGTGTGTGTGTGTGTGTGTGTGTGTGCTTCCCTTGCTTTTCCTGACATGGCATTACTTATTTCCTTTGTTTACTTGTATAGCACTATCCTCTTTTGGTTGACATTTTCCTTCTAGTAATTTCTGTAGGGCTGAATTTATGGATAGTATTGTTTGAATTTGGATTTTTCTCAAAATGTCTTGTTTTCCTTATCTGTGGTGATTAAGAGTTTTGCAAGGTATCACAGCCTAAATTGGTATCTGTGGTTTGATTTAAAGGTTGTAAGCTATCTATGTGTTTAGGCCTTTCTATATTTTGGAGCCTCTGTTGAGAAGTCTAATACAATTCTCATAAGTCGGGTTTTTTTTATTACCTGGTGTTTTTCTATTCTTGCTTTTAATATTCTTTCTTTGTACTATAGATTTTTATTTTGAGTATTATGTGGTGGGAGGATATTCTTTTCTTGTCTAGTTTAATTGGTGTTCTATAAGCGTTTTATATTTTTATAGGCCTCTCTTTATGTTGATAATGTTTTCTTCTATGATTTCTTTGAAAAAAAATTTTGTGGTCATTGGTGCTGGGACTTTTTCCTTCTATTTCCGTTATTTTAGGTTAGGTCTTTTCATGGTATCTTACAATTCTTGGACATTTTGTGTTGGAAAATTTATAGATTTAACACTTTCTTTATCAGACTCTTCTATTGTATCTTTCATGCCTAAGACTCCCTATTTCATCTCCCATATTCTGTTGGTGATGATTGTGTCTGCTGTTCCTCTTCTCCCTAGGTATTCCAGCCCCAGGATTCCCGCAGTTTGTTGTTTTCTTTATTGCTTTTATTTCTGTTTTCAGTTCTTGATTTTTTTTTTATTTCCTTTACCTCTTTAATTTTATTTTCCTGTATTTTTCAGGGATTTACTTGTGTCCTCTTTAAAGGCCTATAACTGTTTGATTTTAATGTTCTATATTTCTTTAAGGGATTCATTCATTTCTTCTGTAAGGTATCCAATCATCTGTGTAAGATTTATTTAATGTCATTTTATCATGTTTCAGTTGTGTTAGGATATCCAGAGTTTTATATAGTAGGATATCTGTGCTTTGGTGATATCATACAGCCCTGTTTATGGTGTCAGTGTTCCTTTGAGAGCCTTTAGCCACCTAGAGGGCTTTAGTTCCTGGATGTTCCCATTGTTGTACATATTGGGAGGGGCCTAACTTCAATGATTCTGGTGTGACGTGCTTCTGGTGGGTATCCTTGGGTATTCTTGTGTGATATGGTTCCAGGACAGCAGTTCTGCTGAAGGTGGGCACAGAAGTAGCAGGACAATGGAGATCTGGCAGGGACTGCCGGCTGTTCATGGCAGCGGCGAGTGCCACAGTGTACTCAGTATGCAGGCAAAATGGGTGCAGGAAGTGTATCTCTCTTTTATGTAGATACTATTTTTTAATATAGGTATAATTTGCATTCAAAATTATAAAGCTTTCATTTAACATTTTTATTTCTAATTTTAAGCAATAATTCCACATATGTGACTGGATCCACAGATGTGATTAAAAAAATGAAATCATCAAGTACATTCACAGTGAACAGGGGATGGGTAAAATTAAGAAAAAGTCTTTGAGATCAAGGTACCAAAACTCTTTACAAGTTTTATGTGTTCTCTCTATCTTGTTTAGGAAGAAACGTCCATGTGTCTCCCATGGCTTAGACAGTAGTGAATAATTTTTCTATGAAAAACTTTACATTAAAAAATAAGTTCCCATTGGGTTTGTGCGCAGGCTTTTGATTTTGGAAAAATTACACAAGCTATATGGTAGGTATTAGATTACTCCATTGTAAGAAGTCACTTAGAGGCTAAGCTACTGTTGATATTGCAAATGAGTTAATACATTTCTGAGAAGTTAATCTCCATCTGAAAGCTTCAAGGTCTGAGCAAAATTCCAGTCCCTAAATGACCATAGTTGATAATTTAGGGTTTTATTAGAAAATGCAGCTTATTCACAAAGGGAACAAATATATACAATGGATATAAACTAATTAAGCCTCCATGTATACATTGCCCAATTTAGAACAAAATATTAGCAGTACCTTAGAGCCATTTGTATCGTTTACTAAACTTTTCCCCATCACTTTATATATGTATGGTCCAAAATGTGTATTGATTATTTTCTTCATTTTGCTTCTTATGTTTAAGAACATATGTTATGCTTTTATCCCATTTAACGCTGTGTGAATGAACTCAAACTGCATGTATCTTCTTGTGACTCTCTTATGAACTTCACTCATACTGACATAACAGCAACTATTCATGGTTTTTGTTCTATTATGTTCAAGAACACGTGTCCATATATCTCAGTTACTTTTCCTGTTGCTGAAATAAAATACACTGTAAAAACAATTTAAGGAAGAATGCATTTATTTTGAGTTACAGCCCCAGGGTAATGTTTATCATGGTGGACAAGTCCTGGTGGTAGGAGCCCTAAACAGATGATATATTTGACATTGTATTCCTATTAGGAAGCAAAGAATGATGGATACATTTGTTGATCTCAGATTATTCTTTTTATACAGTCCAGGATTTTAGACAATGGAACAGGGCCACCCATAATAACCAGATCTTCCCACTTCCACTAATTTAATGAAGAAAATCCTTCACCAGCATGCTCAGAGTTCCTTCTTCCAGATGATTCCAGATCTCATCTAGTTGACATTAGACACTAAACACACCATATAATTAATGTTTGTCTACTCTGTAGTTGAATGTCAGTTAGGCTCCTTCTGTTTCTTACCTTTTTGTTTGTTTGTTTTGTTGTTGTTTTTTTTTTCAAGACAGAGTTTCTCTGTGTACCCCTGGCTGTCCTAGAACTCACTGTGTAGACCAGTCTGGCCTCAAACTCAGGAATCCACCTGCCTCTGCCTCCCAAGTGCTGGGATTAAAGGCATGCACCACCATTCCCAACTGTGCTTTTTTTTTTTACCTTTTTAAGGACAATGATGCTAAGAACTTTCTTCTATGTATTATTTCTGGCATGTGTACATGGCTTATATACTGAAGTGGAATTGTGGGTCAAAAAGTGTGTGTCTTAGTTAGGGTTTGTATTGCTGTGGTAAAATGCCATAACCAAAAACAAGTTTTGAAGGAAAGGGATTACTTAATCCTACAGTTTGTAGTCCATCATCTATGGATATTAAAAATTTCAAATCAGACACCTGAAGGGAGGAGTGATGCAGAGGCCATGGAAAAATAATGCTTATTAGCTTGCTCCCCATGACTAGCTCATACTGATTTCTTAAAGCACCCAAGACTACCAGCCCAGGAGTGGTAACACTCACAATGGACTATGCCCATCTATATCAATCACTAAATAAGAAAATCCAGAGGGAGTATTTTCACAATTGACGTTTCTTCTTCCAAAAATGACTTTAAACTTCAAATTGATATAATACTAGACAGCACTGTATGTTCTAGGTTATTTTTATTGGACCTTACTAAAATGTTTTCTAATTTATATTCCACCAGAATTGCAGAAGGTAAAGGTTGTTGTTCCTCCTCTTTTTTTTTTTCTTTTGGCTCTTTTATGATTATTTACATTGTATAAAGACTTGGGGAAATACATCTCAGAATGCATTTCCTTCTCATCAGAGGGAAGAAGAGAGGAACCACTGATTGGTTGATTGGCTCATTTACTTCAATAGTCATGATACATGCATAGATGGTTAACTACCCTGTACTCTTAGTTTTCACACCTGTGAGTGCAGGGGAGTTTTTGTAGGTAACACTTGATAGTTTAACTTCTGGGATGTGAGGTAGAAAATAAAACTCCAGGATATTGAAGACCCATAAATGAACTCACACACCTATGGTCATTTGATATTTGACAAGGGAGCTAAAACCATTCAGTGGAAAAAAGCATTTTCAACAAATGGTGCTGGCACAACTGGAAGTTATCATGTAGAAGAATGTGAATTGATCCATTCCTATCTCCTTGTACTAAGGTCAAATCTAAGTGGATCAAGGAACTCCACATAAAACCAGAGACACTGAAACTTATGGAGGAGAAAGTGGGGAAAAGCCTCGAATATATGGGAACACAGGAAAAATTCCTGAATAGAACAGCAATGGCTTGTGCTGTAAGATCGAGATTCAACAAATGGGACCTCATGAAATTGCAAAGCTTCTGCAAGGCAAAAGACACCGTCAATAAGACAAAAAGACCACCAACATATTGGGAAAGGATCTTTACCTATTCTATATCAGATAGGGGACTAATATCCAATATATATAAAGAACTCAAGAAGGTAGACTCCAGAAAATCAAATGACCCCATTAAAAAATGGGGCTCAGAGCTAAACAAAGAATTCTCACCTGAACAATACTGAATGGCTGAGAAGCACCTGAAAAAAATGTTCCGCATCCTTAATCGTCAGATCATGCTAATCAAAACAACCCTGAGATTCCACCTCACATCAGTCAGAATGGCTCAGATCAAAAATTCAGGAGACAGCAGATGCTGGTGAGGATGTGGAGAAAGAACATTCCTCCATTTTTGGTGGGACTGCAAGCTTGTACAACCACTCTGGAAATCAATCTGGCGTTTCATAAGAAAATTGGACATAGTATTACTGGAGGATCCAGCAATACCTCTCCTGGGCATATATCCAGAAGATGTCCCAACCGGTAAGAAGGACACATGCTCCACTATGTTCATAGCAGCCTTATTTATAATAGCCAGAATCTGGAAAGAACCCAGATGTCACTAAACAGAGGAATGGATACAAAAAATGTGGTACATTTACACAATGGAGTACTACTCAGCTATTAAAAAGAATGAATTTATGAAATTCCTAGGCAAATGGATGGACCTGGATGGCATCATCCTGAGTGAGATAACACAATCACAAAGGAACTCACACAATATGTACTCACTGATAAGTGGATATTAGCCCAAAACTTAGGATACCCAAGATAGAAGATACAATTTGCCAAAAGCATGAAACTCAAGAAGAATGAAGACCAAAGTGTGGACACTGTGCCCCTTTTTAGAATTGGGAACAAAACACCCATGGACAGAGTTACACAGACAAAGTTTGGAGCTGAGACCAAAGGATGGACTATCTAGAGACTGCCATACCTGGAGATCCATCCCATAATCAGCCTCCAAACACTGACACCATTGCATACACTAGCAAGATTTTGCTGAAAGGACCCTGATATATCTGTCTGTTGTGATGCTATGCCGGGGCCTAGCAAACACAGAAGTGGATGCTCACAGTCAGCTATTGGATGGATCACAGGGCCCCCAATTCATTTCTTTGTTTGTTATTCAGTCAGTATTTATAGCATATGAACAACGTGTCAGAAACTGTTCTTTACAAGTTATAGCTATAAAGAAAACTGAGGCTGGAGAGATGGCTCAGTGGCTAAGAGCACTGGCTGTACTTCCAGAGGTCCTGAGTTCAATTCCCAGCAACCACATGGTGGCTCACAACCATCTGTAATGGAATCCAACGCCCTCTTCTGGTGTCTCTGAAGACAGCTACAGTGTACTCACATACATAAAATAAATAAGTAAATATATCTATCTTAAAAAAAAAAAAAAAAGAAAACTGAGCTGGGCTGTGGTGGCGCATGCCTTTAATTCCAGCACTTGGGAGGCAGAAACAGGTGGATTTTTGAGTTGGAGGCCAGCCTGATCGACAAAGTGAGTTCCAAGACAGCCAGGAGTATACAGAGAAACCCTGTCTTGGAAGAAAGAAAGAAAGAGAGAAAGAAAGAAAGAAAGAAAGAAAGAAAGAAAGAAAGAAAGAAAGAAAGAAAGAAAGAAAGAAAGAAAGAAAGAAAGAAAAACTGAACAAAAACTGTCGTTATTGTAGTTTGTATTTTATAAAAGGGATATAGTTGATAAACAAGATTTTACAAGTAATGAAATGATTTAGAGAAAAATAAGTAGGGGATATGGACAGATATTGAATTACAAAGGTGCTCGGTGAAAGTTTCAACTAAAAGCCAAGAGTTTTGAGTAATATCTATAGGAGAAACTGAAGAGTCATGGATGAAGAAACAGCTAGTGAAATGTTCAGGAGAAGCAGGTTTTGCAAATTATTAGAGCAACATGGGCCATTGTGCTGGAAAAGAAGCTGTGAGAGAAAGTGATATTGATAAAGTCAAGGAAACACATCCAGAAGAAGAACTCTTAGGTAAAATCTTAAGGTGTAACTGATTTAACTCACAGGATGACTCTGGCTGCAGACTTGAAAATAGACAAAATAGGAAAAAGCAGACACCACATTGTCATTTGTTTTTAGTCTAGAGAGGTTAAATTTCAGTGTTCTTCCGGTTCTTATAGGAAACATTCTTCCATAACAGGCCTCAAGAATTTAGGAGTCTCCCATAACTTAGCACAACTGACTCCATGATAGAAGTACCATTCAGGCTGTAAATTATAGCATGTAGACAGCACCATTCGTCAAAATAAAAACAACGACCTAATCTTTCTGTCTATAGTTCTGGGAAAGTCTCTAAACATAATAACTTTGCTATTTTGCAGGCTAATCATTCTTTTAAACTGAAGTATGTCAAATCACAATATGTTCTCTGTGTGTGTGTGTGTTTGTGTTTGTGTGTGTGTGCTTAAAAGCTTACCCTAAGAAATGCTTGCTGCTATATTGTAATCTCAAACAACCAGTGTAATTCTGGATGGTTAATAAAGACTTTACTGTTGCCTTGAACCCATGTCTGATCAGTATTCTCTAGTGGATATCCCATAGGACATCAAGAATTGAATATAGTATTTTACATTTAGCTGTTTATCTATACATACATACGTACATTCCATCAAACTTAATCTATTATTGTATGTAAATCTTACATAGTTTGCTTATTAAATAAAGCTATCAATCCACTCTTTAATGCGGATACATTTTAAGGTTCCTCAGTTTGATAAAGCTTTTGAAATTACTAATTTAATTTTCTCAATGTGTGTTTTATATAGTTTAAAACTACATTATTAGGCACATATGATTTAAATATAATTACTATTCTCTAGCAATTTAATACTTCTATGGATTTTTTTCTCAACTGGTTTGGAACCCAGCTAAGCAAGCACTTTACCATTGTATTACAGACTAATTATAGAACCGTAAGATAAGCAAGCATTATTCCATTGTACTACATCCCAGACTTCCAACTAAGAGTTTTCATTTCTATATAGAGTTTTCTTATGTTTGAATAATTTATTTTTTCTCATTATTCAGTTATTTCTAGGAGACATTTTGCAGAGATTTTATAATCTTTAGTTCTAATTCTTTTCTCTTTAACTACCTAATCTACTATACAATCTAAAATCATATGTATTCTAAATTGGTTTAATTTTCACTATCATAAATTCTTTCAATTCCTTTCAAATTGATTTTTAAATTTTTAGCATTTTTATTTATTCCATAATAAAATACTTTCAGTACAAACATCTTGATAAGAGAAATTGCCTAACATCATAATATCCACATTACAGAAAACAATATATACATTCGGTATGATACTACCAAAATTCCATCATTTTTCGAAGAAGTAGGAAAAATATAAAATTTGCTCAACTTAGACAAAATCAATCAATCAATTTTTTTCTCTACTGGGAACTGATCTAAGAGTTTTATATGCACGTGAAAAACATCTTACAATTAAGCTATATTCCCTGATACTTTTTACTTTCTTCTGAGACAAGGTTTCTCAAAGCTCCTACAATCCTTTGCCTCAATTTCACCAGTAATTGAAAACAAACAATAAACCAAACAAAATTTGAAGAAATCCTACTTCTTGATTTCAAATTATATTTCAAAACAATTATTATGAGAACAGCATAATGTCGACATTAAAACAACTATACTGTTCAGTGTAACACAACAGAGAGCTCAGGAATAAAGCAAGCTATACATGGCCAACTAATTTTGGAAAGCTCCCTAAAAGATAAAAAGGAAGAAAACTCTGTTCAATAAATAGTGCTGAATTAACCATATCATTCTGCAAAAGAGAGGAAATCAACCTTTATTTGTTTACTATTTATTTATGTAGCATTACACTATGTAGCCCACATTGTCCTGAAATTAAGAATCCTCTAAAGCCTGAGCCTATCAAGTGTTAAGAGGGTTTTTTCTTTGTGGTTGTTGCTTATTTTTCACTGAAGTTTATAAATAAGTGTGCAAGACTCCTGTTTTCTTTGTGTATTTGTCATCAATTGCTTTATACAACGTATTTTGATACTATTTACCACTCCCCAGATCTTTTCAGATCCACCTCTACCTCTCTACCCATACAACTATTTGTCTTGTATTTTGTTGTTTATTTTCAACATATACTACCCAAATATATATCAATGTGGAGCCTACCCTAGAACAGGGTCACACCATAACACTGATGCCTTATAGCCAGTCTTCCAATGACTCATATTCTTACAGTCTTTCTATATCTTCTTCCAATTCCATGGGAATTGGGGAAATAAGTGTGATATAGTTGTTTTATTTAGGGCTGTGTATTCTGTAGTCTTTTATTTTCTGCAACTAAAACTCTGGGTGAAATAGGAGTAGTGGCTCTTTATTATTGTGATCTACTGCAAGAAGATTTTCTTCTTTTGGATATTTTATTTACTTACATTTCAAGCATATCCCCTTTCATGGTTTCACATACAGAAACCCCCTATCCCATCTTAACTCTACCTGCTTCTATGAGGGTATTTCCCCAACCACCCACTGAATTCAGCCTCCCTACCCTGCCATTCCCTTACACTGGTGCAGCTAGCCTTCCCAGAACAAAGGATCTCTGATCACACTAATGTCTCACAAGGCCATCTTCTGCTACATATGTGGCTGGAGCCCTGAGTCCCTCCATGTGTACTCTTTGGTTAGTGGTATGATCCATGGGAACAATGGGGGATGTTTGGTTGATATTATTGTTCTTCCTAGGGGTTGCAAACCCCTTCAGCCCTTTTTCTAATGGGGTCCATGGAGACCCAATGCTCAGACAAAAGGTTGGATGTGAGCATCCACCTATGTATTTGTCAGGCTCTGGCAGAGCCTCTCAGGAGACAATTATATCAGGTTCCTGTGAGCAAGCACTTCCTGGTGTCAGCAATAACGTCTGAGTATGGTGTCTGTATATGGGATGGTTCTCCAGGTGGGGCATTCCCTGGATGGCCTTTCCTTCAGTCTCTGCTCCATACATTGTCTCTGCATTTACTCCCTTGAGTATTTTGGTCCCTCTTCTAAGAAGGAGTGAAGAAGCCACACTTTGGTCTTCCTTCTTCATGTGTTTCATGTGGTCTGTAAATTGTATCTTGGGTAATATGAGATTTTGGGCTAATATCCACTTATCAGTGAGTACATACCATGTGTTTTCTTTTGTTTACCTTACACAGGATGATATTTTCTATTTCCACACATTTGCCTAAGAATTTCATGAAGTCATTATTTTTAATAACTGAGTAGTACTCCATTGTGTAAATGTATCACATTTTCTGTATCCATTCCTCTGTTGAAGGTCATCTGGGTTCTTTCCAGATTCTGGCTATTATAAATAAGATTGCTATGAACATAGTGGAGCATGTGTCCTTGTTATATGCTGGAGCATCTTTTGGGTATATGCTCATGAATGGTAGAACTGGGTCCTCAGATAGTATTATGACAGTTTTCTGAGGGATGGCTAGTTTGTTTCCAGTGGTTTACCAGGTTGCAACCCCACCAGTAATGAAAGAGTGTTCCTCTTTCTCCACATTCTCAATAGCATCTGCTGTGACCTGAGATTTTGATTTTAGTCATTCTGACTGGTGTGAAGTAGAATCTCAGAGATGTTTTTATTTGCATTTTCCTGGTGACTAAGGATGTTGAACATTTCTTTAGGTACTTCTCAGCCATTCTAGTTCCTGACTTGAGAATTCTTTGTTTAGCTCTTTACCCCATTTTTAAAAATAGTTATTTGATTCTTTGGAGTCTAACTTCTTGAGTTCTTTGTATATATTGGATATTAGCCCTTTATCAGATGCAGGGTTGGTAAAGATCGTTTTCCAATTTGATGATTGCCATTTTGTCCTATTGACAGTATCCTTTGCCTTAGAGAAATTTTGCAATTTTATGAGGTCCAATTTGTCAGTTCTTGATCTTAGAGTATAAGCCATTTGTGTTCTCTTCAGTAAGTTTTCCCCTGTGACCATGAGTTCCAGGTTCTTCCCCACTTTCTCTTCTATTAGTTTCAGTATATCTAGTTTTATGTGGAGGTTATTTATCCACTTGGACTTGAGCTCTATACAAGGAGATAAGAATGGATCAATTTGTATTCAACATGCTGACTTCCAGTCGAACCAGCACCATTTGTTGAAAAGGCTGTCCTTTTTCCACTGAATGGCTTTTGGTCATTTGTCAAAATCAAGTGACCATAGGTATATGAGTTCATTTCTGGGACTTCAATTCTGTTCCATTGATCTAGGGCCTGTCTCTGTACCACACAGTTTTTCTCACTATTGCTCTGTAAAACAGCTTGATGTCAGGGATGTTGATTCCCCCAGAAGTTCTTTTATTGTTGAGAATAGTTTTTACTACCCAAGGTTTTTTTGTTATTCAAAATGAATTGGCAAATTTCTCTTTCTAACTCTATCAAGAATTGAGTTGGGATTTTGATGGGGATTGCATTTAGTCTGTAGATTGCTTTCTGTAGATGAACATTTTTAATATATTGATCCTGTCAATACATGTGTGGGGGGATTTTTCTATTGTCTGAGTTTTTTTTTTTTATTTCTTTCCTCAGAGACTTGAAGTCCTTGTCATACAAATCTTTCACTTGAGGTTAGAGTCACACCAAGGTATTTTACATTATGTGTGAATATTGTGAAGGGTGTTGTTTCCATAATTTCTTTCTCAGCCTTTATCCTTTGGGAAAGGAAGGCTACTGATTTGTTTGAGTTAATTTTATATCCAGCCACTTTGCTAAAGTTGTATATCAGCTTTAGGAGTTCTCTGGTGGAATTTATTGGGATGAGTAAACTATACTATCATATTATCTGCAAATGGAGATATTTTGAATTTTTCTTTTCCAATGTGTATCCCTATGACATCCTTTTGATGTGTAATTGCTCTGGCTAGAACTTTGAGTACTGTATTGAATAGGTAAGGAGAGAATAGGCACCCTTGTCTAGTACCTGATTTTAGTGGGATTGCTTCAAGTTTCTCTGTATTCAGTTTGATGTTGACTACTGGTTTACTGTATATTGCTTTTACTATGTTTATGAATTGGCCTTGAATTCCTAATCTTTCCAAGCCTTTTTATCAAGAAGGGATGTTGAATTTTGTCAAATGGTGTTTTAGAATCTAATGAAATGATCATGTGTTTATATCTTTGAGTTTGTTTATATAGTGGATTATGTTGGTGGATTTCCATATATTTCACAATGTCTGCATCCCTCAGATAACACCCATTCGATAATGATGGATGATCATTTTGATGTGTTCTAAGAGTAGGTTTGCAATAATTCTATTGACTATTTTTGCATCGATATTCATAAGGGAAATTGGTCTGAAGTTCTCCTTCTTTGTTGGATCTTTGTGTGGTTTAGGTATAAGGGTAATTGTGGCTTCAGAGAATGAGTTTGGTAGTGCTCCTTCTGTTCCTATTTTGTAGAATAGTTTGAAGACTATTGGTATTGGATCTTCTTTGGAGTTCTTATAGAATTCTGAGCTAAACCATCTGGTCCTGGGATTTTATTTGTTGGGATACTTTTAGTGACTTAGTGACTGCTTCTATTTCTTTTTTCTTAATATTTTTTATTACATATTTTCCTCAATTACATTTCCAATGCTCTCCCAAAAGTCCCCCATACCCCCCCCCACTTCCCTACCCACCCATTCCCATTTTTTGACCCTGGTGTTCCCCTGTACTGGGGCATATAAAGTTTGTGTGTCCAATGGGCTTCTTTCCAGTGATGGCCAACTAGGCCATCTTTTGATACATATGCAGCTATAGTCAAGAGCTCCGGGGTACTATTTAGTTCAGAATGTTGTTCCACCTATAGGGTTGCAGATCCCTTTAGCTCCTTGGGTACTTTCTCTAGCTCCTCCATTGGGAGACCTTTGATCCATCCAATAGCTGACTGTGGGCATCCACTTCTGTGTTTGCTAGGCCCCGGCATAGACTCACAAAAGACAGCTATATCTGGGACCTTTCAGCAAAATCTTGCTAGTGTATGCAATGGTGTCAGAGTTTAGAAGCTGATTATGGGATGGATCCCTAGATATGGCAGTCTCTAGATGGTCCATTCTTTCGTCACAGCTCTAAATTTTGTCACTGTAACTCCTTCCATGGGTGTTTTGTTCCCAATTCTAAGAAGGGGCACAGTGTCCCCACTTTGGTCTTCATTCTTCTTGAGTTTCATGCATTTAGCAAATTGTATCTTCTATCTTGGGTATCCTAAGTTTTGGGCTAATATCCACTTATCAGTGAGTACATATTGTGTGAGTTCCTTTGTGATTGTGTTACCTCACTCAGGATGATGCCATCCAGGTCCATCCATTTGCCTAGGAATTTCATAAATTCATTCTTTTTAATGGCTGAGTAGTACTCCATTGTATAAATGTACCACATTTTCTGTATCCATTCCTCTGTTGAGGGGAATCTGGGTTCTTTCCAGTCCAGCTTCTGGCTATTATAAATAAGGCTGCTATGAACATAGTGGAGCATGTGTCCTTCATACCTGTTGGGACATCTTCTGGATATATGCTGAGGAGAGGTATTGCTGGATACTCTGGTATTACTATGTCCAATATTCTAAGGAACCGCCAGATTGATTTCCAAAGTGGTTGTACAAGCTTGCAATCCCACCAACAATGGAGGAGTGTTCCTCTTTCTCCACATTCTCACCAGCATCTGCTGTCTCCTGAATAGATATTCCGAATTGAGAGTTCCTCTTGGAGGATTTTAACTTTGATGAGTATGAAGTGTCCCTCCTTGTCTTTTTTGATAACTTTGGGTTGGAAGTCGATTTTATTCGATATTAGAATGGCTACTCCAGCTTGTTTCTTCAGGTCATTTGCTTGGAAAATTGTTTTCCAGCCTTTCACTCTGAGGTAGTGTCTGTCTTTTTCCCTGAGATGGGTTTCCTATAAGCAGCAGAATGTTGGGTCCTGTTTGTGTAGCCAGGCTGTTACTCTATGTCTTTTTACTGGGGAATTGAGTCCATTTATATTAAGAAATATTAAGGAAAAGTAATTGTTCCTTCCCTTTATTTTTGTTGTTAGAGTTGGCATTCTGTTCTTGTGGCTGTCTTCTTTTTGGTTTGTTGAGGGATTACTTTCTTGCTTTTTCTAGGGCGTGATTTCCTTCCTTGTATTGTTTTTTTTTTTTTTTTTTTTTCTGTTATTATCCTTTGAAGTGCTGGATTCGTGGAAAGATAATGTGTGAATTTGGTTTTGTCGTGGAATACTTTGGTTTCTCCGTCTATGTTAATTGTGATTTTGGCCTGGTATAGTAGCCTAGGTTGGCATTTGTGTTCTCTTAGTGTCTGTAGAACATCTGTCCAGGCTCTTCTGGCTTTCATAGTCTCTGGTGAAAAGTCTGCTGTAATTCTGATAGGCCTGCCTTTATATGTTACTTGACCTTTCTCCTTTACTGTTTTAATATTCTCTCTTTATTTAGCGCATTTGTTGTTCTGATTATTATGTGTCGGGAGGAATTTGTTTTCTGGTCCTGTCTATTTGGAGTTCTGTAGGCTTCTTGTATGTTCATGGGCATCTCTTTCTTTAGGTTTGGGAAGTTTTCTTCTATAATTTTGTTGAAGATATTAGCTGGTCCTTTAAGTTGAAAATCTTCATTCTCATCAACACCTATTATCCATAGGTTTGGTCTTCTCATTGTGTCCTGGATTTCCTGGATGTTTTGAGTTAGGATCCTTTTGTGTTTTGTATTTTCTTTGATTGTTGTGCAGATGTTCTCTATGGAATCTTCTGCACCTGAGATTCTCTCTTCCATCTCTTGTATTCTGTTGCTGATGCTCACATCTATGGTTCCAGATTTCTTTCCTAGGGTTTCTATCTCCAGCGTTGCCTCACTTTGTGTTTTCTTTATTGATTCTACTTCCCTTTTTAGGTCTAGTATAGTTTTGTTCATTTCCATCACCTGTTTGGATGTGTTTTCCTGTTTTTCTTTGAGGATTTCTACCTGTTTGGTTGTGTTTTCCTTTATTTCTTTAAGGACTTGTAACTCTTTAGCAGTGTTCTCCTGTATTTCTTTAAGTGAGTTATTAAAGTTCTTCTTGATGTCCTCTACCATCGTCATGAGATATGCTTTTAAATCCGGGTCTAACTCTTCGGTTGTGTTGGGGTGCCCAGGACTAGGTGGGGTGGGAGTGCTGCGTTCTGATGATGGTGAGTGGTCTTGATTTCTGTTAGTAGGATTCTTGCATTTGCCTTTCGCCATCTGGTAATCTCTGGGGCTTTGCAGAATACACTTGGAGGGGTCCTGGAACCAGGATATCTGCTGCCAATTCTCAGGCAAAGTGCTCCCTCTCTGCTCGGACCCCTGTCCTCTGGCCGGGGAGGTGGCCGGATGTCTGGGGCCTGTGCAGAATACACTCGGCGGGGTCTCGGAACCAAGATGTCTGCTGCCGATGCTCAGGCAAAGTGTTCCAGGGCTGGTCGAATCCCCAACCTCTGCTCAGGAAAGTGGCCAGCTGTCTGGGGCCCGAAAAGGGGGCTTCCTTAGAAGCTCTGTGGCTCCCCCCTGTCCCAGAAGCTTTTAGCTTCTGTATTCCGTACTTTCACCTGTGCAGAATACACTGGGCCGGGTCCTGGAATCAAGATGTCTGCTGCTGATTCTCAGGCAAAGTGCTCCCTCTCAGCTCGGACCCCTTCTGATTCTATTTCTTTAGGGGATATAGGACTGTTTACATGGTTTATCTGACTCTTATTTATCTTTGGTATCTGGTATCTGTCTAGAAAAATGTCCATTTCGTCCAGATTTTCCTGTGTTGTTGTTGAGTATAGGTTTTTGTAGTAGGATCTGGTGATTATTGAATTTCCTCCATTTCTGTTGTTATGTCCCCTTTCCATTCCTGATCTTGTAAATGTGGATCCTGTCTCTGAGCCCTCTGGTTAGTTTTCCTGATGGTTTGTTTATCCTGCTGACTTTCCCAAAGAAGCATTTTCTGGTTTTGTTGATTCTTTGTATAGTTCTTTTTATTTCTACTTGGTTGATTTCAACCCTGAGTTGGATTATTTCCTGCTTTCCTCTTGGGTGTATTTGCTTCTTTTTGTTCTAGACCTTCAGATGTGCTGTCAAGTTACTAGAGTATGCTCTCTCCAGTTTCTTTTTGGAGGCTCTAAAAGCTATGAGTTTTCCTGTTACCACTACTTCCTTTATGTCTAGTAAGTTTAGGTATGTTGTGCTATCATGTTAATTAAATTCTTAGAAGTCTTTAATTTCCTTCTTTATTTCTTCCTTGACCAAGCTATCATTTTGTAGAATGTTGTTCAGCTTCCATGTGTATGTGGGCTTTCTGTTGTTTTTATTGTTATTGAAGATCAGCCTTAGTCCATGGTGATCTGACTAGAATTATGAGATAATTTCAATCTTCTTGTATCTGTTGTGCTCTGTGTTTTGACCAATTATATGGCCAGTTTTGGAGAAGGTACCATGAGGTGCTGAAGAGAAAGTTTATTCTTTTGTTTAGGATTAAATATTCTATAGATATCTGTTAGATCCAATTGGTTCATAACTTCTGTTAGTTTCACTGTGTCTCTGTTTGGTTTGTGTTTCCATGGTTTGTCCATTGCTGAGAGTGGGATGTTGAAGTCTCCTACTATTATTGTGTGAGGTCCGATGTGTCCTTTGCACTTTAATAAAGTTTCTTTTATGAATGTGAGTGCCCTTGCATTTAGAGCATAGAAGTTCAGAATTGAGAGTTCATCTTGGTAAATTTTTCCTTTGATGAGTATGAAGTGTCCTTCCTTATTTTTTTGATAACTTCAATGTGTGGTGTCATGAGGAAAAAAAAATGTTACTGTCAAGTACTAGAGGGTTACCAAGTGCAATGGCAATAGTCTGTATGTTTGGGCATCTATGGGGAACCACTAGGCAATACCTCAAAAGAGATAACCTATTATTTGCTAGCCTGTGGTATCAAGTTAGAGCTTTGTTGCACCAGTATAAAGTAACTTTGTTGTTATAAGAACTAAAACTGAAATCTTCAGGTAAATGGATTGAACTAGAAACATTCATTTTGAGTGATGTTACCCAATCCTAGCAGGACAGAAATCACATATTTTCTCCCATATTTGGATATTTGCTTTGAATTGATAGGTATCTGATGTTGATTTAGAGCATCCATAGAGGTCAGGAAACTAACAAAGACCCATGGAGGTTTTCTTTCCAGGAATAGGGGATAGATATTAGCCCAGAAAATTTGAATACCTAATATACAATTTGCAAAACACATGAAACTCAAGAAGAAGGAAGACCAAAGTAGGGATACTTCATTCCTTCTTAGAATGGGGAAGAAAATACCAATGGAAGGAGTTACAGAGACAAAGTTTGGAGCTGAGACAGAAAGAAGGACCATCCAGAGACTATCCCACCTGGGGATCCATCATATATACAACCACTAAACCTAGACACTATTGCATATGCCAGAAAGGTTTTGCTGACAGGACATTGATATAGCTCTCTCTTGTGCGGCTATGCCAGTGACTGGCAAATACAGAAGTGGATGCTCACAGTCATCTATTGGATGGGACACAGGGCCCCTATGAAGGAGCTGGAGAAAGTTCCCATGGAGCTAAAGGGGTCTGAAACCCTATAGGAGGAACAGCAATATGAACTAACCATTACCCACCCCCACCCAGAACTGTGTCTCTAGTTGAATAGGTAGCAAAGGATGGCCTAGTTGGCCATCAATGGAAGGAGAGGCCCGTGGTCTTGTGAAGATCATATACCTTTGCCAGGGCCAGGAAGCAGAAGTGGGTGGTTTGGAGAGCAGGGCAGGGAGAGCGTATAAGGAACTTTGGGGATAGCATTTGAAATGTAAATGAAGAAAATATCTAAGAGAAAAGAAGAAAAAGATATAATGGGTAAAAAGTATATAATAGAATATGAGGGGCTAAATGCACTATGGGATGAGAAAGTAGGATGTATGGGAGATCATGGGGAGTGACAAATAATACTAAATGCCATTTGAAAAAAGCATATGTAAATCTACTATGATAGTGGCAAATAAGAATTCCATATATCCATTTTGATACCATGCCCTTGCACACCTAGGATCACAAAACTCCACTTTTGGATGGCTAGTGAATAAAGAAATGATAGATACAATGACACAAAAAAAGCTAAATTACCTGGTTTGGGTTCTTCGATGGAGAAGCCATTTCATGAAGGAAGCACAGTGTGTCTATTATATATATTTGGAGAAGGAGTTGAGGTTATTGAATAGAACCAAAGAGGGAAGTTGAATTATTACATACTGATATGAAGGATGTAAAGTTATTATATACAGCTTCAGAAGGAATTTGGTTTAACTAATCTCATCAGGAACAGGCCCTGTAGGGGAATATTCAAGCTGTAAATATCTGTGAGAAGAAAACTACAGTGGACATATTTTTGAACACATAGTCAACACTTACATTCATACATGAGGAAAGCTATGTCACCCCACAAACCCCATCAAGGAAAAGTTCTATCACTTACATGGGTCTGAGGCATTGGTCCTTTAAATGGCCATGACCATGTCAAACAGTGCACATTCACGCAGGACTTCACTTGCTCTCTACATTTTGTAGAGCTTATTTTGTAAATATATGCATTAGAGTGTGGCCAAATAAATCTAATTAGCATAATCATTAGCTAACATGGTCATCATTTTTTTGTGACAAAAAAAATGTTTGAAGATGTAAAGCCATGTGCCCAGCAGAAACAGCTCTTGACAGTGCTATTCACCAAACTCAGAAGCACTTTACATTTACATTCTCAGCAATTTTACACTGAAACTATAAACAACTGCAAAAAAAGAGTAAGATATTTTTGACAACTGATTTTGTAATGAGTTATCATCAAAAAAATTACAAAAATAACAAAAATTAAATTATTCTAATTCTATCAAGCCACATATGAAACATGATAATATATGAGTAGATGAATGTTAATTAGCTTGTCTCTATATAATCCATTCATTTTTTTATTCATCTCAAAACAACATTCTATATGCCTTATCATTGTTACAAACAATAAAATTGAAATGTAAAAACAGGTTGGAATCAAACAAGAAGGAAGATTCTATTTTAGCAGCGAAGAAGTTTACCAGACAAAAGTTTATCCTGACAAAAAGCTTGTTATACTTCTATAATGAACAAGAGACTAATACAATATAAAATCAATAATGAAGCCCACTCACTTAATATAATGGAGTAAACTTTTGAGTCATATTAAATTTAGTGAGAAAAAAATAGGCCAATATATTAAAAACAGTTGGTACTGATCAATTATCCTCTCTGTATTTTATAGCCTACTTTGCCACTAGATTTGTTCATATGGTGAATATGGCCAAAGAGCAATGAGTTAACACAGTGCAAATTCAGTTTTAAACCAAGGCAATTATGAAGATCTGTCCTAAGGATATTCTGCTATAAACATGGATCAGTGTCTTTCTCAACCATCATCATATGCTCCCTTTTAAAATATGTGGGGAAGAATACAGAGACAAAGTTCAGACACTGAGAGGTTTTGGAACAATCAGTCCTAATGGGGATGTCTTTACCAATCCCTTCCACTCAGAGTTCAAGGATCTGTGAAGAACAGGAGGAGGAAGAAAGATTCTAAGGAAACACTGTCTTTGAGACACAACAAAATTAATGAACATAAACCCCACAGAGACTATGGCAACATGAAATAGGTCTGCACAGGTTAAAACAAGATGAGGACACAGTGCTAAGAAGATGAAGAATGCCGGGCAGTCGGGGCACACGCCTTTAATCCCAGCACTTGGGAGGCAGAGGCAGGTGGATTTCTGAGTTCGAGGCCAGCCCAGTCTACAAAGTGAGTTCCAGGACAACCAGGGCTATACAGAGAAATTTTGTCTCAAAAAAACAAAAACAAAAAAACCAACCAAACAAAAAAACCAACAACAACAACAAAAAATGAAGAAGAAGATGATGATGATGAAGAAGGATGCAAGCTCTCCCACCATTAGCCAAGAAGCTATTGTCAGTTGGGAATAGTTTTTAAAGGAAAAATTCGTTCTCTTTAATGGGATTTCACTGAGTATACAAATCACACTTAAGGAGGGCCCCCATGCTTCAGTAGATGTTCAACACAAAACATATTCAGTTGTATTTTGTAGAATTTATGTATTGTATTGTTTTGCTTGGACACCTTTTGTCCTAGGGTTTTTTTTTTTATTCTACATTATATTTTCTGATTTGGGGGGTTTTAGGGTTTTTGTGGGTGTATTGTGCATTTCCTATGCTTTTTATTAATTCTGATTATTTTGTTTGTATGCACCTGTTTTTTGTTTTTTGTTGTCTTTTTTCTTTCTAAAAAGAGAAAAAAAGCATGGACTTGGGTGCATAGGTAGGGATCTGAGATGAGTTAGAGGAGGCAAAACCATGACGAGAATATATTGTATAAAAATATTTTCCATAAAAATGTATCGACAGAAAGAAAAAATTCATTTATTAGAAACATAGGAAGAGGATATAAGATACAGCATCTATCCATGGTTTATGTTCAAGTAATCATTGTGAGTAACTTTAAATTAACACTGCAGCGAAAATTTTGAGGATAATGAAGAATATATACTACAGAGTTATTTCTATGAGGTGGGAGCTGCAATGTTTTTGTTTATTAGCTATTATTAGTCAGCAATTAGGTGTTTCTCCTGGGAGGTATTGATCCCTTAGATCATTTGCTTACATACAGGTCAGAAAATTGTTCCTTTCCCCCATTTTGAGAAAGTACTCACAAAAATGAATGTACCCATAGACTAGTGTCATATGAATAAAAGAGCAATATAACATAATTGACCAGGTACTATAACTGTTAACTCTCATAGCATATAATGCAAAATATGGACGACATCAGAGAGATAAAAATAATATCTAGACATGGAAGCTCTTAAATAATTTGTATATATGTCTTTTGTCTTAGGAGTTGTAGGAAGATTTCATGTACAGGAGTAGACAATTTTTTTGTTGAAGTCAGGTTGTTGTGTTTTAATATGGGTTGATTCTTCTGGAGGATATTTGAAATGAAAATAGAACAGCTTAGAGGTGAGATTACAAAATATTTGTTTACATCAATTATAACAGAAATAATACTTGATAATAGTTACTACTATTATTTAGTTGTCAGCATCAAATATATTTTAACTTTTGGCAAAACTATAGATGTCATTCCAGAATATTATACCCAACAAAACTACCAATCATGACTGAAGGGTAAGGAAAACCTTTTCATGAAAAAGACATGTTAAGTGAATTTATAACCACAGAAGATATGGCAGAAGATTATTTCAAAGAAAGAAGTATGAATGTTCAAAATGTAGGACTGAAAAAAAAAGGTCAGAGATTAAACAAAGAAAGACCAAGAAAACAAACTGACAGAGATGAATACATACCTTTCAATAATAAGTTTCATAACCAATGGTTTTAACTCTAAGGTAAAAAGACACAGCATAGCAGACTAGATTTAAAAACAAAACCAGTCATTTTGTTTTCCCCCAAGAAACAAGCTTCAAGCACAAAGAAAAACACCTTTGAGTAGAAGGATGGACAAGAGAATCCAAACAAAATGGAACCAGGAAGCAATTAGGAGTTGCTATTCTAAGAACTGAAAAAAAAAAAAAAAAAAAACTTTGAAACTTTCCAGAAGAGATAAAGATCACTTATACTGTTCAGCATAACAATAAATCAAGAAGAAATTACAAAATTACAATCCTAAGTATATATACACCAAACTCTAGAGGTCAAGCAGAGATTAACCCCAACACATTAATAATATGTATTTTCACTAACCCAAAAATCTAGAATTGAGTGAGAATGAAAACACAACACACCAAAATTTATGTGAAATAATGAAGGAAAGCATAAGAGGAAAGTTTATAGCTCTAAATGTTCACAACTATAAAAAATACTAGATCATACAAATAAAAACTTACTGATATGTATGGTAAAATAAGAGGAAAACATAAACATAAACAGTGGATGGGGAGAAGTAACCAAGATCAGACCAGAAATGAATGAAACAGATTTTATAATTGCAAAAAAAAATTAAAAATACAAAGGGTTGATACTTCAAAAGTGTTAACAAAATTGACACTTCCCTATTCAACATACTACAATAGAGAAGACCACAAAATAAAGAAAATAAAATTGAAAAAAGAGATAAGGGTCTCTCAGAGACCAGTATGCGCAGGAGAGCACACAGGCCTCAGAAGCAACAGAACTTAATGGACAGGGTCCCATCTGGCCTTCATCCTCAGCCAGGAGGCAGAGGTGAGACCCAGATCTCTATAATCCTTCCCTGTAAGAGGAGAGCTTGCCTGTAGAGAGAGTATTCTGACCACTGGGACTCAGGAGAGAGTTGGTCTTCCAGGAGTACTGACAGAGGCTAACAGAATCACAGGAGGTACAAGCTCTAGCCAGAGACAGTGAGAACATATAACACCAGAGATTACCAGATGGCTAAAGGCAAACAGCAAACATAAGAATCTTACTAACAGAAACCAAGACCACTTGACATTATCTGAACCCAGCACTTTCACCACAATGACTCCTGAATACCCCAAAACATGCAAAAAGCAAAATTTGGATGTAAAATCATATTTCATGATGCTGGTAGAGGATTTTAAGAAGGGCATTAATAACTCACTTAAAGAAAAAACAAGAGAACACTGCTAAACAGTTTGGAGTCCTTAGAGAGGAAGCACAAAAGTCCCTTTAAAACAAAACCAAACAGGTGAAGGAATTGAACAAAACCAGCAAAGATATAAAAATGGAAGTAGAAATAATAAAGAAAACCTAAAGTGAGACACTATAGAGATAGAAATCCTAGGAAAGAAATCAGGAATGAGCCGTGCATGGTAGCACACGCCATTAATCCTAGCACTTGGGAGGCAGAGGCAGGCAGATTTTTGAGTTCGAGGCCAGCCTGATCTACAAAGTGAGTTCCAGGACAGCCAGGGCTATACAGAGAAACTCTGTCTTAAAAAACCAAAAAAAAAAAAAAAAAAAAAAAAATCAAGACCCATCAACAATAGAAGAGATGGAAAAAAGGACCTCAGGTACAGAAGATTCCATAGCAAACATGGACACAACAATCAAAGAAAATGCAAAATGGAAAAATATCCTAACTCAAAACATCCAGGAAAGCCAGGACACAATGAGAAGACCAAACATAAGGATAAGAGGTACAGGTGAGAATGAAGATTTTCAACTTAAAGGGCCAGTAAATATCTTCAACAAAAATATAGAAGAAAACTACCCTAACCTAAAGAAAGAGGTAACCTTGAACATACAAGAATACTACAGAACTCCAAATAGACTGGACCAGAAAAGAAATTCCTCCTGACACATAAAATCAGAACAAAAAGCGCACTGTATAAAGATGGAATATTAAAGGCAGTAAGGTGAAAAGGTCAAGTAACATATAAAGGCAGACCTATTAGAATTATATCGGACTTCTCACCAGAGACTATGAAAGCCAGAAGATCCTGGACAGATGTTATAGAGACCCTAAGAGAATACAAATACTAGCCAAGGGTACTATACCCAGCAAAACTCTCTATTACCATAGATGGAGAAATCAAAGGATTCCATGACAAAACCAAATTCAAATAATATTTTTCCAGGAATCCAGCCATTCAAAGGATAATTTAGAGAAAACTCCAACACAAGGAGTGAAATTTCACCCTCAAAAAAGCAAGAAAGAAATCCTTCAACAAACCTAAAAGAAGATAGCCACAGGAAAAGAATACCAATTCTAACAACAAAAAGAACAGGAAGTAACAATTACTTTTCCTTAATATCTTTTAATATCAATGGACTCAATTCCCCAGTAAAAAGACATAGAATATCAGACTGGCTGCATAAACAGGACCCAACATTTTGCTACCTACAGGAAACACACCTCAGGGACAAAGACAGATACTACCTCAGAGTAAAAGGCTGGAAAACAATTTTCTAAGCAAATGGTCCCAAGAAACAAGCTGGAGTAGCCCTTGTAATATCAAATAAAATCGACTTTCAACCTAAAGATACCAAAAAAATATATATATAAGGAAGTATACTTCATATTCATCAAAGATAAATCTACCATGACGAACGCTCAATTCTGAACATATATGCTCCAAATGCAAGGACACCCACATTTATAAAGAAACTTTTCTAAAGCTTAAAGCACACATTTCACCACACACAATAATAGTTGGAATAGGTGGAATGGGGGTTGGGAACATCCATGTTGGAGGGTGGGGAGGAAGTATGGGATGTGGAACAGTTGGACGTTGGATGGGAGGAACAAAATATGGAGTGTAAAAGATAACACTTATTACTTTTATTTTATATAATATATGTACACAAATATATATATATGTGTATATATATATGTATATAGTGTGTGTGTGTGTGTGTGTGTGAGTGTGTGTGAGTGTGTGTGTGTGTGTGTATATGTGTAAGAGACTTAACATAAATGGACATTCAAGATGACAAGTTACCCCAGATATCAGTGAGTGGGGGATCAAAGTAAGTGCCTACAAAATAACTGTGAGCTATAATAGATTGTAAACACTAGTCAACGAGTCACTCATATTGTACTAAAATTCAGTGAAAAGCATGAATGTCCATTTAACAAAGAATTTGTACTGTTTTCTCCTTAGGGATTAAAACATCCCCAGCTATGAGGTTTTGATCATTTTTACAGTATCAGGTATATATTCCCTTCCATGGATCTGATCTAATATCTAACCAGAAAGCAATCTTATACCTCTCAAACAGTTATGCCACCATTTTTTCAGGGGGCATGCTATTCTAATATTTTAATACTATAGCATGCATTGTTCCTAGGTAAGATCATTACTGACTTTTCCTCCTTAGTAACCTACATAGCACCTTTGAATACTATGCCAAGGGACAAGCTGAGGATCTTCTTGTTAAGCTTTTATTTGACAAAGTTTTATTTAATTGTTGTAGTAGTGAAGGTGGTGGTGGTGTGTGTTTTGCCTATATTTTTCTAAGTCTTTTGCATACATGCCTAGTATCCACAGAAGTCAGAATTGGGTAATGGATCACCATAAATGGAGTTAAGGATGGTTGTAAGCTACCATGTGTGTCTGGAAACCAAACCCTGATCCTCTGCAAGAGCAACAAGTTCTCTTATCCTCTGAACCATCTCTCCACACGTGAAGATCTTCTTAAAGATATATTCCTTTCAGTAATATTTTCAGATGTTTTGAACTTTTTAATTTCATTTGATCATTCATTTTGTTTTTACAGTACTGTGGATAGAACCTGTGGTTTTATCAGGCCTGTATTTTTTCTTATAACCTATACCTATATCCCCATAAATTTTCCTGTAAGTATATAGTATACTTTATAATACTTTATCCCAGGCCCCAACTCCAGTAGACACCCATTGCTAAACCAAACCAATTTCCACTTCTGCCCTGGAAGCATAAAGATTGATAGTGGATTTGTACCCCTCTGTCTGCTCCTCCTCTCATAGCCCCACAATCCAGTTTCTCCATTCATTTTCATGCCTATAGCAGAACAGCAATTAAATTATCCTTTTTCTCTCTGACCCCATTTCTCTCAATAGATAACAAAGATCTTCTCAAGTCTTTGATTTCAGTAACCTGGCTTCCAACACCAGCAGGCATCTACAGGGTACACACCAGCTGCATAGGCCAGGGAAACAACATCTAGTCTCCAATATTAGCAGGCATTCCCTGTGAGTACATCAGCTAAGCAAGACAGGGAAAGAGACAAGCAAACTGAAGACCTTTACCAATCCCTCCTCTCCTCCAAACCTAATCCCTGTCTCATCCCTATCTCTGCAACACAACATCTGCTACATTATTTCTTCCACCTCTGCTCACATCCCAAGTAGATTCCACAGACCTTCTCATCCAAACCTCCCTCTCTCCACTTGTTTTATCCCAGCACCCACATGCAGCAGACACTCACCTCTAACCTAAAGATCATTACTACCAGGGAAACAGGTAAGCTGTCTGTAGACCTTTTACTTTTCTGCTGATAATCGAGATCCAAACTCAAGGCTCATGCCCAGAACTATAGTAGACCCTCAGTAGTGACCTCTTTTCATTGTCTACTCTGATTATAAGGAAGTAAAATGACCATATCTTGATTAAACTCTCTGCTTTCAAGTATCCTGTCAACACTTTTAGACACTAAACTATCCTCATTTCTAAGTGTCAACTACCAAAACTAAGTAACACATTTTACCTGGAATCAACAGTGGTTCTAAGTAACAAGTCCAAAGGAAATTTCCTACCAGGCATCATACTCTATGAAAATACAGAAGAGAAATAGAAACCAACAAGTGAAACAAAACACGCTCCCACAAAGACAAATCGAGAAATCAGCTTCCAGACTTATAGTCATTTCAATCCTAGATACCTTATTGCCAGCATAAACACACACACACACACACACACACACACACACACACACTGCATTAGGTCTCCACTAAAGCCCAGCTATATTACCATAGCATGCCCTGAATATTCCAACAGAGCTGAAGCACATGAAAAAGAACTGAAAACTACCTGTATGAAGATGACAGAAGTCATTAAAGAGGAAAATATCAAATTCCTTAAAGAAATATAGGAAAATACAAACAAGGCACAGAAATGAATAACTTTGTTAAAGAAATCTGAGAAAACACAAAAAATATAGCACCATGAAATGAGTAAATCCTTACAGTAATTCAGGAAAAGAAAAAGAAACATGAAAGAAAATAAATAAAACTGTTCAAGATCTGAAAATGGAAATAGAATCAAGAACAAAACCCCAAAATGATAAAATTAGGGAACTGAATATTTTAGGAGTTTGTGAACAACCTATAGAGGCAAGGTTAATAAACAGAATACGAGAGATGGAAAAGAAATTTTCCTGCCAGCTCTCTACCTACCATCATAAGACCTGCTGATCCAGAATCTTACAGCTCAAGAATACTTACCAGAGTCCTATGATACCAAGATCATTGAGGTTAGGGCCCTCCCCAATATATATTACAAAAGAAACATCCAAGGACTAAATGCCTAAGGCCCTTGAACAAACAACAAAACCCACAGCAGTGTGATTCCACCATAGCACAACTATACTACTAGCTATTTATTCTGGATATCTTAACAGAACTGAAACACAAGAAAATAACCTTGAATAGAATCTTATAGAGATGATAGAGGCATTTAAAGAAGAAATTAATAAATCCCTTAAGGAAATACAGGAAAATACAATTAAACAGGTAAAATAAATAAATAAAACTTTTCAAGACCCAAAAACAAAAATAGAAGAATAAAGAAAGAAAAATAACAAACTGACACAATCCTAGAGATGGAAAACCTAGGGAAGCAAACAGGAACAACAGATTAAGGCAAGACCAACAGAACACAGGAAATTGAAGAGAGAATCTCAGGCATAGAATGCACAATAGGAGAAATTTATACATCAGTGAAGGAAAATGTTTAATCTATAAAAGTCTAGAACCAAAGCATACAGAAAATTTGGGGAACTATAGAAAGCACCTAACCTAAGAATAATAGGAATAGAAGATGGTGAACAGTCCTCGTTACAAGGTCCAGAAAATAGTTCCAGTAAAACCATAGAAGAAAACTATCCCAACATAAAGAGATACCTATAAAATTACAAGAGGCTTATAAAACCAATTAGACTGGACAAGAAAAGAAAATCCTTCCACCACATAATAATCAAAACACAATATCTACAGAACAAGGAGAGAATATTAAAAGCAGCAGAGTAAAAATGGCAGGTAAAATACAAAAGTACACCTATCAGAATTATACCAACATCATAACAGAGACCGTAAAAGCTAGAATGGCCTAGACAGATATCTTGCAACCTCTCAAAAACCAAAGAAGCCAGCTAGACTATGATACATAGCAGAACTCTCAGTTACCATAGATGGAGAAAACAAGATATTTCAAGGCAAACCCAAATATAAACAATATCTATCCACAAATCCAGTCCTATAGGAAGTACTAAAAGGAATGCTCCAACTCAAGGAGGATAACTAATCCAATAACAAAGGAAATAGGTAACTTCCTACCAGTAAATTAAAGGGAAACACAAAAACACACACACACCAATACCTCAACACAATGATTATCAAAATAATAGGAATTAATTAACTGGACATTAATATCTATCAGCATCAATAGACACAATTCACCAATAAAAAGACAAAAGCTAACAGAGTGGGTGAGAAAGCAAGATGCCTCTTCTGATGCATACAAGAAACACACCTGAGCAATAAAGAGAGACATTACCTCAGAGTAAAAGTCTGGAAAAACGATTTCCAAGCAAAGGGACCCAAGTCACAAACTGAAGTTGCCATTCTTATATCTAATAAAGTAAACTTTCAACCAAAATTAATCAAAAGAGACAGGGAAGGACATTTTATTCTCATCAATGAAAAAAAAAAAAAACCTACCAAGATGACATCTCAATCCTGAATATCTGTGCTTCAAACACAAGGAAACTCATATTTGTAAAAGAAACATTGCTAAAGCTTGAATAGCACATTGAACAGCACATATCAACAGTGGGAGACTTCAATATACTACTCTCACCAATGACAGTTTACCTAGACAAAAACTACACAGAGAAATAATGAAACTAACAAAGGTTATAAATCAAAAAATACTAATAGACATCTACAGAATATTTTACATAAACACACACAAAAAAAATACCTTTTTCTCAGCAACTCATGGATCCTTCTCCAAAATTAAACATGAAGTATGTCACAAACCAAGCCTTACCAGATCCACAATACCCTCAGCCACACTTACTAAAAGACAGAGAGACAGTATCCAAATAAACAAAATCAGTAAAGAAAGATAACAGATAAGGAAATACAAAAATTCATTAGATCTTACTTCAAAAGGTTATACTCAACAACATTGGAAAAATCTTAACAAAATAGATGATTTTTTAATACAAATTCCACCTACCAAAGTTAAATCAAACAGCCGTATAATCCCTAAAAAAATAGAAGCTGTCATTAGTCTTCCAACAGAAAAAAAAAAAAAATTCCCAGGGCCAGATGGTTTTAGTGCAGAATTTTGCCAGACCTTCAAAGAAGAACTGATACTAATATTCCTGACTATTCCATAAAATATAAACCTAAGGAAACATGTCAAACTCATTTTATGAGACCACATTCACCCTGATGCCTAAACCACACAAAGACTCAATAAAGAGAGTTTCAGACCAATTTCTCTAATGAACATTAATCCAAAAATGCTCAATAAAGTATTCAAAAACTGAATCCAGGAAAACATCTATAACATCATCCAATATCATCAAGTAGGCTTCATTCTATTGTTTCAGAAATGGTTCAAGATATGAAAATCATATGATCATGATGAAAATCAGATGATCATGTATTTAGATGCTGAAAAACTCCTTGACAAAATCCAACACCCTTTCAAGTTGAAAGTCTTAGAGCATACAAGGCTCATATTTAAACATATTCAAAGCAATATGCAGCAAGCCAATAGCCATCACCAAGCTAAATGGAGAAAAACTTAAAGCAATTCAATTAAAATCAGCAACTATACAAGGCTGAATACTCTCTCTCTACCTATTCAGTATAGCACTTGAAGTACTACTTTAGAGAAAAAGACAACTAAAGGATACCAAGAGGATACAAATTGGAAAAGAATAATCAAAGTGCCACTATTTGCAGATGATATTATGGTATATATAAGCAACCCACAAAATTCTATGAAAGAATACCTACAGACAATAAACACTTTCATCAAAATGGCTGCATATAAAATTAAATTAAAAATAAAATAAAATAAACTTAGTAGCCCTCCATTATGTAAATTATAAACTGGCTTAGAAAAATTAGGGAAACAACACCCTTTAAAATAGTATCAAATAATATAAAATATCTTAGTATAACTCTATCCTAGCATGTGAAACAGCTTCATGACAAGAATATCAAATCACTGAAGAAAGAATTTAAGGAAGATATCAGAAGATAGAAAGATCTTCAGTGCTCATGGATTGCTAGGATTAACATAGTGAAAATGGTCTTCTTACCAAAAGCAATCTAGAGATTCAATGCAAGCCCAATTAAAATTCCAGCACAATCTACAGTAGTCAAAAGCTGCCCACGGCCTACATGAACCAGATATTCCTGAAAGGCAGGCTGGGGCTGAAAGAGAGACTAGACGGTGAGAAAAGAATGAAGCCAAGACAAATTTTCTCTGACCAAGGCCTGTGAGTTTACTAAGAGACTGTGCTTATAAAGGGGGAAGACACATCCTCCCACCCCCCTGCCAGTACATCCTTGGTGTCCTGAGCCAGCCTGAAGACGCCTGGCAACCTGGATTGTCTCAAAGGTGTCTCAGCAGGCAGTAGGATCTTGGAGAAGAGCAGGGCAGTTGACACATCAAAAGAAGCCAGCCAAGTTGGAAAGCTGCACCGCAGGTGGCCCCACCTCAGTGGTGACAAGGTCTGCACCAGCCCGCTTCAGGCTGGGGGAGGCTACAATTCCTCCCTGATTACAAAAGACATAAAATTTATTTATGCTCCATAGTCCTGACTGGGAGTTATGGTGACTGGCGTCTGCGCCTGGCTTGGGGACTCAGATTTTCCTGAACTATTCTTATCCGTAGGAGTATATATGCAGCTTGTTTGTGTTTATTTTACACAAACATGGTTCTGTGGTGTATTATTAACAAATCATAACCTCTTGTCATGTACCTCTGTCTTAGATTGATATATTTTCGAAATCTGGTTGCCTGTCATTGGCTGACCGGCCCTCATAGCACACCTTATTCCCAAATCAGACCAAAGCCACAATATATACTTAAAATGCTTCTTCATATAGATGAATTTCTGCCACCTGCACTTGCTAAAGGCGAAGCTGAATGCTTGCTGAAATCAGGCTGTAAGGAGAGACTGACCTGCTTGAAAACAAAGTCGAGATAGTTGAAAAACAACAGGAAAAAAGCTTCTTTGAGGAAGTCCAGGTACTTTATTCAGTTGCAAATTAGCAATGATCAAGCTCAGATTCTGACCTCCCGGTGTGGGGGAGCTGGCTTTGAGAATTAACAGAAAAACGGTAAATTCTCTGAGAGTGGAGGCTGTGCTCCAAATTAACTTTTTCGGCTAAAAAGGATTTTTAGCCATCAATGAGGTTAAAATCATACTTACTAGAAGATTCAGGATCTGTGTCTACTTGACGAACTAATCTTTCAGGCAGCCATCTCACTCCTTCTTTTTGTGAAAATACACAGACAGAACCTCTTCACCAGATTGAAATGGGGTCTGGACCATTCCACATATTTGTTAATGGATCCCACCATTTAACCATGGCATAAGAACTGGAAGTAACTGGATGCCAGTGGCGATCCACTGCAGACTGACCTTTAACACCAGTTTGCAAAAAATTTAAAATGAACAAGACAAAAGCAAGATGTGCTTTTGGTGACCTTGGGGGTGGGGGTGTATAACTACCCCTGTTTTGTTTTTAAAAGCCAATTTTTCAGAGTGTGATGAGCACGTTCAACAATTCCTTGTCCCATGGGGTAATAAGGAATTCAAGCTTTATGTTTGATACCAGATTCCTTACGAAAAGAAGTAAAATTGTTGCCAGTATAGGATGGCCCATTATCTACCTTAATGAGTTTAGGCAATCCCATAGCATTAAAGGCTTGTAAACAATGATCAATTACATTTCTAGAGGCCTCTCCCATATGTCGAGAAGCAAAATAAAAAAAAATCGCTTGAAAAGGTATTAATAGTCACATTTGAATAATTTATTTATTAATCAGAAATAAGAGTATCCATTTGCAGCAATTGATTAAGTATAAATTCTCAAGAATTAACACCATTATGTGGAAACAGGTAGAATCAAAGGGCACTAAGAATTTTTTTTTATATATTTGACATGCACATTCTCTAAAAATACCAAAATATTATCTTAAGCCATTATTCTTTTGATTATATAAAGAACAAGATTATATGGCCAATTATTTTTGTGTAAGGCCTGTAATCTGCCTGGGTTATAAATCTAGCATGGCATTGCCTTAAGGTCTTGTCCAGGCAATCTAGGACAACTTCTTAAATGTCCAAAAACAGCCTTTTAAAAAGAACAGTATTTTTCTTATGAGTTGTATATGCATAAACCATTGCAAATTTGAGAATTTATAGTATCTGAGGGATGAACAATTTTAAGCAATTGTAAGCCCTGAGATATATATTGATAAGTATACAAATTAAAGCTTGATTATTCAACATTTTAAAACATCATCTACAGCACACATTTAATTATCTGTGCTGAAGCAGGAGGAAACTCAAAAGAATAAATATGTGATCCAATTGACATATACTTTTCTCCCACAGAAGGGCTGTTTTTAAACACAGTAAATGGGATGCATGCATGCATGAATTTATAGAAGTTACAAAAGCATGCTTAAAAACAATTTTTAACTTATCTTTAGGATAGTGACTATCAATTTTATTTAAAATGATGGTATGCTGTTGCGGCTGACCGTTTCTGAGTTCCCTGTGCAACACACCTGATTTAAAAGAGGTTGGTATCTGACTCCAGCTAAAAACCAAAAATACTTAAGGCTCTGCCTCCCCTCCCCAAAAGATACCAAGAGCCACAGATGTGAGTTGTTATAATACTCACGGGATGAATCAGGTCAATGTCCACCCAAGTCAAGGTTAAAGGCCCACTCATCTATGGATGAAAAGAATCATTTGATCACCTCTGTTAAGCATTGCCTATTTAAACTTAATTAATAGGGGGGAGAGGGGTTGGAGACCTTGCTCTTGTAAGAGCAAGCTCTTCACTGCCTCCCACCCAAATAAAAAGCCAATTGGCCTTGTACTAAACAGCTGATCTTACCCCCTTCTCACTGTTTCCCCTGCCTGTCATCAAAAATTGCGGAGGATTATCAGCTCAGTGTTATTCTAAATTTGTTTAGTTAAACTCAGCCAGGGTTCCAACGCCCTACTTAAAATGCAAACAGGTAGCTACCTATTCAGCACTAATTAGCATTATAAAGTCAGAGCCTACAGCCCAGCAGCTGATATTCCGTCAGTGCTTTAAAGACAGTCTTAGCCAGATACAGTTTACCATTAGAAAAGTTAGGGAATCCCACGGAAACAGGTTTTTTCTTTAGCCCTAAGAACTCAGGCAGAACTATTGAACATAGATAATTTTTCTGCCTCAGGCCACCCCCTTTTTTATTTTTGTTTTGTTAACTAATGGGAGGAAATGTGGCCTCCCTTCCCCCAGCCTGGAACCTGCTTGCTCAAGGTGGAGCTACCGGCTCATTCGTCCTGCCACGCCCACTGCTGGAACCTGCCTTTGCTGCCTGGAGGCACACACGTGTTCGTCCTGCTACTGGACCCTGAGTTACTTGGCGGGAAGTTGGGTTCCCTCCCCCTTCCTTTATAACTGAGTGTCTGGAAATAGTAAAATTGAGCCTTGATCAAAACTTGTTGTCTTGGCTCCATTGTTTCTTCCGCCCCGTCTAGATTCCTCTCTTTTCAGCGAACTGCCATTCTCAGTTGAACCGTTCGTGTTGTGGACTGCGGGCAGGCCGCAACAGTATGCAATAGGCCAAATATCAATATTCTGCAATAACCCCTTTAATTGCCATTTGGAACAAGGAACAGACACTGTTAGGTTTTTAAGACACAATTTTTTGTTATCCTTTTTCTAAAATATATGAATTTATCTTATAATTCTTTATTAGCACCACAGCAGCCTTATAATAGGATGTTAAAACTTTACTTTGAGGTGAAAAAAGATGATTTTACATTAATGTTTTCTCTTGTCAAAGAATTGCTGTCGGCACCTTTAATAACCATAACTAAAATAAGCAGCTAATATTTAATTACCATTGATTAAAATTGATAACAATTATAAAAGCTTCCTTTATTTTCTGGAAAGCCTTTTGTTTTTTACTAGTTAATTTGGAAGCTTTTGAAAATAAAATTTTGAAGCAAATCAATTTTCGTTCTTAGATTTTCTGTGCCACAATTTTCTAGTATAACTAAAATCGTAAATATTAAAAAGATATTGCCTCTGAATCTTTTCTGGAGCAAAAACTACTCCCCAGAACTTTAAAGCTCATTGTGTGAGAGTAAAGATTTGAAGTAAACTTCTCTTGAGAGGCATTAACTAATAAAATACTTTCCACTTAGGAAACAATATACACTGAAAAATTCAAACTCTTAGCTTCTTGTATTGAAGCAGAGACAATAAAAAAAATTCTTATATAATGCAAAGCTATATTTGCCATACCCAGATGCAAAATTTTCCAGTGATTACCAGTTCACTAGAAGCAAACCATTTACAATTATCAGGATACAAAGGAAAAACACAAACCTTTAAATCTATAATAACTTTATATGAAGTAGGCAAGCTAGATTGTAATGCCTTTATAAGTTCTACAGTCTGATTGACCTTTAATAAATTTTGAATTTGAACTTTATTTAGAACAACATCTGGATAGATCTGCAACAATGTTCTTTTAGCTAATGAGAAATTCCCCTGAAAACAGGCAAGAACTTCCCTAGTCACGGTTTGCAAAACAAAAGAAACAGAACAAGCTTTACTTAGGTTGCTCTGAGCTTTGTTCCTTTTGCTGTGAGGACAGATTTTATAATTTTCAAGTTTCTTTTCCAATATTAGACTATAACTACAACTTTGGGAAATCAAAACCCAATTTTAAAACAATTTATCATCTTTAAAATCAATATTAGAAAAGCATACATGAGTTGACACGTGGATGGATTGGTGCACCAAACAAAGACAATACAAAGAGGGTAGAGAACTTCTCTTGTAGGGGCCAGAGAGAAGGCCGAATGTCTCCGGATTTCCCTGTGTCCCTGGGAGATTTCTGAAATCCATTTTCCTATTTTATTTTATTTTATTTTATTTTATTTTATTTTATTTTATTTTATTTTATTTTATTTTATTTTTTTAAGCCCTACTCCTCTCACCTAATGCAGTTCTTGACTATGGTCAACCGCCTCTTTTGAAGTTTCTAGTCCCATTTTTTGCTGCCAAACCCTATGTGGAAACAGTGCCAGGTCAGCACTATTCCAACTTAGCCCATATCCTATCGAACCTCCAGCAACACTTTAAAAAATGAAGTTTAAAACCAGCACTAGCATAAATACCTGTTGCTCACTCTGCCCAATACGATCTTCTTATTCTTCCCTTCTCGTGGAGCTCCACATAAGACAGAGGTCCCTCAGTGTATCCCATAGTTTTTAGGTCATTGGTTCAGGCGCCAATCTGTAGTTGTAAGCCGCCCGTGGCCTACATGAACCCGGTACTCCTGAAAGGCAGGCTGGGGCTGAAAGAGAAGGAGACTAGACTGTGAGAAAAGAATGAAGCCAAGACAAATTTTCTCTGACCAAGGCCTGTCTGCGAGTTTACTAAGAGATTGTGCTTATAAAGGGGGAAGGTCCATCTCTCCCCCCCCCCGCCCCCCTGCCAATCCATCCTTGGTGCCTAGAGCCAGCTTAAAGACCCTGAGCAAAGTGAATTATCTCAAAGGTGTCTTAGCAGGCAGTGGGATCTCAGAGAAGAGCAGGGCAGTTGACATATCAAAAGAAGTCAGCCAAGTTGGAAAGCTGCACCACAGGTGGCCACCTCAGTGGTGACAAGGTCTGTACAATTTACTATAGGGAGGATGGGGAGGCTACAATTTACTATAGAGTTTAAAAGAGAAAATTTCAATTTTATATGGAAAAAAAAACCTAGGATAGCAAAACTATCCAGAACAATAAATTAACTTCTGGAGGGCTATCACCATCCTTGACCTCAAGCTTTACTCCAGAGCAATAGTAATAAAAACTGCATGGTATAGGAACAAGTTAGTTGATCAATGGAATTGAATCTAAGACCCAGAAATAATCAAACAGACCTAGGTACACTTGATTTTTAACAAAGAAGGCAAAACTATACAATGGAAAAAAAGAAAGCACATTCAACAGATGGTACTGTTTTAACTGAATAACTGAATGTTAGATGGATGTAAACAGATCAATATACTTCTCCCTGTACAAAATTCAGGCCCAAGTAGATCCTAGACCACAAATGTAAAACAAGATACACTAAACCTAATGGAACAGAAAGTGAGGAATACCCTTGAATGCATTGATACAAGAGACAACTTCCTGAACAGAAGACCAATAGATCAAGCTCTAAGATCCACAATTGATAAACAGGATCTCATGAAACGGAAAAGGTCCAGTAAGGCAAAAGACACTGTCAAATGGACAAAAGGATAGTCTATAAATTGAGAAAGGATCTTCACCATATCTATATCTGAAAGAGGTATAATATTCCAAATATATAAAGGACTCCACCAACAACTCGAATAATCTGATTTAAAACTGGGATACAGAGATAGAGAATTCTCAACAGAGGAATATAGAATGGCCCAAGACTTAAAATGTTCAAAGTCCTTTGTCATCAGAGAATTGGAAATCAAATAACCCTGATATTTCATCTTATATCCTTTATAATAGCTATGATAAAAAACGAAAAACCAAAAAAAAAAAACAAACAAAAAAAAAAAAAAAAACCAAAAAACAAAAAACCTTAAGAGATAGTACATGTTGGTGGAGATGTGGATCAAGGGCAACACACCTCCATTGCTTTTGGGTGTTCAACTTTTACAACCACTTTGGAAGTCAATTTGGCTGTTTTTAGAAAACTGTTTTTAGAAAACCTTAATACCCACCTATACCACTGCTTGGTATATAAGCAAAAGAAGCCCCACTATACTACAGGGTCACTTGCTAAACTATTTTCATAACAGTTTAATTTATAATACCCAGAAAGTGGAAAGACCTAGATGTTCCTCAACTGATGAATAGATAAAGAAAATGTGGTACATCTTCAAAATGGAATACTATTCAGCTACTAAAAAAAAAACACATCATGAATTTTGTAGGCATGTCTATGGAACTTAAGAATACAATCCTGAGTGAGGTAACCCCTACCCTAAAGGAAAAGCATGATATGTACTCACTTATAAACTCATTGGACATAGGGTACAGAATATCCACAGTACACTCTCCACACCTAAAGAAGCTAAACAAGTGTGAAGGGCCAGGAGAGAATGCTTGAATTTCACTTGGAAGGGAAATAAAATAGTTAGAGGAGGCAAATGGAGGGAGGGTATTGGGTAGGAGAGAGCATGGGAGCACAATGTGGGGTTCTGGATCAGGAGTGGGGAGAGATAAGGGAGAAGGCCACAAGGCCAGGAGAATCAATGGGGTTGGACTTAACAGAGACTCATAGAAGTAATCATATGGAACCTGAAGTGGCTGTGTCCTGTGGCCAGGTAGGGATACCAACCCACCCCCAAAACTTTCATCACAAAATTTATCCTCATACAAGAAATGCAGAGGTGGGGGAATGAAGCAGAGGATGAGGTAATGGTCAACAAATTACTGACCCAACTTGAGATCCATCCCATGGGCAAGCACCAATCACTGATTCTATTAATGATGTTCCATTATGCTTATAGACAGGATAATGCATAAATGTCCTCTGAAAAGGACATCAGCTTGCTGCAACACATGCAGTGGCTTTCAGCTAAACCTTGGATGAAGCTCCAGGACTCTTAGGAAAGAGTAAGAGGGAAGAATTTAGGAACCAGAAAGATACAGGGACTCCACAAGAAGACCAACAGAGTCAATGAATATGGGCCTTTGGGACTCTCATAGTCTTAACTAATAACCAAAGAACTAACACAGGTTGGACCTAGGCCTCCCCACACATGTAAGCAGATGTGCAGCTTGGTCTTCATGGTTGTACCCCAAAACTGAAGCACAGGCTATCTCTAAAGTTGTTGCTTATCTGTATAATAAGTTCCCCTAAGTGGGCTGCCTTGTCTGGTATCACTGGGGAGGGGATGCTCATAGACATGCACAGATTTGATATGCCAGTGTTGGGGGATACACAGAAGGGGCCAGCAGCCTCTCAGAGGAGAAGGTGAGGGTGGTAGAGTGAGGGTACTATGTAAGTGGGGTACCTAGAGGGATGGCAGCAAGTAGGATGTAAAGTGAGCGAGTGAACAAATGAATGAATAAATAAATAAATAAGATTGAAAAAAACCTCAGATTTTAGAAATATGACAAAAGGTATACATCCACCAAATAAAAGGTTAGATCTAAATAAATAAATAAATAAATATTCTAAAACATGACATTTAGGAAGTTTCAGATATTATGAAAAGAACAAATCAATCAATGGTACAAAGAGAAGAAAGAAAAGAATCCCAGATCAAAGACCAGAAAATAATTTAAATAAAAATCATAGAAGAAAATCCTAACCTAAAGAAGGAAATACTTATAAGGGTATAAGAAGCATACAGAGCTCAAAATAAATTGGACCAGAAAAGTGAAATACCTCAGGACATAATTGTCAAAATACTAAATGTTCAAAATAAAGAATATTAAAAACAGAAAGGAACAATGACCAAGTAATGTATAAAGAAAAACCTATTAGAATTACAACATGAATTCTCAAGGAAGACTCCAAAAGCCAGAAGGACCTCTACAGATGTGCTGCAGATTTTAAGAGAACACAGATGACAGCCCAGATTACTATACTCAGCAAAACTATTAATAACCATATATGTAAAAAATAAGGTATTGCATGATAAAGACAGCTTTAAACACTATTTCTCTACAAATTCAGCCTTACAGAACATGCTAGAAAGCAAAACTCTAATCTAAATAGATTTAGTACAACAAAGAAAACAGAGGGAATGTATAATCTCATACCAGCAAAGCCAAAAGAAGGAAAACACATACATATACAAACACAGACATAGAAACACACACACACACACACACCTCATCAATCATCTATAGCAACAAGATGACAGGAATTTGAACTCATTAGTTATTGATATCACTCAAAATAAATGATAATTGTCCAGTAAAAGAGACAGACTAACACAATGGATGTAAAAACAGGATATATTATTGTCCAGTATCCAAGAAACACACCTTAACCTCAAAAAGGATGTTACTTCAGGAAAAAGGGTTAGAAAAATTACTCCATGCAAATGGACTTAAGAATCAAACTGGTATAGTCATATTAATATCTAAACTAAGACTTCAAATCAAAACTAAAAAAAAGAGATAGGGAAAGATACAATATTATAAAGGATCCAATAATACAGCTTTGACTGTCACACAAGGATAGTAGGAGATTTCAATACCCAATTCTCACCAATGTATAGGTCATACAGAGAAAAACTAACAGATAAATTCTAGAACTAATAGACATAATAAACCAAATGGACTTAACAGACACCATGATCAAGGCAAGTCTTAGAAAGGACAACACTTACTTGGGGCTAGCTTACAGTTTCAGAAGTTCAGTCCAGTATCATTAAGATGGGAACATGGCAGCATCCTAGCAGGAATGGTACAGGAAGAGCTGGGAGTTCTACATCTTCATCTGAAGGCTGGTAGCAGGATACTGACATCCAGGCAGCTAGGACAAGGGTATTAAAGTCCACTCTCACAGTGACAGGCATACTCCAATAAGGCCACATCTCCCAACAGTGCCACTTCCTGAGTCAAGCACATACAAACTATCACAAGGTAATTTCACCCATACACAGAATATACTCTCTTCTCTGGACTTTGTGGAACTTTCTGCAAAACTGACCACTTATTCAAACACAAATCAAGTCTCAGCACATAAAAAATTGAAATAACTCCCTCTATCCTATTAGACCACCATGGATTAAACTTGGATACTAACAACAATAGAAACACCAGAATGCTTACAAAATTGTAGGAATAGAAGAACTCTACACTACACAGAATGAAAATGTGTCAGTAAAGAAAGAAACTAAAGTCTTTGTAGAATTCAATAAAAACAGTTACCCAACATGCCCAAACTAATGGGACACAATGAAAAGTGGTTCAAATAGGCAAGTACATAGCAATAAGGGCCTATATAATAAAACTGAAAATATCCCTTATTAGCAACTGAACAACAAATCTGAATACTCTAGGACAAAATGAAGTAATCACACCCAAGAGTAATAGAGGGTTACAGTTAATGAAAATCAGGGTTGGAATTAGTAATATAGAAACAAAAATATCAATAAAAAAATCAATGAAACAGAGTGGGCTCTTGGAGAAAACTAACAAAATAACAAAACTTTGTTAAAACAAACCAAAATACAGAGAGAGACTATCCAAATTAGCAGTCAGAAACACAAATTGGGGCAAACCAACAAAATATTATGGAAATCTAGAGAAACACAAGGACATAATTTTAAAACTTGTCCTTCACATAATTGAAAAATCTAAAAGAAACAGTTAATTTTCTTGACAGAAATGACTTACTAAAGTTTAATCAAGATCAGGTAAGCAATCTAAATAGACATATAACCTCTAGTTAAATAAAAACAATCATGAAAAGTTTCCCAATGAAGAAAGGCCTGGCCCTGATTTCTACCAAACTTTCAAAGAAGGTTTACCACCAATTTCTCTTAAATTATCCCACAAAACAGAAAGTAAAGGAACATTGCCTAATTCATTTTATGATACCAATGTTATCTTGGTAGACAAACTACAAAAAGGCCCAACAAAGAAAGTGAATTACATACCAATTTATTTATCTTATGAACATAGATGCAAAAATAGTAATAAAATATTTGCAAACTTAATCCAAGCATAAATAAAATGATCATACCTCATGATCAAGTAGGCATCATTCCAGAGATGCAGGGATGGTTCAATATATGAAAATCAATAAATATAATCTAACATCTAAACAAAATGAAAGAAAAAACACATTCATCTCATTAGATGCAGAAAATACCATTGACATAATCGTACCCACATTCAGGAAAAAAAACTCTTGGAGAAATTAGGAATATAAGGGACATATTAAACATAATAAAGGCAGTTTATAGTCACCATCCATTCAAATGGAGATATACTTAAAGCAATTCCAATAAAATCAGGTTGCCCATTCTCCCCATACCTATTTAATATAGTGCTTAAAATCTTAGAACAGTAAGACAACTGAAGGATATCAAGGGGAAACAAAATTGAAAAGAAGAATACAAATTATCTTTATTTGCAGATTATAAGATAGTATATATAGGTGAAACTAATATTTTTACCATTAATCTCTTAAAGGTGATGAATGGTTTCAGCAATATAGTTGGCTACAAAGTTAATTCAAAAAAATCAGCAGCATGTACACATGACAAATGGATTGAGGAAGAAATCAGGGGAACAACATGCTTCACAATAGCCTCACTTAATATAAAATATCTGGGGGAACTTCAGCCAATCAAACAAGAAAAAATATATGATAAGAACTTCAAGCCCTTAAGAAATAAATTGAAGAAGATATCAGAAGACAGAGAGATCTCCCATGCTCATGAATCCATAGGGTTAACATATTCAAATGGCCATCTTATCAAAACAATCTATAGACTCAATGAAATATTGATCAAAATTACAACATAATTAATTCTTCATAGACTGAGAAAGGACAATTCTCAACTTCATATGATATAAAAAAAAAATCACCCCGGGTTTGCTAAAATGATCCACACAATAAATGAACATCTGAAAGTATCACCATCCTAGATTTCAAGCTCTATTTCTAAGTTATAGTAATGAAAACGACATGGTAATTGCACCAAAGCTGACATATTTGTCAATGCATTCATACTGAAGACCCAGACATAAAACCGTTATATCCATGAACACCTTATTTTTGATAAAAAGTCCAGAAATATGCAATGGGGAAAAAAAAAGCATTTTCAACAAATGGTGCTGGTCTAACTGAATGTCTGCATGTAGAAGAATGCACATAGATCCATATTTATGACTCTTTATGAAACCCAAGTCCAAGTGAAACAAAGACTTCAACATAAAAATAGACACATTATACCAGACAGAAGAGAAAGTAGAGGATAGTCTTGAATTCAATGGCTCAGGAGGTATCCTTTAGAGAACACCAGTACACTAAGATAAAAAAACAATAGATAAGACCTCTAGAAACTGAAAAGCTTCTGTAAGTCATAGCCCACTGTTATTCAGACAAAGTTGTAACCTACTGAATGGGAAAAGATTTTTTTACCACTTCTACATCCAATAGAAGACTAATATCCAAAATATATAAAGAACTCAAGAAATTAGATATAAAAAACAAATAATCCAATTAAAATGGAGTAAAAAATAAACAGTATTTATATAGAAATATAAATTTTAATAGAAAAATTACAAATGGCTAAGAAACACTGAAAAAATGTTGAGCTATCAGGGAATTAACATCAAAACTAATTTGAGTTTCCATATTATACTTGTGAGAATAGCTAAAATCACTAACACACATGACAGTTCATCCTGGTGAGGATGTGGAATAAGGGGAATACTCCTCCATTGGTGGAGGGAGTTTAAATTTGTACAGCCACTTTGAAAATCATTATGGTGGTTCCTCAGAATTTTTAGAATCTATCTAACTCAAGATCCAATTATAGCACTTTTGATAAGATACCTAAAGAATACTTTACCACACTATAAATATACTTGGTCAACCTTAGTCATTTCTCCTCTATTCATAATTGCCAGAAACTGTAAACAATCTGATGTCCCTTAATAGAAGCATGATAAAGAAAATGTTTACACAATGTAGTATTAGTCAGCTGTTAAAAACAATGGCATCATGAAATTTGCAGGCAAACAGATTTAACTACAAAAAAAAAAAAAAATACTGAACAAGATAACCCAGACCAAGAATGATAAACATGGTCTTCATTCATTTACATATGGATATTAGTCATTATAAATGATAAGCAACCCACAATCCATAGACCCAGAGAATTTAGGTAAAGGGACTTGAAGGGTATGTGGATCACATTGTGACAGGAAAATAGAATAAACTTTACTGGTGGTTTGGGCGTGAGGGAACAGGAATCAGAAGATCATGTGGGCAAGGGGAGGGGAGATAAAGTTGAAGAAGGGAATTCCAGTAGAGAGAATTGGAATGGAAGTGTATATAAGGTGTTATTTGGAAACCTACTGCAATGGAAACTTCATAAAACATATGAAGATCCAATTCTGTGTTTGCTAGGCCCCGGCATAGCCTCACAAGAGACAGCTATATCAAGGTCCTTTCAGCAAAATCTTGCTAGTGTATGCAATGGTGTCAGCGTTTGGAGGCAGACTTTTGGGATAGCATTGGAAATGTAAATGAAGAAAATACCTAAAAAACCAAAAACCAAAAAACACATGAAGATGATCCTTGTAATGTGTCTTATGAATGGGAACATGGAGTCCCAACTGGTCATTTCTTGTCACTAATACAGGCTTCCACTACCATGACTGCATTGCATTCCCTGGATTTGTTGCCTAAGTGGGTCCCACAGAAATCCCCAAGCAACTCATTAAGTTACAAGATAATGAATGGGTTGCTTTCTGCAAACTGACCAAATGGCCCCATTGCTGAGGACAACACCCCACAATCAATAAACATTAAGAAGCAGAACTGGTGCATATCTAGGGGCTTCATCCCTACATTTTAGTGTCATTGTTGAGAGGAAGTTAATCTGCATGTTTCCAAATGAGAAATGTAAGCAGCAAAAAAGTCAGAAAACCTTTGGCCTCCAATCAATTTGTCTTGTGCAAAAGATATGCTAGGGCAATAGCCAGCCAATGTTTGATTTTTACTTCAGTTCCAATACATAAGATACAACGTGTGCCTGATACCGCTAGTATGATCAAGAACCATGATACCTAGAAAACTAGGGTAAAACTAACCACAACTGTTTTTTTTTAAGTATCAATAAAATGACTTTTAATGACATTCTGCTATATTTAGAGAATAGTGAATTATCCAGTCATCATCAGAAAAGGCTCTTCCTACAACACATGGGAACAGACACTTATACCCATACCTAGACATTACTCAGAAAGAGAATCCCTGGAACACACGTGTATAAATGGGCTGCATCCATTAAATAGCTTTCCCTCAGAGCTCAGGGAACCCAACAGAAGAGGAGGCAGAAGGAACTTAAGAGAAAGAGAAGGTGGAGAAAACTGCGAGAACAAGGTCCTTTGATCAATTGAACAAAGTTCATATGAAATCACAGAAACTAAAACAGTAAGCATAAGGCCAGCACAGATCTGCACCATGATTTGGAAGGGAGGGAAGGTGATGAAAAACTGGAAGTAGAGGGAAGGTGAATTGTAGTTAGGATTAAATTTTGTATTAGAAAGGAATCTATTTTGAAAAAAAAAGAAAACATATTTTGAAATCATGAGTAAACACTTTATCCTTTCCCAGATAGCATTCATATAATTCCTCATGATATCATTTCAAAAATTTTCCTCGTATAGTCCGGAAATATCTTATTCCTTCCATAGTTTTATCCATATTTTTAATGCCTTTCTCAGTTGCCATACTTTTCTTTGATACAGAACTTCTCTCATAGCAGATCTTAGGTGCCTAGGTAATTACTTGATATATGGATTAGACCCAAAAGATGTTGTTTGGAGGGACAAAATATCACTTTGGTATTATATAAAGGTTACAGTAAAGGAGAAAGAGTTGGACCACTATGAACCATAAGCAAAATCTTGAAAGGCAGGTTATTATCCATAAGGTACTTTTTAACCAGTATAGATAAATTGGCTTATCCTAGGCTTCTTATCACTTCTGCAGTGAGTTGGCAGTTTGTCTTTACCTATGTGTTTGAAGGTCCAAGGATCTTCCTTGTGTCAGATCATAAAGCATTTCAATTTGCATCCCAAAATACTGCTGTCTAGCAGAACTTTTAACCTGCCCTCAAACACAGCATAATATCAAACAGAATTGCATTTCTTGTAGAAGAAAGTCATTGCAGGCATCCATTTCTGGAACTGGGAGGTTTCATTTGTATTGGAGATGTGCTTTGGCACAACAATATCCTATACTATCAGTTATCTATACTTTACAAAAATTCTTCAAATTCCTTCATATGAGTACTTAGAGTCACCACTTATTCTCACATGTTAGAGTGAATATAAACTCTTGAGTTATTACAGAGCATTAACATCTACCAGTAAATATAATGTGGTAGGTAAGTCCAGGCATTTTTTAATATCATAGACAGACTTCTTTGCTGTGATCATCAGTGCTGAGAGTCATGAATTTTTGTGTGTGTCTGTTAGTTTTCTGTTCTCCAATAAATGTCTTTAGAAACTTATTTGATACACCTCCTTGTCAAACTGCTAAGTCTCATGACTTCTATAAAGATAACTTTTAACCGTTTCTGTCACTTAATTCTTCATCAAGTTTATAAGTATGATTTTGACAAGCCTGACTGGCAAGCAATAACTACATGATTTTCCACCTTCAAGTCCTTAATCACTTTTAATTTTGTTTCCACACCAATCACTTGATGTGGTATCTTACTGACACCATTAACAGTCAGTTTTTCATGCTTAATTATTATTATGAATCTAGAAATATGAAACTAAATCAAACTTGTAAGAAAATGATAGCATATGAAATTGTTGACCTCTGTAACATAGGTGTTCCATGGTGTTAATTGAAACATTGTATATATGTTGGTACTTTTATTTTTTCCTTTGTCTAATTTATCTCAAGGTGGTTCATTCAGTACATGCTTTAACCAGATACACTTTTTAGGGCTTGGCATATAACATATCCTAGGTTAATTTACTTTTTGAGGTATCTACATTTTCAAGTGAAGAAATTGGTTAAAAGTAGTTTTATTCTTTTAAATTCTAGCTTAAAAATATGTCTTGGTGGTGGTGGCACACAACTTTAATACCAGAACTCAGGAGTCAGAGGCAGGTAGATCTCTGAGTTTAAGGCTATCCCGGTCTACAGAATGAGTTCTAGAATAGCCAGAGTTATAGAGAAAAAAAATCTTTCTTGAAAAGAAAATGGTAAGGAGCTGAAGAGAAGGCTCAGTAGTTAAAAGCACATGTTTCTGCAGAGGACTAGGGTTTGTTTTCCAACATTCACATAGAATGGCTCACAACCATATGTAACTCCAGCTCCAGAGTATCTAACACCCTCTTATGGCTTCCAAAGGCATCAGCCATGCGTATGGTGCACATAAATACATGCACGTTCATATAGATATAAAAATAAAATAAGTTTTTGTCCCGAGCTATGGTTCTCACCGGCAAGAACACACTCAGACAACAGGATTTTTCTGCAGCAAAAGCTTTATTGCTTCTTCAGGAGGGAAGACCCAGACCCCGGAAATGGCGTTGCTTATATAGCCCTCAGCCATGGCGTTTCAGCACCTGATGTGGCGTGTCAGCTCCTGATTCGTTGCTCGCCCATAACCCCATTACTATGCCCCGAGATGGGCAGTGACTAGGTGTGAGTTCACTCTCGCACCTGCGTACAAGGCTTATTTACTAGTTAGGCACAGCGGAGGCCAACACCATCTTATAATGGCGATTGCTCATGGCATGGCTCTCCACAAGTTTTTAAAAATTTGGTGAGATTTTTGTGTGGTTACTTTGCTATGAAATATTCCAGAAGTTTCCTATAGTTCATCCTCAAAGGTGAGGTTATAAATTAAATTACACCTAGCATTTTTGTTTAGTCAGTAAGGACAAATTAAGATAAAATGAGTGTTAGCATTTAGAGTAAAATTTATTTTTTAAATTTTATTTAATCTTTTTTTTTTACACTCTAGATTTTATCCACCTCCTATTCCACCCTCTGACTGTTCCATATCCCCTCCCTCCCCCCTCTCCCAGTGAGGATGTCTCCTCCACCTGCATCCCACCAGACCTCCCCATTCCCTGGAGCCTCCAGTTTCTTGAGTGTAAGGTTCATCTTCTCTGACTGAACCCAGACCCAGCAGTCCTTTACTATATGTGTGTTGGGGACCTCATAAAAGCTGGTGTATGCTGCCTGGTTGGTGGTCCAATATCTAAAAGATCTCAGGGATCCAGGTTAATTGAGATTTCTTATGCTTCTACAGGGTTGCCCTACTCAGCTTAGAAGAATATTTCTTAAATTTGCTACTACACTGAATTTCCAACTAGATTCCCCCCATACCTGGCATCCACTTACAAGAAAATTCCTATCCTTCACAATGTAAAGTGGTAGAAACTGTAACCAGCCTAGGAAACTATTTCTGTGCTCTGCCAATCTCACAAGGAAACAAGTAAGAGGGAGAGATTATTTCCTTCCTTTGCTTTTCATTGATCTACTCATTTGAATATCAGAGAGAATGTGTAAGTATGTAATGTACAGAGATCATCCTCATGAGACACAGAACCCATAAAGGAAAATTGCTGAGTGAATTTTATGGAACAGAAGAATTACAAACAACACATCAGGTGAGTAGAAAATCCTTGCAAAAATCATGATTCCTAAAGAAAGTAAAGAATACAATAATATGGGCAAGAGTTGTACTTATTTACAGATAGTCATAATTATGATAGAAAACCTAAATTAAGAGCAGGAAAGCACTTTTGATATTCTTTCACAGACAAGTGGGTTATGCAATGGTTTATTCATTTGGTCTAAGACTCTTTAAAGTCATTCTTTTGTGGTTATGCAGATTCAGAGTCCCAAGTTTACCTATTGTTTGCTAATTGTTAGGAAAAATAATCTATTCTTAATTTATATATGCTAATAGTCACATAGTTGAAGTGAGACCAGAGAATACACATTTATGATAACAGCACCCAGACTATAAAGTGATTGGATTCATCGAACCGCGTGTGTTGATATTTTTTATATTGGATATTTTTTAGAAAGAAGGTGGTATAGAGGTATACTTTATTATTTCCTCATGTATAGATACTGTAAAATTGCCCTAGTTATTTTTCTGTCAGCTGTAAAAGTATCTTTTATTTACCTCAGTTTGCTAAACTAGGCCTGGTCCTGGAATCTTCTAGGGTTAAGAGAATCTTAAGGCCTAGGTAAAATGTTAAGTACTAGGTAACTGCTACCTGTCTGGCTTGCCATGCTGTCCTGTTACTAATATTATAAGGAAACTTTCTCATATGTTGCTTGTGTTGTTACTAGGATACTTTCTCATTCTCAAGTTGTTTATATATTTTATTATGTTCTATGTCCTTGGAAATCAATCACGATAGAATTCAGTAGAAGTGTTTGTATAGTTACCCGCAATAACCTTAGACCCAAACAAACCACCCAACAGCACTTCCTGCATGTGTATAGGCTATTATGGTATTTCATTTTATAATCTTCTCCTGGTAGAGAACGCAATGTAAGAGAGACACTTGTATCTATTTAGAATAAGACTTTCATTTTGAGTAGTGGCCAAGTAATGTCTAAGTTTTCAAGACCTCCCTGGGAACTGACATCCTACTTTGCAGAAAGAGACATGTATGTGGGTAATTGCCATTCTGGTTGGCAAGTTAAACTAGTCCCATCCTACTTAACAAGTTAAGACATGAATGTTAGACTAGTCCTATCCTGCGTAAAAAGTTAAGACATGAATGTCAGACAAGGTAAGTCGGCTGCCACAGTTGAATGGCCCAACCAAAGGGGAACAGGATAAATGCTCAACAAAAATATGATTATAAGGAAATCCCCTATCCCTAGATCCTGATTGGTAAAATAACTTGTCAGATATTATTGTGAATCCCAGGCTTAAAAAAAAATTCCTGTAAGTTCTTGACTCAATATCATAATTCAGCACCTGAGTTAGAACGTGACCCTGATCAATCAGTCTTTGGGTGTGGCATTCAGTAAAACATTCCTGTTTCACTGAGATTGATATTTGAGTGGTTTGTGTAGTGATTCCCAGACCTCAATATCAAACCTCCATACAATCTTATTGGCCTCTGGGGCTTACTGCTGAATAAGCTCACTCTTTCTTGCTTTTATAGCTCTGACAGGCTGGTTCAACTTGGCTGTTCTGGTTCAAACTCCTTTCCAAGCTGACTCATTCAATTTAGCCTCTTTCTTTGCCTCTGACTGAATTGTTCTGAATGGCCTCATACTAACGTTGACAATGTGTTCTAATCCTCTGGCTGCTTCTAACTTTTTGGCTCTTTCTGTCTTTACCTGTATCTAGCTTGTTCTGTCTAACCTGTCTCTGTAAAACCCTCACAGTAAAAGTGCCTCCTTTCTCTTTTCCTCTGCTTGTGCTGCTCTCTCTTAGGTTCTCTCTCTCTCTCCCTCTTCCTCTCTCTTCCACTTCCCCCTCTCTCTCATGTGTGTTTCTTTGTATGAGAGTTGGGCAAATCCTATTTTGTCAAATACACCTCTGATTCATCACTTTATCTGCCTTTCAATTAGATATCACTTTTAAATATGTGTTTCCTTATACAAACTAACTTTACTTTCATTGTTTCAGTTTATCAGTGTTGTACTAAGGGAATGTCTATATTCCAGTCTGTAGGATTAAAGGTGTATGCTAAAGGTGAGCCACACCACAACTAGAAATAAGATTTTCTAATAAACAACACAATCACTAAATCTTTTTTTAGTAGATAGGAACAAATAAAGGGACACACAACTGTACAATGTATATAGAGTTACTTTGAAGCTTTAAGTCCTGAATGGGACTTTGTCTTCAAACCCCTCCCATAACGAATTAAAAATATATACGGAAGAGTAGTCGGGGATGTAAGAGTCAGAGGTGATCGATGATTCTAAGGAAAGACTATTCTCCATAAATAATCATTTTGATGTACCTAAGAATTCACACTGTATATGTCAGCATGTACCAGACCTGCATAGGTTCAAGACAGACAAGGAGACAGTATTTAGACACCAGTCCCACTTACAACTAGGAAACTATTTATAGTTGATATCTGACAACAAAGGGAGAATAAGTTTTATCTAATGGATTGTCACAGAATATATCCATAAGACAAAAAACAAAAAAACTGAGAATCTTATTTTATTAACAGGTTTTAAAAGCTACTAAAAATTCCTTCAATATTCATAAAATAAATGGACAATTATATGTATTATACAATCTATACAATTAAAGAACAATATTTAATATATTTTCCCATAGTTTATATGTGCCATAATTTTAAATATACTCATCTGTCATGGATATTTAGGGTGATTTGTAACTTGAGTATTTTGAATATTGTTACAATGCACATGAGGTTAAAGATATTTCATGTTTCATTTGATATGTGTAATGGCTATTCCTGGCTGTCACCTTGACTATATCTGGAATGAACTACAATCTAGAATTTGAGTGCCCTCCTGTGATCCAGTTCTTGCGGTTGGAAGACACAAGTTTCTGACCTACATCTTGGCATGGAGATCTTGAGGTATAGTAGCCATGAAAAACTCAAGCCCAGGCTAAAATAGTACACATCTTTAATCCCAGAAGAGTGAGGCTTGGAGATCTATGAGTTCAAGGCCAGCCTGGGACAAAGCAAGTCACAGATGCAGACATGGTGGTACACAGCTTAAATCTGGACCACACATTCTGCTGGAGGTCTATATAAGGATATTGGAAGAAGGAAGATTCACTCTTCTATGACTGCTTGCACTTACATGCAAACAGATTTGTTAGAGCCTACTTCTAGAGAAGACCAGCTCAAACAACTAACATCATGGAACTGAGCAACTATTGGATTCTTGGACTTCCCATGCACAGCTGTCCATTGTTGAGTTACTTGGGCTTCAGACTATAAGTCATCACAAAAAATTCCCTCAATATAGAGAGATATTCCATAAGTACTGTGACTCTAGAGAACCCTCACTAATATGATATGTTAATTTCATTTCTTTTGGCTATATAGCCAATACTAGAATTGCTGAGTTTTATTTATATTTCTCAACTATGCAACGAAAAAAAAAGTCCAATACACATTGCTTCTTACTGCTTTGTTTTGTTTTGTTTGGAGATAAGGTCCAATTTAACTTGTGCACTTTAGCCTTGAATTTATAGTACTTCTGGGTTTGTCTTTTAAGTAGCTGGGATTACATATATCCATCACTATGTCTGGCTACTTAGTCTGTATTGTAAAGATGGAGACCTGGAGTTTCATTAATCTTATTCAAAACCAAACTAACTTAAATAAAATAATGGTCAGACAAAAAATCTGTTCATTTAATATTTTATGTTAAAAGCACTGGGATGTTAAGGATTCAATGCTTTTTTTGTTCAAGTATTTATGACATTCTAAGTTTGATCGTCTGCATAGCAATTAAGATAAAATATCAACAACAATGTATTTTCCCTTCTGCTATGTTTAATATACTAACATACCTGGGCTTTTACATGCATATGCTTCAATATTTGCATATATTTGCATATGCATATGAATTTTTTTTATCTCTGAATCTGAATGTCTGTGTTCATGTTCTGTTGTGTGTATTAGGTGTTGGGCTTATCAATAGATAAGGGGAGAAGGAATATATTTGTTGGATGTGTAGTCAGGTATGGGGGAATGGGATGCCTTGTGGGCCCAGGTAGAAGGCATCCCTTCCCCCTGAGGGGCCAGACACATGATGGTATAGTATACAATAGAGTTTATTCAGGGCATGGGAACAGGAGTTGAGAGGGGAGAGACAGACAGACAGAGAGAGAGAGAGAGAGAGAGAGAGAGAGAGAGAGAGAGAGAGAGAAAAGAAGGAGGAGGAGGAGGAGGAGGAGAGGAAAGACTGAGCACATGGAGAGAGAAGGGGAAGGGGAATGGGGGAGAGATGGGAAGGGGCAAGAGGACAGAGCTGGAGCAAGAAGGCAAGAGCAAGAGAGCAAAGGGGACAAGCAGCTCCTTTTATAATGAGTCAGGCATACCTGGCCATTGCCAGGTAACTGTGTGGCGGAACTTAGACAAAATGCTAACATCGGGTATATGTGTGTATTAGTGAGTCAACAAAGCTGGAGTGTCAGTCCTGAACACACTCTAGTGCTAGAGTCAAGCCTTCATAATCTTTAATAATAAAAATTTCTGTAACAAGGTTAGATAGTAACAAGGTTATCATGATATAGGTAAAACATTGATAAAGTCCTTTAAATTTATCACAAACACCATCATTACACATGTCTGTCTTTGAGACTCCCACGAGAAAATTTTGGGCTTGCCAATTTCTTTTTCAAGAGGCAAGTTCCCAAAGTAACTATAAGTTATGCTTTGTAAGAAAAACAAATTCTGAGTTTACTAATTAAGTATGAGACTAGTCTTTAATTACTTCTCAGGAAGAAAAAAAAACATAACTTATAGATGAAGTCTTATAGAGGAAAATGTTCTGAGATTATATCAACCAATGTCCATTAGGGAAATAAATGTTGCCCTTACTATCTGCACTGGTTTACCTTGGGTGGAAACTCTGCATCCAGTCCCATAGCACCCAGAGGAGGCTCCACTCCCAGGTGCTCTAGCACACCCAGGATCTTAGGATCAGGGGTGAGTAGGACACAACATCTGTTCCAACACCACCAGAGTAACTGGGACCAGGAAGATCCAGGGATGCAGGAACCTAGCCCCACCAGTGGCTTGGGTTCCTTACAAACTGTACCTGTTTACATTGGGAACACACTCTGCAGCCTATCCAAAAAGCACTCAGAGGAGGTTCAAATCCCAGGGGAACTAACACACCCAGAATCCCAGGATTCCAGGAGTTTAGTCACACCAGGATCTCAGAGTTCAAGAGGAAGCTTGACTCCCAGGAACTCTGACACACCTAGAGTCTCAGGATCACATGATCTTGGAATCACAGGATAACAGAAAGAACTGGACTATGAGGAGTGCTGACACATCCAGGATTATAGGAAGGACAGGCTCCATTCAGATAGCAAGGGCAGATAGCACTAGAAATATTCAGATGATGGGAGGCAAGCATAAGAATGTAAGTAACAGAAATCAAGGTTACCTGGCACTATCAGAACCCAATTCTCCCCCCCACCAAAAAAAAAAAAAAAAAAAATCCTGGATATACCATCACACCAGAAAAGCAAGACTTGACTCTAAAATCACTTCTCATGATGATGATAGAGGCCTTTAAGAAGGACATAAATAACTTCCTTAAAGAAATACATGAGAACACTGGTATACAAGTAGAAGCCCTTAAAGAAGGAACACAAAAATCCCTTAAAAATTTACAGGAAAACACAATCAAACAGGCAAAGTAAATGAAAAAAAAAACCATCCAAGATCTAAAAATGGAAATAGAAACAATAAAGAAATCACAAAGAAAGACAACCCCGGAGTTAGAAAAACTAGGAAAGAGATCAGGAGTCATAGATGCAAGCATCACCAACAGGATACAGGAGATAGAAGAGAGAATCTCAGGTACAGAAGAGACCATAGAAAACATTGACACAACAGTCAAAGTAAATGCAAAATGCAAAAAGTTCATAACCCGAAACATCTAGGAAATCCAGGAAACAATGAGAAGACCAAACCTATGGATAATAGGTAAGAAGAGAGCAATGATTCCCAAATTAAAGGGCTAGTATATATCTTCAACAAAATTATAGAGGAAAACTTCCCTAACCTAAAGAAAGGATGCCTATGAACTCCAAATAGACTCGACCAGAAAAGAAATTCCTACCATCACATAGTAATCAAAACACCAAATGCATTAAATAAAGAAAGAATATTAAAAGCAGTAAGGGAAAAAGTTCAAGTAACATATAAAGACAGACCTATTAGAATTACACCAGACTTCTCACCAGAGACTATGAAAGCCAGAAGATCCTGGGCAGATATCATACAGACCCTAAGAGAACTTAAATGCCAGCCAACTCTACTATACCTAGCAAAACTCTCAATTACCATAGAGAGAGAAACCAAGATATTCCATGCCAAAACCAAATTTAAACCATATATTTCCACAAATCCAGCCCTACAAGGGATAATATATGGAAAACACCAACACAAGGAGGGAAATTACACCCTAGATAAAGCAAGAAAGTAAAAATAAGATAGACACAAAAACATAATTCCACCTCTAACAATAAAAATAACAGGAAATAATAATCACTTTTCCTTAATATTTTTTAAAAATCAATGGACTCAATTCCCCAATAAAAAGACATAGGCTAACAGTTTGGATACTTAAACAGGACCTAGCATTTTACTGCATACAGGAAACACACCTCAGTGACAAAGACAGATACTACCTCAGAGTAAAAGGCTGAAAAATAATTTTCTAAGCAAATGGTCCCAAGAAACAAGCTGGAGTTGCCCTTCTAATATCGAATAAAATCTACTTTCAACCTAAAGTTACCAAAAAAGATAAGGAAGTACACTTCATATTCATCAAAGGTAAAATCTACCATGAAGATCTCTCAATTCTGAACATCTATGCTCCAAATGCAAGGGCACCCACATTCATAAAAGAAACTCTGCTAAAGCTTAAATCACACATTGAACCTCACATGATAATAGTAGGAGACATCAACACCCCACTCTCATCAATGGACAGATCATATAAACAGAAAGTAAACAGAGACACAGTGAAATTAACAGAAGTTACAAATCAAACATTTCATCCTAAAACAAAAGTATATGACTTCTTCTCAGCACTACAAGGTACCTTGTCCAAAATTGACCATATAATTGGTCACAGAACAGGCCTCAATAGATACAAGAAAATTGAAATAATCCCATGAACCCTAACACATCACCATGGACTAAGGTTGATTTTAATTCCAAAAAAAAAAAGGAAGACACATATACATATGGAAGCTGAATAATGCTCTACTCAATGATAACTTGGTCATTGAAGACATAAAGAAAGAAATTAAAGACTTTTTAGAATTTAATGAAAATGAAGAAGACACATCATACCAAAACTTATGGGACACAATGAAAACAGTATCAAAAAGAAAACTCATAGCTCTAACTGCCTCAAAAAGAAACTGGAGAGAGCTTACACTAGCAGCTTGACAGCAGACTTGAAAGCTCTACAAGAAAAAGAAGCAACTACAACCAAGAGTAGTAGACAGCAGAAAATAATCAAATTCAGGAATTCAGGGCTGAAATCAACCAAATAGAAACAAAGAGAACTATACAAAAAGTCAAGAAAACCAGGAGCTGGTTCTTTGAGAAAATCACCAAGCTAGATAAAACCTTTGACAGACAAACCAGGGGGCACAGAGACAGTATCCAAATTAACAATATAAGAAATGAAAAGTGAGACATAACAATGGAAACCGTGGAAATCCAAAATATCATCAGGTCCTACTACAGAAGTTTATACTCAAGTAAATTTGAAAATCTGTCTGAAATGGACAATTTTCTAGACAGAGACCAGGTACCAAAGTTAAATCAGCATCAGATAAAGGCTCTAAACTGTCCTATAACCCCTAAAGAAATAGAAACAGTCATTAGTAGTCTATCAACCGAAAAAAAAAAAAATAAAGCCCAAGATCAAATGGATTTAGTGCAGAGTTCTATCAGACCTTCAAATAAGACCTAATACTATTACTCCTCAAACTATTCCACAAAATAGAAACAGAATGAACGAATATCTATAGAATAGAATTGAAGATCCAGAAATGACCTCCCACCCCCCACATATGGTCACTTGACTTTTGACAGAGGAACTAAAATCATCCAGTGGAAAAAGGACAGCATTTATAACAAATGGTGCGGATTCCACTAGCAGTCAGTATGTAGAAAAATACAAATTGACCCACTCTCATCTTCTTGTACAAAGCTCAAGTGCAAGTGGATCAAGGACCTTCACATAAAACCAGATTCCCTGAAACTTATAGATAAAATAAGTGGCCAAGAGCCTTGGACATATGGGCACAGGGGAAAAATTCCTGAACACCAGTGGTTTATGCCGTAATATCAAGAATGGACAAATGGGACCGCATAAAATTGCAAAGCTTCTGTAAGGCAAAGTACACTGTCAATAGGACAAAAAGACAATGAACTGATTGGCAAAAGATCTTTACTAATCCTACATCTGATAGAGGTCTAATATCAAATATATACAAAGAACTCAAAAAGTTAGACTCCAGAAAAACAAATAACCCTATTAAAAAGTGGGGTACAGAGCTAAACTAAGAATCTCAACTGAGAAATATAGACTAGCCAAGAAGTACCTAAAGAAATGTTCAACATTCTTAGTTATCAGGGAAATGCAAATCAAAACAACCCTGAGATTCTACTTCATAACAGTCAGAATGGCTAATATCAAAAACTCATGTGACAGCAGATGCTGGCCAGGATGTTGAGAAAGAGGAACAATTCTCCATTGCTGGTGGGATTGCATGATGCTACAACCACTATGGAAATCAGTGTGGTGTCTCAGTTCCTCAGAAAATTGGACATAGTACTACCTGAGACACAGCTATACCACCCCTGTGCATATACCTAGAAGATGCTCCAACATGTAATAAGATCACATGCTCTACCATGCTCATAGCAGCGTTATTTATAATATCCAGGAGCTGGAAAGAACCCAGATGTCTTTCAACAGAGTAATGGATAGAGAAAATGTGGTACATTTACACAATGGAGTACTACTCAGCTATTAAAAAGGATGAATTCATGAAATTTTTAGGCAAATGGATAGAGCTAGAAAATATCATATTGAGTGAGGTAACCCAATTGCAAAATAACTCATATAGTATGCACACACTGCTAAGTCCCAAAGCTCCAAATAACTAATATACAATTCAGAGACTACATGGAGCCCAATAAGAAGGGATACCAAATTGTGGGTGCCTCAGTCCTTCTTAGTAGGAGAACAAAGTACTCAAAGGAGCAAATATGGAGATGAAGTGAAGATCAGAGTGTGAAGGAAAGGCCACCCAGAGACTGTCCCACCTGGGGATTCATCCCATATACAGTCACCAAACCCAGACACTATTGTGGATGTCAAGAAATGCATGCTGAAAGGAGCCTGATATCTTCTGAGAGGTCCTGCCAGAGCTTTACAAACACAGAGAAGGATGCTTGCAGCCAACCATTGTACTGAGTGCTGGGTCTCCAATATAGGAGTTAGAGAAAGTACTGAAGAAGTTGAAAGGAACTGCAACCCCACAAGAAGAATAACTATATCAACCAACCAGTCCCCCAAGAGCTTCCAGGGACTAGCCATCAACAAAGAGTACACATGGCTCTAGCTGCATACACTTCAGAGGATGGCCCTGTCATGCATACATCAATGGGAGAAGTCCTTGTTCCTATGAAGGTTTCATAGATGCCCCCGTGTATGGGAACTGAAGGCTGGGAGGTGGGGATGAAATGTGTGGGTGGGTGGAGGAACACCCTTATAGAAGCAGGGGGAGGGAGGATGGGATAGAGGTTTTGGGCAGGGGTGGGGGATTATGAAAGGGGATGACATTTGAAATGTAAATAAAGAAAAAAATCCGATTTTATAAAACAAGGAAAATAAATGTTAACACCTTAGGTTGAAGATGCAGGGAAAAAAAAAAAAAGGAATGGAACAGAAATGAAATGTTAGATTACCATCCCAAATTAAATGGGACTTATCTTGACAAATCGTTTTTGACTCTTTGCTGTAAAGTAGGAACACGTAGAAAAATGATGTTTTCTACTAAGTATAGGCACATATTAAAATAATGTATATAAAATATGGAAGTAACTATTTTAAGAGTAGAATAGAGGAAATCACCTGGTAGAGCATGATTAATCAGGAACTGAATTCCAGAAATCAGTCATTGTATTAATTTTAAAAAATGAAAGTTTTCTACGGCTAAAGAAAGGAGTGATTAACTGAATATTAAGAATAAATAGAATTTCAATTTAGGAAGTTGTGTGAGACTATTAATCAGAATTGTATTTGTCTGGCAGTTAAATGAAACCCGTAAATTTTTGGTTCATACCCATAAAAGTCTAAGTATAGACTAAGTATTATGGAGGCTTCATATTGTTACCAGGCACATTTGTTCCTTTGGTGTTTTTCCTTTACTGCATTGTCTACTCAGTCTTTCCATTTATCAAATAAAAAGCCAGAACAAAACAAACAAACAAACAAACAAAAACACAACCACCAGTAACAACAACAAAAACAGAAAAAAAAAAAAAACATGATGACTTGCAATTATTTTGTAGAAGAATGATCTTCTCAAGGACTTGTCACATGCTGTGGCAATTTGAATGAAATTAGCCTCTATAGGCTCATGATGAGTGTCACTCTCAGGATATGTGGCATGGTAAGAATAGGAGTAGGGTCTTTGGAGGAAGTTGTCATTGGATATTTGTTTTGGGGTTTCAGAAGCCCAAAATAGGCATAATGATATTCTCTCCTCCTGCTGCTTCCTGATATGGATGTAGAACTCTTTGTTCTATCTCCAGCACCTTGTCTGCTTAAATACCATTATCCTTTCCACCATGATGACAATGGACTATACCTCTAAACCTGTAAAGCAGCCCCAGTTAAATGTGTTTCATTATAAGAGTTGCTGTTGTCATGCTGTTTCCTTGCAATAAAACTTTAAGTCGCATGACTATTTCTACCTGGAAAAGTTAACTCTTTTTAGCTTCATCAAGAAAGGGACAGACTGGGGAAAACTACTAAACAAGGCAAACATAGAATATCATCAATGGGAGGAGAGGCCCTTGGTCCTGTGAAGGTACTATGTCCCAGACAGGGGAATGCCAGGGCCAGGAAGCAGGAGTGTGTGGGTTGGGGAGAAGGGGGAGAGGGAATAGGGGATTTTTGGAGGGGAAACTAGGAAAGGGGATAACATTTGAAATGTAAATAAAGAAAATATCTAAGAAAAAAAGAAAAAGAAAGATAAGATACATGTTAAAATAGCTTATCTAAGTTGCCAAATATGAAAATACTGGACTTTTTTAATGTAACTAATATCTAATAATTTTCATACTTGTTTCATAAGAGTTCTACTATATGTTATTACTATAAGAGAGAGGGTCTTTTTAATTAGATAAAAGGGGGATGTAGTGAGTTGATCTGATGCTGCTTGTATTCTGATTTTAAATGCTGGTTCCTCAGGATGTGGTTGCTCCCAAAGAGTAAATTCTCACATACTCAAGTGATACCATGTGATGCTTCTTCCTAATTTAACTGGTCAATAAAAGCCTAGAGTCTGTGATTGGACAATGGATGGATATGTAGGATATAAGTTTTGAGAGAGTAGGTTGCAGGTAGAGAGAGGGAGAAGAGGAGGAAGATGGAGAAGGAGCCAGAAATATGTGGCCAGGGAAAATAGCAAGTAACAAGGGGCATTGTAGCTGGGGAATAAGTTATTCTAGCCCTAGATCGGCCCAATCTATGGATATGGCTTATAAATAAAATATATAGGCATATAAATAAAATTAAAAAAGAATATGAAGCAAAGCAATGGCTCATCCAGGAACCTAACTGGATAGTCTGAATTATAAAATAGAAAAAACATAATATGTTGCAGGAGATAATCATTAAAACACAATGCTTAAAATATAAGAAACAAAATAGAGTGACACTAAAGTCTCCACATGTAGTTCAGCCTTGTATTGGAATGAGTAGTGTTCTCTTCAGTGTCTACAAAGTATCTTAGAATGTGAATTTATTTGCTCTTTGCTACTAAAATCAAGTTAAGGAGTGATTTTAGTAGTTCAGCATAGGCTTTAGACTAATGACTTGTACCCTGAGAAAAAGAATTTAGACACAGAAAGAGAAGCAAGAGCACAGAGGAAGCTGAGATGAAGACACACCAAGAAAAGCAGATGTGTAATGATGAGTACAGGGACTGGCATTACAAACCTGAAAGTCAAACAAGAACAAGCATTTCTTCCATTCAAAGGAAGCTTGGAAGATATGTAGAAGGAGTCTGCATAGAGACTTTAGAAGAAGCTTACCTTTTTCTCACCCCTTCACTTTTGTTTGTTCATTTAACATCCATAGTTGAGAAAAAGATAGCCTCTTATTTTGTGATATTTATTACAGCAAGCTTATGAAATTTAACACAGTGTCTGTCTTAGGGTTACTATTGCTATAATGAAACACCAAGGGGAAAAAACCTATTTAATAAAGACAAACATGAAATCAACATCTAGAACTATAATTACCCTGAACCCAGATACTAAGATGCCAGTAAAAGAATACAATGAACAATAGTCAGGGCAAAATATCACCAACCGAGCCCAGTTATCCTTCTAAAGCAAGTCCTGAATATTCCAACACAACTGCAGCTCAATATAAAGACTGTAAAACCAACATTATGAAGATGATAGAGGTCCTTAAATAGGAAGTTAACATTAAATAGGTAAAGAAATTGGGGGTAAACTAGAGAAAATGAAAAAAAAATCCAAGAAAAACAAAACAGGTGAAGGAAATGATTAAAAATATACAAAACACATAAAGGGTAAGAGAAGCAATAAATAAAACAGAAACTGACAGAATTTTGTAAATGGGAGATCTAAGTAATTAAACTGTAAGAGGCAAACATTACCAGTAGAATCCAAGAGATGGAAAATAATTCTCAGGCATAGGAGATATCATAGAAGAAATTGATACACATGTCTATGAAATTGTTAAACATAAAATGTTACTGACATAAACCATCTAGGAAATTTGGGACACTATCAAAAAACAAAGTGTAAGAATAATAGGAATAGAAGAAAATGAAGTATCTCAGCTTAATGACACAGAACATATTTTTTAAAAGATCATAGAAAAAATTCTCTTAGTTTAAAGAAGGACACATCTATAAAGGGTACAAAAAGCATACAGAATACCAAATATACTGGACTAGAAAAGAATGTCCTCTTACCACTAAACATAATCAAAACACTAAACATGCAGAACAAAGTAAGAATTTTAAGAGGTGCAAGGGAAAAAAAAGCAAGTAACATTTAAAGGTAGACTTATTAAAATTATACCTTACTTTTCATTAGAGACTCTAAAGATCTTGGATATATGTGCTGTAGATTCTAAGAGACCACATAAGCTAGCCCAAACTTCTACAGCCAGTAAAATTTTCCATCACCATAGGTGGTGAAAACAAGATATTCCATGATTAAAGTCAAATCTCAACAACATCTATCCATAAATTTAGCCCTACAAAAGGAATTAGAAGAAAAACTCCAGCACAAGGAGATCAACTTCACCCATGAAAACAGAGCAAATAGTCTCACTGAAAAGAAGATGTATTAAAAAAAAAAAGCAAAGAAGATGTATTGTTTTGTCTTTGGGTGAAATGCTTTGTTGATAATATGTTTGGTCTATTTGGTTTATTAAATCTGTTAGCTCCAGTATGTCTTTGTTTAGTTCTTGCCTGGATGACCTGTCCACAGGTGATAAGAGGGTATTGAAGTCTCCCACTATTGATGTGTGCAGGATAATGTGTGATTACAGAATGTAATATATAATTGAAACAGTGAGTTAGTTCTTTGAATAAATCAACAAATCCTTATCCAAACTAACTAAAAGACAAAGAGGGAATTTCTAAATTTACAGTATCAGAAACAAAAAGAGGATATAACAACAGACACTGAGAAAATCCAAAGATTAATTAGGTCATATTTAAATATTACACTCCATAAATTGGAAAATCAAAAAGAAATGGATAAATTTTGTGAGAGTTGCCAAGGGCAGAAGCTAAATAAAGTTCAATGTGGTAGTATAAATAGAAATGAGACCAATAGACTCATCTATTTGAACGGTTGGCCCATAGGAAATGACACTTTTAGAAGGTATGGCCTTGTTGGAGTAGTCATGGCCCTACAAGAGGAAGTGTGTCACTGCTACTGTGGGCCTCAAAGACAGAAGCAACAAACACAGATGCTGTGTGGGTCTGAGTTAGGGCCACTGCATAACATGTTATTTTTAGCTCGATGTTCTTGGGGGACTCCCACAAGTGAATTGGGGGGTTCTGATTCTTTCCCTGTGCTTGAGACCATTTTCTTCCTACTGAATTGCTTCATCCAGCCTTGATGTGCAGCTTTGTGTTTAGTCTTATTGTAACTTGTTATGCTATGTTTGGTAGATATCTGTGGGAGACCTTTCCCTTTTGTTTTCTTTTCTTTTGTCTTCTTTTCTTTCTTTCTTTTCTTTCTTTTTTTTTTGAAGTGAAATGGAGGAGGAATATATCTGAGGGATGAGGAAGGTAGGCTGTGAGGAGCTGAGGGAAGAGAAACTGCATCTGGAATGTAATTTATGAGAAGAAAAAATGTGCCCAACTGGAAAAATAAAAATAGAAAAGCTGATGAATCTACTAATGTATTTGTGGTTTTAGTTGACTGCTTAGGGTTGGATAACCTATCTGGGGCTTTGTCTCTGGAGGGAAGAAAATCTTTCTGTCTCAGCATGAATTGATTTCCTGTATCTTTTCATCAGGTGGTGGGGCCCTATGAGATTTCCTCTCACAAGTTTGGGATGTCATTTTGTGTTTTTATTGCGCAGGTCTTGCTTATGTAACAATAATAATTAAGGAAAGCATCGTGAATTTGAGAGCAAGGAGGCACAGGTGGATTGGTGGAGGAAAAAGGATGGGTTGAATGATGTAAATACAGTACTCATGTATGAAATTCTCAAAAAATATTGTAAAAATTGTTGCTTTTTCCAGAGCATATAGAGAGATGTCTTGGAAGATGAAATAAGATATTGTGACACTAAATGGTCGGTGAAATTTTGTATAAGTAAGGCTGAAGTTTTTGGGTTTTGCTTATCTTTAGGGGCCCTCAACATGCTGTGTATTTTGTTAACTACTTACAAATATCATACTTTCAATTAAAAAGTAGGTGAATATTATGAAGCAGAAATTGATTTACATTAAAAATGTGTTCTGTAGGTGTCACTGGTGAAGTTAGTAAAGGATATGAGTTTGGTAGCCAAAACCAATGTAAAATAACTGAGCATGACAACAAATACTAATATTCCAAGTGCTGGGAGTGATTAGCAAAGGGATCTTTGGGAATAACTGATTATACAGCTTAGCCTATTTAGTGAGCTGCAGGCCACTAAATCTCTTTCACAAAATATCAAGGTGTTTGGAAACTGACACCCAACATTGTACTCTGGACTCTCTGTATCTACACATGAGTACACTACACATCTGAAGCACACAGGTAAATATGAACACATACAAATGTTCTCTGATATTCCTTATATTTAATTTCTAATTAACAACTAAGGAAGTATCAACTTTTAAGCAATATTTTCCACATCACAATGTCCTCCTATCCTTACAAACAACTAGATCTCCCTGTTCTCAGGAGAAAATGGTGAATCTTTTTCTCCTAATCTTTGTCTCTGGAAATGTTTCCTATATTATATGGATTTGGAATGACAGAATTTAGGTCAAATTTCAATTACAAATATCCATAGATGGGAAAATGCCCCATAGTGCAAAAAGTATTTCAATGACAAAAATAACAGCCATTTTTTTTTATAATTCTTTTTGTGTGGTTGTATGTATGTATGCATGTCTGCATTTGTATGGGTGTTCATCTGTGCATATGTTTTTGTGTGTATGTGTGTGTGTGTATGAACAGCTGCTTATGCACATATGTGTATGCATGCAGATCATGGGTACAAAGAAGATCTGAATCTTCATTGATTATTCTTCCACCTTCCTTATAACTGAAGCAAGACCTCTCAAGTAAAAGCAGAGCACACTATTGTGTATATTCTCAGTCAGTTTCTTCTGGATTCCCCTGTAACTGCTTTACAAAATTGTGTTAGAAACTGAGCTGGCAGTTTTTCTTGAGATTTGGGGAGATTTATGTGGGATTTGAAACAACAATATGAACTAATCAGTAACCCCAGGGCTCCCTGGGAGTAAACCACCAATCAAAGAAAACACACAGAGAGACTCATGGCTCTAGCTGCATATGTAGCTGAGGATGGCCTAGTAGGTCATCAATGGGAGGAGAGGCCCTTGGTCCTGTGAAGGTTCTATGCTCCAATACAGGGGAATGCCAGGGCCAAGAATCAGAGTGGGTGGGTTGGGGAACAGGGGGAGAGGGGAAAGGATAGGGGACTTTCTGAGGGGAAACTAGGAAAGGGGGTATCATTTGAAATGTAAAGAAAGAAAATATCTAATAAAAAAGAAAAAAATAAATGTAAATGTAAATGTAAAAAAATAAATATGAAAAATAAAAGTAAATGTATTTTTCAAAAAAATAAAAATTTCACGTTTTAAAAAAAAAGAAAGAAACAAAGTGAGCTGGCAGTTTTACTAGAGATTTGGGGAGCCAAATGCTTGCTTAACAACTGATTCATGATTCATCTCCATAGGGCATAATATTCATTTGTAAATTAAACTTAGTATTAGTAATTTAGTGTGAGTTTGTCTAATAACATGCATCACATCCTTTTTATTAGAATGTAATCAGAATTAAAATTAGAATAGTATAGATTTTGATGACAGGTAACTAGATATCTACTATATTAGCCCTCTGTCATAATGTTTATATTGTTGGAATTCTATAAATTTGTTTCAACTTCACTGAAAACAATCACTGAATAAGACTTAGCACTTCATTTTAAATTGATGCAGCATTTAAAAACTTGATTAATGAGAACATAGACTTAAGATTTAGCTATTAAGAAGCTTGATTTAACCTTTTTAGTGTTTGAAACAAGTTCAGAATATTCCATCAAACACTGATAAAGCATTTATAAATTGCACTGAATAGGACTATTTGCATGTCTTTTGAACATGATAAAGCACTTATAGCAAATTATCATGGAAATGTATCCAATTAATCATTCATTAACTATTAATAAAGTTTATCAGTGTTTACTTTCTTTAAAGCGTTAAGAAAGATAGCTACTTTATAATGAAAAATTATCATCTCAAATAAGGATATTATTTTTTCTAGGTTTCCAACTATATTAAAACAGACATAAGTGAAAAGAATATGTTCAAATTTTTACTCATCAACCAATCTCTTTTTACAGTAAGGATGAACTATGTGAGGAAAAAGAAGAAAATTAGAATGTGCGCTATAATTTAAAACATACTTTAAACTCCTTAACTAGGAAAGCGTCTCATTATCATATTAAGTTTTAGGATATTTGATATTCTGATAGTGATCAGTTAGCTTGTAAATAAAAAACTTAGCACCACCATAACTTGTTATTTACACATAAGAGCACTAGGTGACATTCTTTAACTTGGATAAAATGCAGAAATATTGGACAAATGTCACAATAGTGGCCCTTTTTAGTAAACAGTGGGGGTGTAAATTTACATAATCACCATATGGTTAGTCCGCTTGCCCCTATGTATCAAAATGAGTGATAAGTAAAATTAGAACTTAGACTTTTGAAGGGATTTTGAATTGTGTATTATAAAACAATTTCTGATATGGTTGGTGGTGATCTGTTGTATGTCATTTTGGAGTATGACAAGGTATTCTGATAATGTTTTCTTAAGAGTCTTCTCACAGAGACAGTGCCTTGCTTGAGTCAGTGCTTGAATAAAAGATAAGTTCTCAGAGTAGAAAGTAGAGAACAGAAGAAAAGCAAAATTTGGGCTAGAATAAGGATAAAACTCTCATAATAAGTTTTGGTTAATTAGATGACCAGAAATGTAAAATTTTGTATATGTTATTTATTAAGGATGATGATTTTGCTGTCTAGAGATACTCTGAGATTCATAGAGTGGTATTTTTCTCAAGAAAACAGAAACAGAGACCAACACTCAAGTATTGGATAGATCTCAGAACTCTTATGGAAGAATTGGGGAGGGAGGATTGAGGGCCTGGAAGGGGATAGAAACTCCACAGGAAAAGCAACAGTCAACTAACCTGGACAAATTGGGGCACTCAGAGAGTGAGCCACTAATCAAAGATCATACAGGGGTTTGAGGAATAACCCTGGTACATATGTAGAAGACATGGAGCTTGGTCTTCATATGGTTCCCACTCCAAATTAGAGTAGAGGCTATCCCTACAGATGTTGCATGTCTGTGGAATAAGTTCTCCTACCTGGGCTGCCTTGACTGTGTCTCTCACTGGGAAAGGATGTGCTAGCCCTGGAGAGATTTGATGTGCCAGGTTAGAGGATACCAAGTGGGGGGCCTCCTGCCTCTCAGAGGAGGAGAGCAGGGATAAGAGAGGGACTGTGTAAGGGGGAGGGGAGTTAGGAAAAGGAAAGAAAGATGGCTGAGTATTCCATGAGTAGCAAGGCAGTAAGCAGCATACCTTCTTGTCCTCTGCATCAGTTACAGTCTTCAGATTTCTACCCCCTTTCAATTCCTGTCTTGGCTTCCCTGAGTGAATTCTGACTCAAGATTTGCCACTACATAAATACTTTTCTCTTCAACTTGCTTTTGGTCATAGTGTTTCATTACAGAAATAATAACCTTATCTAAGACAATTGGATTATCTAGGTATAGGTTTGCTTGTTTGTTTATTTTCCTTCAACTATGTATGCTTTTATTCATGATTTTTCAAATTCTTAGTCAGTTAGTGGGGAAAAATAGAGAGGATTCAAAGATCTTCTCCATAAAGACAAGCTCTAGGACCTCAGATTCTTTTTTACCCCTGAAACCAATTGATGTTAACAATTTTAAAATATAATAAGAAATTGGCATCAGTACTATTGCCCTTTTGTAACTGAAATCTTTTCTTTCAAAAACTATTCTTTTTTACAAGGTATTCTGATTATGGTTTCCTTTCCTATGTTTCCTCCCAGATTCCCCTTAACTCCCCTCCTCTCCCTCATTAGAAAACAAGCAGGCAAAATAAAAGACCCATCAACCACAATAAAAGGAAACAAAAAAAAAAGGTTAGAGGAAATAAAATGCCCTAATATTTATTACAGTCTACTATACTATAAAGCATTTAGAAATGAGATTTTTATAATCTTTATTTTAATTTATCCAAGTTCTTTTTTATATACCATACCTTGTACTTAAACTTTTATTTATAACATTCTAAATTGGTATCTGTCTGTATAAGAACAAGCAAATATTTCAATGAGAGTTGCATGAAATGAGCATGCTATATGCTTTTAAACATTAATATTGTCAGGGAAGGAAATAAGAGGAAAATGCAACTATGTGTGTGTGTGTGTGTGTGTGCATGTGTCCTGATGAAACCCATTATTTTTACACTAATTGAATAAAATGTACATATAAATGTGTGTGTGTATTTAAAGTTTGCCTAAGAACAGTTTCTAGTGACTAAAACCTATAATATTAACTTTTGCTGTAACTATTTAATACATTTTTAATATATGGCTTAATATGATAAATCTTAATTTGTACATCCTCTTCTGATAAAATTAAATTTTCATGTATACAATGCAATGTATAGTTCAGTGCATTTACTACTATGAAAGAACTGGTGATTGAGTCATTCCTATAATTGTTATCATTCATTTTTTAAAATTTAAATACAATAAACAGCTTTATGCTTTTGGTAAAAATTAAGAATATTTTCTTATGATTAAAGCTTATGAATGAAAAGTGGAAAGTACTACCTTCCCTTCTTTAACAGAATAATTTCAAAACCTGACCTCTTACATACATGGGTTAACAATTAATTTTTCATGACACTTTCTCGAACAGTGGTTCTCATCCTGTAGTTTACCACTCTTTTCTGGGGTCAAAAGAGTCTCTCACAGATACCCTACATATTAGATCTTTATATTATGATTTATAACAGTAGCAAAACCATAGGTATGAAGTTCCAATGAAAATGACTGTTATTTGATATTTCTATTTTTAGCCATTTTGGAGACTTTCATGCTATTTTTCATAGAACCTTCACTGTTTATTCTCTCACATTTAATGAATAAGGGTTCTTCATTTCCAACATTGAATTTCTTGTTTTAAGAACTAACTCTTGGGTTGCAAGCTGGTACAACCACTCTGGAAATCATTTGGTGGTTCCTTAAAAAATTGGAAATAGTTCTACCTGAGGACCTATCTATAGCACTCCTGCGCATATACCCAATAGATGCTTCAACATATAACAAGACACATACTTTCTATGTTCATAGCAGCCTTACTTATAATAGCCAGATTTTGGAAACAACCCAGATGTTTCTCAACAGAAGAATAGATACAGAAAATGTGGTACATTTATACAATGGAGTACTACTCAGCTATTAAAAACAATGACTTCATGAAGTTCTCAGGAAAATGGGTGGAGCCAGAAATTATCATCCTGAGTAAGGTAACCCAGACACAAAAGAACACACATGGTATGTACTCACTGATGAGTGGATATTAGCAAAAAAGCTCACAATGCCTATAACACAACCCACAGGCCAGATGGAACTTAAGAGGAAGGAAGTCCATGGTATGGATGCTTCAGTCCTGAATTGAGGGGGAAACAGGATGATTTCAAGAGGTGCAGAGAGGGAGGGACCCAAGAGGAAGAGAAGAAGGGGAGGAAATAAGAGGGGGGCCATTATAAGGTACTGGAGGAGACACGAGAGAGGTACGTACAGAGGGTCAGGAAACTGAATAAAAATATGTAGCAGTGGGGGATGAGGAACTGGAGACAGCCACTGGAGGTTCCCAGGATCCAAGAGGGATGGCTTTAGCAGAAATACACAATGAAGGGGAAATAGGACTTGTAGAGACCACCTCCAGTAGATAGGCACAATTCCCGGTTAAGGGATGGTGTCACCCATCCACCTCAAAGTTTTTAACCCAGAAATATTTGTATCCAAAGGTAGAACACAGACAAAAGTGGAGCAAAGACTAAAGGAAGGGCCATCCTGGGACCTCCCCACCTGCGTATCCATCATATCTGTAGACACCAAACCCAACATCGTTGCTGTCCATGTTCAAGAGGTGTTTGCTGACAGGAACCTGATGTGTCTGTTCCCTGAGAGGTTCAGCCAGCAACTGACCAGTGAAGATGTGGATGCTTGGAGAAATCCATCAGTCTGAGCTCAGGGACCCTGGAGGGGCAGCTGGCAGAAGGACTGGAGGAGCAGAGTGGGGTTGCAACTCCATAGGAAGAACAATATTGGCTGGCCAGACAACCCAGTTCTCTCACAGATTAGACCATCAACCAAGCAGTTAATAGGGTGGGATCCATGGCTATAGAAACATAGGTAGCAGAGAATGTCCTTATCTGACATCAATGGGAGGGGAGGCCCTGGACTCTGTGGAGATCTGATGCCTCAGTGTACGGAGATACTGGAGTGGTGGGCCAGGAGAGGATGTGTGTGTGGGGGAACTCCCTCTTAGAGGCAAAGGGGAGAGGGGAGAGGGCAGATGTGGGATGGGGGTTTTTGGAAGGGTAACTAGAAATTAGGATATAATTTGATATGTAAACGAATGGAATGATTAATTTACAAAAAGAAAAGAATTTATGGTCGGTTGTCACTACAACATGAGGAAATGCATTAAAGAGTCACAGGAAGGCTGTGGACCACTGGCCTAAATGATGACAATAATATTCAAATATTGTTAACTCTCTTTTTATTACTAAATGTGTTTTACACTTCTGGTTTTGTTTCTTCAATATTACTGAGAATTTATTTTAGGAATAGTAGGTGTAAAAGAGGTTAACAATAGGATAATAATATCTTCCATCTGTTATATAGTAAGAATCTTAACTTTAATACAATTAGTAACACATGACTTAATAGCTTTTAATTACATTCAGTTACTTTTTTTAGGAAAAAACTTCACTATTTATAGCCATATATCTTTGTCATAAAAATGGAAACAAAAGTATTCTGCTTCAAAATGCACTCACATGTGCTTTATATGTGATACAATATACTTTACACCATTCAATAATGACTTAAAAAAGGACTGTTGAAGTCAAATGAGAAAATAAAACTTGTACAATAGTTTGTAAACAATGACAAACTTAATCTGGAGTTTCCATTTTTATATCTACTAAATATACTACATCCAAAGTTCAGAAACAGTGTACATTATGTAGTGCTGGTAGTAGCCAATTAATATAATAGATTCTGCAATATTTTATGAACAATTACCAAAAGCCTCATATTGAATAGTAATTTTATCAGCATTTTTCCAGTACTTATAATGGCCAAACAGAAAATAACAATGGCATAATTTAAATAGTTATATATAAAATTCAGTAGCTTAGGTGACTCTGGATTACAAAAATCTTTAAAAATTATATGTAAAAATCTAGATAATAAAAGTCAGAGACATATAGCATGTGGATATGATAAAATTCAATGCTAATGATCTTAACTTATCATTTTAAAGGCACTAAAAATGAGACTATCTGTTGTCCCTAAAAAAAACCCACACATAATTAGCAAAGTCACTCATAGACTGAGACATGGTTATCAAAATAGTGAATTACTAGAAATAGAAAGCAAGCTGGCATAGCTATTTTGAGACATGCTAAATTATATTGCAAGCAAAAGCTATTCAGAAGAAATAAAAATGGCTAGTTTCTATTAATATGAAAAGTATATCATCAAGAGCATATAACGATTGTAAATATTTATGCATCAAATAATAAGGCTGCTTCTTTCATAAGAAAAGTACTAAAAGGCATGATAGTTCAGTAGGTGAGGACATAATAAATGTGAGAGTGTATTTATTGTTCCTCACTTTTATCTTTAAATAGGCATTCCAAGCTCAGCATCAACCAAAAAACTTCAAAGCTAAACTATACCATAAATAACATGGATTGAACAGATAACTACCGAGCATTCCATTGAGATGATACAGAATATGCACTCTTCTCAGCAGTCAATCATTCTTTTTTAAAAAGTGTCATTAGACGACCAAGCAAGTCTGAACACACATAAAAGAGTAGAAATGTGTTCTTTTATCTTCTCATATCACCGAATTAGATGAAACGAACAAGTTCTCTGAGTCTAGGATCTCTCATCTAATACAATTTTCAGTTCCACTCATTTTCTTAAAGTTTCAAAATTTCACTTGTCTCTACCTAGGAAATGGTGCCATACAATATGTACTATACCTTCTCATATCAATTAATTTATTTAAGACAATCCTCCACAGACATAACTACAGACAAACTATAGTATGTAATCACTCACATAGTATTTCCAGATGATACTAGGTGATGTAAGGTGAATATTATCTGGTAGTTTTATTTATAGCCTTTTTGGAGACTTCAATGATAACTTTAATAGAACCTTCTTTGTTTATTCTCTCACATTATATGAATAAGCGTTCTTCATTTTCAACATTGCATTTCTTCTTTTAAGAATTAACTCCGGGATTGCAACCTTGTACAACCACTCTGGAAATCAGTTCAGTGGTTCCTCAGAATATTGGACATAGTTCTACCTGAAGACCCAGCTATAACACTCCTGGTCATATACCCAAAAGATGCTCCAAAATATAACAAGACACATACTCTCTTATGTTCATAGCAGCCTTACTTATAATAGCCAGAATTTGGAAACAACCCAGATGTCCCTCAACAGAGGAATAGATACAGAAAATGTGGTACATTTACATAATGGAGTACTACTCAGCTTTTAAAAACAATGACTTCATGAAATTCTCAGGCCAGTGGGTGGAACTAGAAAATATCCTGAGTGAGGTAACCCAGACACAAAAGAACACATATGGTACATACTCACTGATAAGTGGATATTAGCCCAAAAGCTCACAATGCTCATAATACAACCCAGAGAATAGATAGAACTTAAGAGGAAGGAAGACCCTTAGAAGTGGGAACAAAATAATCACAGGAAGTAGAGGGACAGAGGGACTTAGGAGGAAGAAAGGAGGGGGAGGGAATATAGGGCAGTGTCACATATGGAAGGAGACTTGGGAAGATGTACAGAGGGTCAGGATTGAATGGAGTTATATAGAAGTATGTGTGGGAACTAGGGGGGGCGGTGTAGCAGAAGGAGGAGGGAGGGAGGATAGCTCAAGTCAGGCCAGAGTTCCTCCTATGCTCTGGGCAGGCAGATGTGGGAGGGCTGCCAGATGCTTTCCACTTGGCCATGGGTGGGCATCTAAGCCATTGTCCCCACTCAGCAGGTGGTGGATAAGGGGCATCCCCTGACCTGGAGCCCTGGGGTGACACTCTTGGCCCCAGGGTTAAGGGAGAGAGGGCAGAGGGAGAGAGAATCCCAAGCAGGCGAGAGAGTAAGCACAGCAGGCCCTGATGAACAGAGACAGGCTATGGTTTTAGAGCTTTATTGTAAAGAGGCAGGGGAAAGAGAGAAAGTAGAAAAAGAGAGAGAGAGAGACCGGCCATGGCCAAGAGGAAAGAAAGGGGAAAGAAGAAGAGAAAAGAAAGGCTAGAGTAAGAGGGAGAGAGAAAGAGGGAGAGCGAGTAAGAGACTGAGAGGAGAGAGAGAAGAGGAGTAAGAGAGTTAGGATGAGGAGAGTTTAGAGAGTGAGGTGTGGCCAAGCAGCCCCTCTTATGGTGGGTTGTTATCTTTACTGTTGTTAGGTAACTGGGAGGAGTCTAGCCTAAAGGTCAGAAGTTTGGGACATTGTCTATGTGACTACTAGCCACACACTTCTCCTGTGGGGGCTGTCGGGGCGGTAACTTCGACAGGAGCCTTGAGTCCAGGTGACATAGTCGAATGCCTTCTGTCTCATGTAGGTGGGTCTCATGTACCCATTGGGTTCTCCTGGGGTTCAAGATTTAGCCTGGACTGGAAACTAGGCTGTATGTACATAGCCTAATGCCCCACAAATATGGAATGGTAAACTGGGGCTAGTTATTAGAAAGTCCCAGATGCCAAGGAAGCAAGAGGTTCCCAAGACCCAACTGGGATGACATTAGCAGAAATACCCAACAAAGTGGAAATAGAATCTGTAGAAACCATATCCAGTGGATAGGCACACCTCCAGCCTCCGGGTTAGGAGATGGGGCCACCCAACTATCTCAACAATTTTAACCTAGTATTGTTTCTGTCTAAAGGAAATGCAAGGACAGAGTGGAACAGTGACTAAAGGAAAGGCTACCCAGAGACTGCCCCACCTAGGAATCCATCCCATCTTCAGACACCAAAACGAGACAGAATTGCTGATGTCAAGAATCACTGCTGACAGGAAACTGGTATAGTTATCCCATGAGATGCTCTGCCAATATCTGATCAATATAGATGTGAATGCTTATAGCCAACTATCCTACTGAGTATGGGGACCCCAAGGGAAGAGTTAGGGGAAGGACTAAAGGAGCTGAAGGGGATTGTAACCCCATAGGAAGTAAAACAATATCAACTAACTAGACCCTCCCAAAAATCCCAGAGACTAAACCACCAACTCAAGACTAGACATGGAGGGACCCATTGCTCCTTCTGCATATGTAGCAGAGGATTGCCTTATCTGGCATAAGTGGGAAGGGAAGCCCTTGGTCCTGTGGAGGCTTAATGACCCAGAATAGGGGGATGCAAGGGAGGTGAGGTGGGAGTGGGTGGTTTGAAAAGCACCCTCATAGAGACAGTGGGGGAGGGGAGCATGGGGTTTTCAGAACATAATCTGGAAAGAAGGACAACATTTGAAATGTAAATAAATAAATAACCAAAAATAACCAATAAAAAATAACTAAGTCTTTGGTACACAGGCCCATTTATTGTCTGGATGATTTCACTTTTTCACTTTTGATTCCCACTTTTGAAGGTTTTTTTTTTTTTTTTTTTTTATTGAGAGAGTAGATATCAACCTCATGTCTGAAATATAAGTGGCACACATTTCTTCCCATTCTGCACACAGTCTATTCACATTTTTTGGTAGTTAACCTTGCTGTGCAGAAGCTTTCAATTTTACACAATCCCAATTTTCATTTCTTGGGCTAATTCCAGTGTGACTGTAATCCTATTTATAAAGTTCTTGCTTATATCTATATCTTGTGAAGTTATTATGCTTTCTTTTTCTTAAATTTATTTATTCATTTACATCCCAATGAATGTCCATCCCATGTCCCTACCTCAAACAGTTCCTCACCATCCATGCTCCCTTTCTCTTCTGAGAGGGTGCCCCTTTCTGTATCTGCCCACTTGAAACATCAAGTCTCTACGGGACTAGGCTCATCCTCTCCCACTCAGGTCAGACAAGGCAGCCCTATTACATAACAGATTCCACATTCAAGCTACAGCCTCCACTCCTGTTGTTGCAGGTTTTTGTAGCATGGTTACCCTTTTGCCTTTTAGATTAAGGCCTTTGCTATATTTTTAGTTGTCTTTTGTTAGCATAGTATGAAAATGAATAATCAGCTTTCCAGCACAATTGTTGAGTAGGCTTGTTTTTGGTATGTTTCTGAAGTCTTTCTAAAAAAATTAGGTGATTTTAAGGAAAAGGTAGACTGTTCCACAAAATAAAAATTAAATAAATATTGCAAATTTATTCTTTGAAGTTCAAATGATCCTCTTACCAAAGCCAGATAAAGACTCAACAGAACATTATAGATCATTTACTAAAGTTCTGTTGTTGCAAAAAGACATCATAACTATGCTAACTCTTATGAAAGAAAATATTTAATTGAGGATTGTTTACAGTTTCAGAAGTTTAGTTCATTATCATAATGGTAGGGAGTATAGTTTTTCTAGCATCTGTGATGTTAGAGAAAGAATTGAGTGCTGTATCCACAGGCAGAAGGAGACCCTTGGCTTCACATGGGCTTTTGAAACCTCAAAGATCTCTCCTTCAATGGCATACATTCTCCAACAAGACCATACCTCCTAACTCTTGATTTTAGACATTTATTTATTTATTCATTCATTCATTCTTTCATTTTATATTTAATCACTGCCCCTTGCCACCTGTGTCCTCCTCAGAGAGTGTCTCCCCATCCACCTTCTTGTTCTCCACTGAGAAGGTGGGCCTCCCTGTGTATCCCCCCACCCTGGTACATCAATTCTGCAGTGTTAGGCACATCCTCTCCCCCTGAGACCAGGTAAGACAGCCCATTTGTGGAACAGATTTCTCAGACAGGCAGCAGCTTTAGGGTTAGTTTCTGTTCCTGTTGTCTCCACATGAAGACTGAGGTGAACATATGCTACATATGCGCCAGGGGACACTGTATGCTCTTTGTTTGGTGGTTCAGTCTCTAAGAGACCCCTGGGCTCAAGCTTAGTTGACTCCATTGATCTTCCTGGGGAGTTCCCATTCTTTCAGGGCTTTAAATCCTTTCCCCAACTCTACTATAAGAGTGTCCAACCTCTGTACACTCTTTGGGTGTTGGTATCTGCATGTTTCCATCGGCTGTATGGGTGGAGCCTCTCAGAGGACAGTTATGCTAGGCTCCTGTCTACAAGTATAGCAGAATATCATTAATAGTTTCAGGGATTTGTGCTTGTTCATGAGATGGGTCTCAAGTTGGGCCAGTTATAGGTTAGCTGTTCCCTTGGTCTCTGCTCCATATTTGTCCCGGCAGGCATTTCTTTTTTAAAGAACCAATTTTTGATCTAAAGTTTTCTGGGTGGGATAGTGTCCTTTCCACTCTACCTGTGATCTGGCCTGGCTACAGGACTTGGTCTCTTCAATTTCCATATCCACAGTACTACATGTCTCAGATAAGGTTACTTGCATTGACCCTGTGAGTCTTCCACATTCCAGGTTTCTGGCACTTCCTAGAGATCCCACTAGCCCCCGACATGTGGCAGCTGCATATTTCCAATTATTCTCCTGGCCCTCTCTTCTGCCTTTCCCTGACATCTGACACTAAGCAACCAATTCCTCTTCTCAATCCTTGTTGCACCCAGTTTCATCCCTTCCTCTGCCTCCTATGACTATATTTTCATTTTTTTTTGATGAAATTCAAGTATCCTTCCTTGGGCCTTCCTTCCTGTTTAGCTTCTTTGGGTCTGTGGCTATTAGTCATGAAGAACAAGATACCCACCATACATTCCATCTCCTAACTCTTAAAAATAGTGCCAATCTCTGCTGACCAAGCATTCAAATAAATGACCTTTGCAGGACATTTTTATTCAAACCACCACAACCAATTTCTGTCATTCTTATAGATAAAAAACATTTCAACAAGATATTTAAACACATTAGAAAGCTCAGATATTATGTTCATGTTGGTTTCATCTCATGTATAGTTTAACATACCCAAATTAATAAATACAATATATATATATCATATTTATCATATATATATACACACATATATATCACTTAATATCAATACATATTGGAAAGAGATTTTCTTCCATCCTAAGGTGCTGAAAAACGTAAGGAAATGCACAACACCACTTATATTGAATAAGGGAAATCTGAGAACATATTCTCTGAAATTTGTAGTGAGACAGGTACCAAGGTTCTCTTACTTGGTAAAGTTGCCAAAACCCTTAGGTATAATGACAATATAAAATATGTTTAAAAAATATAAACACTAAGACTTCAAGTTATCTCTTTTCATATGACACATTCTTTTTTTCTTTTCCTCTTTCCTTTCTTTCTTTCTTTCTTTCTTTCTTTCTTTCTTTCTTTCTTTCTTTCTTTCTTTCTCTCTCTCTCTCTCTCTCTCTCTCTCTCTCTCTCTCTCTCTCTCTCTCTCTCTCTCTCTCTCTCTCTCTCTCTCCAAATTTTATCTTCCTCCATCCACTTTTCAACTGGACTGTTCCACATCCCATTCCTCCTTCCCACCCCCTGTATCCACATGGATGTCCCCACCCCCTGCCCCACTTGACCTGGGGACCCCAGTCTCTTGAGGGTTAGGTGCATCATTTCTGATTGAACACATACATGGCAGTCCTCTGCTGTATATTTGTGGGGGCCTCAAACCAGCTGGTGTATGCTGCCTGGTTGGTGGTCAAGTGTTTGAGAGATCTTAGGAGTCCATATTAATTGAGCCTATTGATCCTCCTACAGGGCCACCCTCCTCCTCAGCTTCTTTCAGCCTTCCCTAATTCAGCCTCAGGGGTTAGCAGCTTCTGTACGTTGGGGGCAAATATCTGCATCTGACTCTTTCAGCTGCTCGTTGGGTCTTTTGGGGTGCAGTCATTCTAGGCCCCTTTTTATGAGCGCTCCATAGTCTCAGTAATAGTGTCAAGCCTTGGGACCTCCCCTTGAGCTGGATCCCACTTTAGGCATGTAGACTGCAGGATCCTAAAGACAATGTCAGAAACTTCTAATACACCAAAATGAACTTGCTGAGAAAAAGTTAGAAAAATATGACATTTGTAATAGCTTTAAACATTAAAATACCAGCAAATAAACCTAATCAGTGGTCTAAAAGGAAACCAATGAAATGTCTATGAAACACTAAAGAAAGAAGTTGAAAAAAGAACTATAAGTTGGAAAGATTTACAATGCTAATGGACTTGCAGAAAGAATATTGGTGAAATGGCTGTATTACTGAAAGCAATTTACAGATTCAGTTTAATCCTCGTCAACAACCCAGTGATATTTTTCAGAGAAAAATAAAACAAAAATCAAAAAATTCATATAAAACAGAAAACATCTTGAGATGTCACAGCAATTCTAATTAAAAACAGCAAAGGAACAGATATCATAATATCTGGCCTCATATTATACTATGGAGCTATGATAATATAGAGTGCATGATACTAAAACAAAAGAACACATACCATTGGAGTAGAACTGAGAACACAGAAATAAATATATACATAAATTCATGTCATTTTTTGAGAAAGGTGTCAAAACATATGTTGGAAAAAAGTCAGCTTTTCAACAAATAATGCTGGGAAAATGGGACAGTAACATGAAGAAGGCATTATGTTTCTATCAATCATCCTGCACAAAAGAATAAATTCTAAATGTACCAGAGGCTTTATAAAACACTAAACATTAATGAAAACAGAGAAAAGAGTTTAAGTTATGAACATAGGCAAAAACTTTGTCAAAACATTTCAAGTACACAGGAAATGGCAAGAAAAATTTACAAAAGACCCTGTTCACTGAGTCTATGAGGGCATGCCAAGCTACCATGAGCAGCCTCCTATGCACTCTGGACTCCCATTTTTCCCCCATTTCTCTGCTCACCTTCATCAGACCTTTGTGTCCTAAAACATACAGGTTAGCTTCCCTTCCCCCCATTAATCTTCCTTAGTCACTGAGCCCTCTGAGGCCTTTCAAGCTGCCCTGAACAGTCTGCTATTAGTGCTATTCCTTCATTCTCACCTCCCCCACCCAACTTGATCAGACCTGCAGATCCTGAACAATACAGGTTAGCTTCTCTGCCTGCTCTCATCTTCCATGTCCTCTGACTACTCTGGGACACTCCAAGTTGAACAGAGCAAACTGATAGCTAAGGCAGGCCTCTGTTCTCTCGCCACCTCTCTATCCCCCTTCATCAGACCTGTGTATACTGAACCACACAGACTACCAGATACAGAACCATATAGCCCAAAGATACGTATCAGAGGCCTGCCACACTAGGATCATGGAAGTTGTCTCACCTCCCAATAGCTACTACAACTGGAACATCCAGGGAAAGAAGACCCTACAATGAACAAAAGCCATGCTAATATGACACCTTCAGAGCACAGCTACTCTACTACAACAAGCCCTGGATATCTGTACTGGCTGGTTTTGTGTGTCAACTTGACACAGCTGGAGTTATCACAGAAAAAGGAGCTTCAGTTGAGGAAATGCCTCCATGAGATCCAACTGTAAGGCATTTTCTCAATTAGTGATCAAGGGGGAAAGGCCCCTTGTGGGTGGAACCATCTCTGGGCTGGTAATCTTGGTTCTATAAGAGAGCAGGTTGAGCAAGCCAGTAATGAACATCCCTCCATGGACTCTGCATCAACTCCTGCTTTCTGACCTGCTTGAGTTCCAGTCCTGACGTCCTTTGGTGATCAACAGCAGTATGGAAATGTAATCCGAATAAACCCTTTCCTCCCCAACTGCTTCTTAGTCATGATATTTGTGCAGGAATAGAAACCTGACTAAGACAATATCCTAAACCAATAGAAGCATAAAAAATGATCTTAAATCCAACCTTATAAAGATGATAGAGGCCTTTAAAGAGGAAACAAACAAATCCCTTAAAGACACACAGGAAAATATAATTAAACAGGTGAAGGAAAAAAATAAAACTGTAAGACCTGCAAGTGGAAATAGAAGCAATAAAGGAAACAGAGAATCTTGGAGATGGAAAACTTAGGGAAGACAACAGGAACAGCAGGCGCAAGTATTACCAACAGAATAAAGGTGATGGAAGGAAATATACTATCCAAAAGAACATAGGAAGAGGAAATTTTAGGAAAGGAACTTCATATATTTATTTATTTATTTATTTTATTTTTTAACAGATATCTTGGGATTTGTTCAGTCTATTTAAAGGTGAGACTAAACAGCATTGATACATCCAGGCAGAAAATCTTACACTGGACTCTAAAATACAAAATACATATTGTTTTGAATGAAATGCAAAAACACTTGAACTCGTTTACTGCTTAGTGGAGAAAGATGAACTATCACACAAATGAATGCAGCTAAGATGCATGAGACTATTAAAAAGAGAAACCCGAGTAAGTGCCCTTTGTGGTAGGATGGAATATTCTTTAGGTATATGCCCAAGAGTTGTTTAGCTGCATCTTGAGGCACATTGACTCCCAATTTTCTGAGGAACCACCATGTAGATTTCCATAGGCTCTACAAGTTTACACTCCCACCAGCAATGAATGAAGTTCTCCATCAGCAAGAAATGAAGTTCCCCTTGATCCACATCCTTACCAACATGAGGATTCATCATGTTAAAAAATAAATGACATCATGGCATTTGCAGAGGAATGGAAGAAATTAGAACACTGTAAATCTGTAATCCTGAGAGTTGACCCAGATCATAAAGATAAATATGGTATGTACTAACTTATAAGTGGATATTAGATGTTAAATAAATGATAACCAATTTACCATCCACAGACTCAGAGAGATCAGATAAAGAGGAGGATGTGTGCATGTGTCTCCTTGGCTAGGAAGATGGGATGGGAGAGGTAAACAAACAAAAAAACAGAGTGACCTCCATCTTCGTTTTAAATTGAATTAGCAAGTTGTACAGAGATGCCTAATTTTAACTGCAAACATGACAATGACCTCTTTGAATAGTTACTAGATATAACATATCCTTTAAAAAATGCAAGTGGGCAGTCATGGACATGGCAAAAAGAAAGATACACAAAGTGCTCAGAAAAGGTTTTTTGGATGTTGTAATCAATGAAAATTGGGGCTGAGTGTTAAGGGTGAAGCTATGGAAATTGTATGTAAAGGAATGTCAAGGAAAAACAAGACTAGGTTCAAAAGAGTTGTACAATCAGTAACTAAAAGTGATGTATTTGGTATGGTTAGAAGAACTTAAAACTTTTTGAGGCAAAGATCTCATGATGCAATAAAAAATTTGAGATCATTCCCTGTTCTATCATGAATATAGTCATCAATAGGAATAAATATGCTTTATTTTCTGAATATTCAACCCCTTTTTTTCTGAGACAGGTTCTTGTTTCATTACCCAAAGCTGACTTTAGACTTGTAGTGATCTTCATTACTCAAAATTCATTTTCACAAAATACTGAAATTACAGACATATACCACCATCTTTTAATGTGACATTTTTTCATAAATATAGAAGTGTGCAAAATTATGAACATATGATAAAAATTTTATATAAAGCAGAAGTCTATTGTTAGAAAATTACATGACAAAAATCCATAGTGTGTGCAAGAGAAGGGCATTGACAAATAGAAACATGGAAGTTCTAGAATCAACTCTATAGTGCATACTATATGTATGAACTTCACTTGGGAATGCCAGGATCACACAGAAAGATAAAATTATTTGAAATGTATTTTTTCATGTGATCATCTTATTCAATGTCAGCTTTATATTCTCAGATATTAGAGCTATGAGATCATCTACACAAAATTTTATAGGGCAGAATGTAATTTACATTAAGTTAAAAATTGCAAGTCTTTTATGTTGACTTTGTATTCGTATATTTCCTTAAAGTTACTTGTGTCTATATCAAATGAAGAACAAGACAGTATATGGACAGTATATCTCTAACTGGCAGTGATAATAGGTGCCTGTCACTGCAGTAGATACATAAATTTCATGTTCTGATGCAACTGTGATAGCTAAGAAATAATTTGCACAAACCCAGTAGCATCCAGCATGCTGCTGGTACCAGATTCTAGCTAAATAGATTAGTTGAATGCATTTTAATGAAATTTATGCAGTTAGAAAAATTCACTGATTGCATGAACATTTTAATACAGAAGTAATGATAGAGGACCATTGAGTGCTAAAGTTGGTTTTACACACAGTAGTACGACTAAGTCTTACTTATTTCATGATAATATTCGGTAGTCTTTCTGAGGCTCCTGATTCCCTTTTGTATAGGTTTTCCCTCTAATAACTGTGACAATACAAGGCTAAATTTGACATAAGTTGATCTATTTCTCCAGTAGATTTCTTTCCTTGCAAAAACAGTTACAAAGGCTTTTAAATTTGAATTATAATAGTAATTCAGGAGACGCTATGTTGCCTTCCAACCAGTCTGAGCTCTTAATAGCTTATTCACATGTGATGACACATGAAGCAAGCCTTATTTTTCCTTTTAGAAAATTGACTGGTATACTGTGCCTTTCTTTTCTGGAGGTTGGAAATGTAAGCTAGAAATGGCCCCAAGTACAAAGGACATGAATGTCAAGCACAATTGGTTAGACTCCCCTACAGTTTTTCATTATACCCATTCTTAATCTTTAAAAAGAAAACCCACTTTCAACTGTGCTTCTTATGAAATAAACTTGTTCTTGATTACTACCCATTCAGACATTCATTTTATGGAGCTTTAAAACAGGTTGCAATTTCAAAAATGCTTCCCTTTGTTTCCAGAATTGTTTTGGGAGTATAGTCACAAAGGAATCCAATTTTAAACCAGTTCTTAACTTTTGATAAAATATACATTATTATTATGCTTACAGTATCATATTGATGTAAATCACATAGGTTTGAGATAGAACTGGCAGTTTTTCTTTACATACCCACTAAAACATGAATTCTATTTTTCACATCTTCACTGGCACTTTTTTTTATGATAGTCTTCCTAACAAGTAGGATATGATATCTTATTATGCTTGTGTTTACATTTCTACATGTACTAGTGATGTTGAACACCTTTTCATATTTCTCTCTCTCTTTCTTATTCCTTTGAAAACAGTATTCTGGTGTTGGTCTCTATGAATGTGAGTCACCTTCAAAATCTTTAAGAGCAGTGTAGGGTAGAGGAGTTGTGAGAAGTTAGCTTAAAAACATTTGCTTATGATATTTCTCTGCCCAATTAGGCTGATGAGTTCTGGGAATCTGACCTTTTCAGAATTAGAAAACCAGGCAAAATGAAGTGGCAAAGAAGATAGGTAGAATGGATATCAAAAGCTCTAAAGAGCAGGGCGTGGTGGTGGCCTTTAATCCCAGCAGTTGGTAGGCAGAGGCAGGCAGATTTCTGAGTTCGAGGCCAGCCTGGTCTACAGAGTGAGTTCCAGGACAGCCAGGGCTGTACAGAGAAACCCTGTCTCGGAAAAAAAAAAAAAAAAAGTTTAAAATGGCCCTCATAGACCTGAGTGTCTAAATGCTTGGCTCATAGGAAGTGGCACTATCAGTGGGTGTAGCCTTAAAGGAGGAAATGTGTCACTATGAGACTGAGCTTTGAGGGTTTCATGTGCTCATTTGCCTAATGTCTCCTTCTGCTTCGTGTAGATCACGATGTAGAACTCTCAGCTCCTTCTCCAGCACCATGTCTGTCTGCATGCTGCGGTGCTTCTCACCATGGTGATAATGGATAAAAGCTCTGAAACTATAAGCCAGCCCAAATTAAATGTTTACCTTTAAAAAAAAAAAAAAAAAAAAACAAAAGCTCTAAAGACTACTGTGAGGACAGGTGAAGAATTAGACTGTAGAAGCTGAATGTGACCATATAGACTGAAAGAGATAATGTTATAAGGCCAATTCAGTAGAGGAAGGAGATTCTGCATCCTTGAATATATGCTATTGCAGGAGAGCAGAGCATATGAAATGGAAATGAGAATTTTAAGTTTTTAGGCATGTCAGAAAAAAATTTAATGTAGCATGTAAATACCTGGGCAATAGTAATGTCTCACACTAGTAAACCTAACAGGTCAGCATGATTCCCATGACTGTGCAGCCAGTCGCAGATATATAAGGACTTCAGACCACCTTGAGCTACAGAACAAGGCTTTGCAAAAGGAAACATCATTTCTTTAGATACTCTAAATTTAATGCCTTAAGCGTCTCTCCAATTAATTATAAAGGGTCAACTGGTTTTTATCTAAAGCAAAACTAAGTTTTTGGTCACATGGTACATCAATTGTATAAAAAAATAACTAATTGATTTATGATTATCTAAGTGCTATGAAAACGTGTACCTACAATTCGGGCTCATATTTTCTGATCTATAGATTGATATTCTTAGCAAAGTGGTTATTATTTACTGAACCCATCCTAAGTTTAGACTTTATATTGTGGTGCTAGGTAAGAAAAAGTAATTAACACTGAGTTTATTTTACATATGATGAGACTGGGGTTCAGAAAAATTCCATGCTTATGGAGAGCCACATAGATGGAATGATACTACTGGAGATTTTAAATCAATATGGACCCCAAATCCATTCCCATTATTTTACTCTATCATTCTGCTTATGTGGATATTCTTCTTTTTAAGAGGAGAAATGTAGCAAAAAAATTAGGATCAAAAAATATTAAACTTCCCATTTTATTTGTCCACTTCCACCACAAATATTTCCCTTCTAAACTTTATTTTAAATTGAACCTAGAGAACTAATAACTTTTATATAATAGTGCATAATTCAAAGTATAAGCACACAATTTTATTGTGCAATTGGTTTGCATTTTATTTATTTCTTCATATAGATGCTATTTTGTGCTTGGGGAACAAAATATGCATGTGGAAATAAGAAATCAGCAGTTTGTGTTATTGCTGTGTAATAAGGGTTCTTCCTCATTTAACACAGCACAGACAGAGGCATGTTCCCAGTAAGACAGAAATTAAAAAAAAAAAAGTGAGTAAAAGCATAGTCCAGCACTAAAAAACACATTCTTCAAATAAAAGAATGGCACAGATGCAGAAGACAACAACAAAGTTTCATTGATTGTTTGTCTACCTAAGACACCATCAGTGATATTCAAACTCAACTCTCTTAGTGTTAGAAGAGGTGTTTGGCAGTACTCTTACAGATTAGTTGTTTCTGCTGAATAACTTTCAGTCAGGATGCTAATCAAGGGAGAACAGAAGCTGCCTTTCGTGATGAAAATTGCTTTCCAGTGACTGATTGTGCTGATCAATCTTCTGCAGTGGAAATCAGGAGTAAAAGATCGCCTTTAATTGCAAAAAGGTGCTGCACTCATGTAGAAAAATAATTTACAGAGTACAAAAATCAACTCTTAAAAATATGTTGAATTAGACACACACACACACACAAACACACATATATATATATACAACTATATAAAATATATTTATATATGCTTTTCTGTGGCATTGTCATAGTTCACAGTACTTCATAATATAAAAATACTATCAGATTGCTCATTTGAATTGTGAAAAGTCATTGGAAGCAACAAATATCAAGACTAATGATACAGAGATTAATTTCACTTCCTATCATTATTCTTGGATGTGATAACTGCAATGGAATTGTCAACAGCAAAATCTATTAAGTTTATCAATTCTAATTGTCAGTGCAGTCCAAGAAATGATTGTGATTCAGTGTCTTTATTCAGAGATTTGTAGGTTCATTGTGGCACTGAAGATGTAAAATGCTGTATAATGTTAGCTTTTTGATTAGTTCTATGCATATATCATGAAGTAAAGTAGAAATCTTACACTCTTGGTCAAAAGTAATTGAGAATACATTTCCAATCTCTTGTATATTTAAATCAATTTAAATAGACTATATGACTTAATAATCAAGCATCTACAAAATAGGAAATTATATATGTCAATAAAATACAAGTAAAGCAATACATGAAATTTAAAAATACATGTTTGGTGTCTTAAACTCACATAAAATGTTCCTTTGGATGTAGGAGACACTGCATTGGAAATACCTAAAATATTATTATAGAAGAAAACACTTAAGTTTACTAGAATATATTGTTTTAATAGGAATCTTAAATGAGAGATGATTTGGTTATATAACCATTACTTTGTTCTGAATTTCCATGTTCTATATCCAAGCATGTGAAAATTTCTTTCATTTTCAAATTATTTGGAAATGGCTGCTGTTTTGATCTTACACAGTGTCAAAAGAATATATAAAAATGTTGTCTTAGGGTTTTACTGCTGTGAACAGGCACCATGACTAAGGCAAGTCCTATAAAGAATAACATTTAATTGGGGCTGGCTTACAAGTTCAGAGATTCATTTCAGTATCATCAAGGTGGGAACATGGCAGCATACAGACAGGCATGGAACAGGAGGAGCTTAGAGTTTCACATCTTCATCTGAAGGCTACTAGCAGAATACTGGCTTCCAGACAGCTACGATGAGGTTCTTGTTCATAGCAGCCTTATTTATAATAGCCAGAAGCTGGAAAGAACCCAGATGCCCCTCAACAGAGGAATGGATACAGAAAATGTGGTACATTTACACAATGGAGTACTACTCGGCTATTAAAAAGAATGAATTTATGAAATTCCTAGCCAAATGGATGGACCTGGAGGGCATCATCCTGAGTGAGGTAACACAATCACAAAGGAACTCACACAATATGTATTCACTGATAAGTGGATATTAGCCCAAAACTTCGGATACCCAAGATATAAGATACAATTTGCTAAACACATGAAACTCAAGAAGAATGAAGACCAAAGTGTGGACGCTGTGCCCCTTCTTAGAATTGGGAACAAAACACCCATGGAAGGAGTTACAGAGACAAAGTTTGGAGCTGTGACGAAAGGATGGACCATCTAGAGACTGCCATATCTAGGGATCCACCCCATAATCAGCATCCAAACGCTGACACCATTGCATACACTAGCAAGATTTTGCTGAAAGGACCCAGATATAGCTGTCTCTTGTGAGACTATGCTGGGGCCTAGCAAACTCAGAAGTGGATGCTCACAGTCAGCTAGTGGATAGATCACAGGGCTCCCAATGGAGGAGCTAGAGAACGTACCCAAGGAGCTAAAGGGATCTGCAACCCTATAGGTGGAACAACATTATGAACTAACCAGTATCCCGGACCTCTTGACTCTAGCTGCATATGTATCAAGAGATGGCCTAGTCGGCCATCACTGGAAAGAGAGGCCCATTGGACACACAAACTTTATATGCCCCAGTACAGGGGAACACCAGGGCCAAAAAAATGGAAATGGGTGGGTAGAGAAGTGGGGGGGGGGGAGGGTATGGGGGACTTTTGGGATAGCATTGGAAATGTAATTGAGGAAAATACATAATAAAAAATATTAAAAATTAAAAAAACCCCACATCTACATTGCTATGCCTACTCCAAAAAGACCAGATCTACATGAACAGGGCAGCACTTTCTAATAGTGCCACTACCTGGGCTGAGCAAACCACCACAAATGTCTATTGTGATATGAATTTCTTTAAGGTTCCATGTGAAGCATTATTTTGTTTCTTTGTACAAAATCAGGAAATGATGTTCATTTACCCTAATGATAAATCTAATAAGTAATGGCAGCAAATTTTTGTCATACTGCTGTTTATCTTGACTATTCTACATTTTAAACAAAATGATAGTATGATTGATGTTATTGATGATGCACTAATGTAATGAAACTACATATATTCCATAACATAACTTAACAGATACAATACTAAGATCCATGAAAGTGCACAAACATAGGCAATGGTTACTTTTCTGTATATGTGATAAAATGCGCTGAGCAAGGCTACATACATATAAAAATCAGCCTTTAACTTAGCTTATACTTTCTGAGAGTTAGAGTCCATATTTGAGGAGCAAAAGCATAGTGTCAGGGACAGCTGCGAGCTTACATCTTGATCCACAAAGATGCAATAAGAAACACAGCAGAAATGACAAGTCTTTTGAAACCTCACATACTTCTTCCAGCAAAGTCACACCTACTAATCCTTTCTGTTTTTTATTGACTAAGCTAATTACTCACTTTATATGCCAATTGTAGCTTCCCCTCCCCACTCTCTTCTCAGTCTTTCCTTCTCCCTTCCTCTCCCCTGATCCACATTTCTTCTCCTTCTCTCCAGAAAAGAGGAGGCTTCCCATGGACATCAACCAGCCCAAGAATATCAAACCACAGCAAGACAAGGCAGCACAGAAAGGGGAAAGGAGCCAAAGTCAGTCATTGAATCTAGTCAGAGACAGACCCTGCTTTTGCTTTAGGAGTCCCACATGAAGATCCAGTTGCATAACTGCTACATATGTGCAGAGGGCCTTGGTATATTCCATTCATGCTTTCTGGCTGGCAGTTCAGTCTCTATTAGCCCCATGTTCCCAGGTTAGTTGACTCTGTTGGTTTTCTTGTGATGTTTTTGAACCCTCTTGTTCCCTTAATCCTTTCTCCCTATGTTTCTTCCACAGGAGCCCCTAATCTCTTTCAGTGTTTGGCTGTGGGTCTCTGCTTCAGCTTCTAACACTTTCAGAGTGAAGCTCATCTGATGACATTTTTGCTAAGCGCCTGTCTGCAAGCATAGAGGAGTATCATCACTAGTATCAGGGGTGAGCTCCCTCTCATCAAATGGGTCTCAAGTTGGGTCACTCATTGGTTGTCTCTTCCCTCAAATTCTGCCCCATCCCCTCAACTGCACATTGTGGGTAGAAGGTTTTCTGGCTGGGTTGGTACCCTAAACACTTCATTGGAAGTCTTGCCTGGTTGTGGGAGATGTCCTGTCCAGGCTCCATATATCTCACTGCCAGGAGTCTTATCTAGGGTCATACTCATATATTTCTCAAAAATAATGACTTTATAAAATTTGCAGGCAAATTGATGGAACTAGAAAACATCATCCTGAGTGAGGTAGTAAAGACACTGAAATACAAACATGGAATGTACTCATAAGAGGATATTAGTCATAAAGTAGAGAATAGCAATAATACAAACCACAGAGGCAAAGAAGCTAAGCAACAAAGAGGGCCCAATGGTGCAAGCTTAACACTCACTGAGTAGGGGAAATAGATTAGATATCTGGGGTTGATAGAGGGAAGGGACTGAATGGGGGAAGGGTTATTGATGGGAAGAGGAGGAATAAGGTGGGGAGAGGATGGAGGGAGAGAGTACTGGGAGAAACAACTGGTTGTGACTGAGGATTCTCTGGGATAAGATGGAGGGCAATAGAAACTCCTAGTCCTTTTTAAACAGTCTGACAAACTGGGAAGTAATTAACCAAGTACATATGTCTGTAGGGGCCATTCTTCTTCATAGCACCACAGCAAGTAAGAAATTATTAGTTAGATGAGAAAGATTGTCAGACATAGACACATTGTGATTTTATGAGAGTCAAAATGTGAAAAGAGTTTGTCTTTTAGAAGAGGTAAAATACAATATTGTAATTTCAGGATGAAATACTGAAAATAATTATGTATAGGGTTTTTTGTTTTTGTTTTTCTTTTTTGTTTTTTACCTTTTTTTTACAAAAGGAACATAAGGCCAATCAGTCATGAAAAGCTATTTCAAATGGTGGTACACAGTTGGCCATAGTCTTTATTGTAGGGCAATTTATAATCTATTAACTCTTATCTTGGTAATCTGCCCCTTTTGAAAGATTTATGAAATTATGATCTCCTTATTCTCAAAACTTTTATCTAACAGAACTCCGATGTAAGTAATCAGTCTATCAACCACTTGTCATTGTACACACATCATTTTGTTGTGAATAAAACCTTGCATTTTTTCATTAATGAAGAAACAATATAATATTTCTTTTTCCATTAATTAATTTATTCACTTTACATACAGATAACAGCTCTCTCCCTCTTCTTCCAGTCCCACCCTTACAATCTGTTTCTTATTCCATCACAAATATCAATATTCCATCTAACTTTTTAGTAATGAAGGAATAAAATGATAGGCTTTGATTAACCATTTCATAATTATTAAAGCTGGGACATGTACCTGTTAGTTATTGTGGGGAAAAATACCTGATAAAGAAACTTAAAGAGAGATTTGATGTGGTATCCAGGATACCAACATGGCAGAAGGTATGGGAGCATGAGTGAAAGGCAACTTGTCACACTGTGCTACCAGGTAGCACAGCGTTCAGTTTTCCTCCTCTTCCTCCTCCTCTTCCTCCTCCTCCTCCTCGTCCTTCTTCTTCTTCTTCTTCTTCTTCTTCTTCTTCTTCTTCTTCTTCTTCTTCTTCTTCTTCTTCTTCTTCTTCTTCTTCTCCTTCCTCTTCCTTTTCCTCTTCCTCTTCCTCTTCCTCTTCTGTTTCAATCCAAGGATTTGGTAGTCTGAAATGCAATCACCCATGATTACAGTAAATCTTCAGAAGTCAATAACCAAGTGTAAAAATACCCTTATACTTGTTCTTAGAAACTTGTCTCCATGGTTAGTCTAAATCCCAAAAATATTACAATGAATATTAAACATGATAGAATATATACTAATGGTCCTTATTACTACACTTTTATACATAAAAGTGTATAAAATAGACTTTTTAATTTTACTCTATTCTAACTGGTCTCCATTCTCCAGTCTCTCCCCTGTTCAACTGCTTTCTTTTTCCTAGTTGTTCTCTTCCTGTTTCCAAATCACCTTCCAACTTCATATAATATTTATTCTATTACCCTCTTTTTTATGGCATCTTTAGTATCTCATCTCATAATCCCTTTTCTACTTTCATTAAAAAAATCATATATATATATGATTATATATATATATGTATATATAAAATCTACTTTCTGCATATGATAAAAACATGTAGCATTTATATTTCTGAACCTACATTAATGTATTGAAATAATTATTTCTAATTCTATTTGTGTTACTAAAAAGTTCATTAATTCATTTTTCTTTATATCTTGAGTAAAATTTCATTTTACTTCTGTACTAGATTTTTGTTATCTATTCATTTGTTTGCATTTCCAATGCTATCCCAAAAGTCCCCCAACCTTCCCCCCCACTCCCCTAACCGCCCACTCACACTTTTTGGTCCTGGCGTTCCCCTATACTGGGGCATATAAAGTTTGCATGACCAATGGGCCTCTCTTTCCAGTGATGGACGACTAGACCATCTTTTGATACATATGCAGTTAGAGACAAGAGCTCCAGGGTACTGGTTATTTCATATTGTTGTTCCAACTATAGGGTTGCAGATCCCTTTAGCTCTTTGGGTACTTTCTCTAGCTCCTCCACTGGAGGCCCTGTGATCCATCCAATAGCTGACTGTGAGCATCCACTTCTGTGTTTGCTAGGCCCCAGCAAAGTCTCACAAGAGACAGCTATATCAGGGTCCTTTCAGAAAAATCTTGCTAGTATATGCAATGGTGTCAGCATTTGTAGGCTCATTATGGGATTGATCCCTGTATATGGCAGTCTCTAAATGGTCCATCCTTTTGTCTCAGCTCCAAACTTTGTCTCTGTAACTCCTTCCATGGGTGTTTTGTTCCAAATTCTAAGAAGTTGGCAAAGTGTCCACACTTTGGTCTTCGTTCTTCTTCAGTTTCATGTGTTTCACACATTGTATCTTATATATTGGGTATTCTAAGTTTCTGGGCTAATATGCACTTATCAGTGAGTACATATCATTTGAGTTCTTTTGTGATTGGGTTCCCTCACTCAGGATGATGCCCTCCAGGTCCATCCATTTGCCTAGGAATTTCATAAATTCATTCTTTTAAATAGCTGAGTAGTACTCCATTGTGTAAATGTACCACATTTTTTGTATATATTCCTCTGTTGAGGGGCATCTGGGTTCTTTCCAGGTCTGGATAATATAAATAAGACTGCTATGAACATAGTGGAGCATGTGTCCTTCTTACCGGTTGGAACATCTTCTGGATATATGCCCAGGAGAGGTATTGAAGGATTCTCCTGTAGTACTGTCAAATTTTCTGAGGAACCTCCAGACTGATTTCCAGAGTGGTTGTACAGCTTGCAATCCCACCAAAAATGGAGGAGTGTTCCTATTTCTCCACATCTTCAGCAGCATCTCCTGTCACCTGAATTTTTGATCTTAGCCATTCTGACTAGTATAAAATGGAATCTTAGGGTTGTTTTGATTTGCATTTCACTGATGATGAAGTATGCTGAACTTTTTTTCAGGTGCTTCTCAGCCACTCGGTATTCCTCAGGTGATAATTCTTTGTTTAGCTCTGAGCCCCATTTTTTAATGTGGCTATTTGATTTTCTGGAGTCCACCTTCTTGAGTTCTTTATATATATTGGATATTAGTCCCCTATCTGATTTGGGATAGGTAAAGATACTTTCCCAATTTCTTGGTGGCTTTTTTGTCTTATTGACAGTGTCTTTTGCCTTATGGAAGCTTTGCGGTTTTATGAGGTCCCATTTGTCAATTCTTGATCTTACAGCACAAGCCATTGCTGTTCTATTCAGGAATTTTCACCTGTGCCCATATCTTCGAGGCTTTCCCCCACTTTCGCCTCCATAAGTGTCATGTCTCTGGTTTTATGTGGAGTTCCTTAATCCACTTAGATTTGACCTTAGTACAAGGAGATAGGAATGGATCAATTTACATTCTTCTACATGATAACCACCAGTTGTGCCAGTACCATTTGTTGAAAATGCTGTCTTTTTTCCACTGGATGGGTTTAGCTCCCTTGTCAAAAATCAAGTGACCATAGATGTGTGGGTTCATTTCTGGGTCTTCATTTCTATTCCATTGGTCTAATTGTCTGTCCCTATACAAGTACCATGGAGTTTTCATCACAATTGCTCTGTAGTAAAGCTTTAGGTCAGACATGGTGATTCCACCACAGGTTCTTTTATCCATGAGAAGAGTTTTTGCTATCCTAGGTTTTTGTTATTCCAGATAAATTTGTAGATTGCCCTTTCTAATTTGTTGAAGAATTGATTTGGAATTTTGATGGGGATTGCATTGAATCTGTGGATTGCTGTTGGCAACATAGCCATTTTTACTAAATTGATCCTGCCAATACATGAGCATGGGAGATCTTTTCATCTTCTGAGATCTTTAATTTCTTTCTTCAGAGACTTGAAGTTCTTATCAGACAGATCCTTCATCCTTAGTTAGAGACATGCCAAGGTATTTTATATTATTTGAGACTATTGAGAAGGGTGTTGCTAATTTCTTTCTCAGCCTGTTTATCCTTTCTGTACAGAAAGGCCATTGACTTGTTTGAGTTAATTTTATATCCAGCTACTTCATTGAAGCTGTTTATCAGGCTTAGGAGTTCTCTGGTGGAATTTTTAGGGTCACTTTATATACTATCATATCATCTGCAAAACTTGATATTTTGACTTCTTTTTTTTCCAAATTGTATCCCCTTGATATCCTTTTGTTGTCGAATTGCTCTGGCTAGGACTTCAAGTACAGTGTTGAATAGGTAGGGAGAGAGTGGACAGCCTTTTCTAGTCCCTGATTTTAGTGGGATTGCTTCCAGCTTCTCACCATTTACTTTGATGTTGGCTACTGGTTTGCTGTAGATTGCTTTTATCATATTTAGGTATGGGCCTTGAATTCCTGATTTTTCCAAGACTTTTATCATGAATGGGTGTTGGATTTTGTCAAATGATTTCTCCGCATCTAATGGGATGATCATGTGGTTTTTGTAATTGAGTTTGTTTATATACTGGATTACATTGATGGGTGTCTTAGTCAGGGTTTCTATTCCTGCACAAACATCATGACCAAGAAGCAAGTTGGGGAGGAAAGGGTTTATTCGGCTTACACTTCCATGCTGCTGTTCATCACCAAAGGAAGTCAGGACTGGAACTCAAGCAGGTCAGAAAGCAGGAGCTGATGCAGAAGCCATGGAGGGATGTTCTTTACTGGCTTGCCTCCCCTGGCTTGCTCAGCCTACTCTCTTATAGAACCCAAGACTACCAGCCCAGGGATGGTCTCACCCACAAGGGGCCTTTCCCCCTTGATCACTAATTGAGAAAATGCCTTACAGTTGGATCTCATGGAGGCATTTCCTCAACTGAAGCTCCTTTCTCTGTGATAACTCCAGCTGTGTCAAGTTGACACAAAAATAGCCAGTACAATTGACCCCTTGTCAACTTGACACACAAACACATCACTAGTAAGCCTCAACCCTTACATTCTTATTCATCCCCAAGATCTAAATAACTTTAAAAGTCCCACAGTCTTTACATATTCTTAAATTTTCAGTTTCTTTAAAATATCCATCTCTTTTAAAATCCAAAGTCTTTTTACAATTAAAAGTCTCTTAACTGTGGGCTCCACTAAAACAGTTTCTTCCTTCAAGAGGGAAAATATCAGGGCACAGTCACAATCAAAGCAAAAATCAATCTCCAACCGTCCAACGTCTGGGATCCAACTCACGATCTTCTGGGCTCCTCCAAGGGCTTGGGTCACTTCTCCAGCCATGCCCTTTGTAGCACACATGTCGTCCTCTGGGCTCCAGATGCCTGTACTCCACTGCTGCTGCTGCTCTTGGTGGTCATCTCATGGTACTGGCATCTCCAAAACACTGCATGACCCCTTCAGTCCTGGGCCTTCAATTACAACTGAGGCTGCACCTTCACCAATGACCTTCCATGGCCTCTCACAGTGCTGAGCCTCAGCTGCTCTGCATGACCCCTTCATGCCTTCAAAACCAGTACCACCTGGGTGACCCTTACACATTACCAAGTCCCGCTGCAGAAGGAGTACAACCTTGCCTATCTCTGGAACACAGCCTCTTTGTGCTTTCAGAAAACACTTCCCAGAAGATGTCACCTCAACGATGCTGGTCTCTTCTTAATCACCGCTAATTTCTTAGCTCCAGCTAACCAGCATCAATAGTCCCAGTAATGCAAAGTTTTTGCTTTAGTAGTTCTGGTATCTTGTTAATCACAGCTGATTCTTCAGCCCCAGCTAACCAGAACTACAAAATCTTCACAATCAAAACAGCAACGGCCCTGAAAAGAGTCTTTAATTTTCCCTCTGAAATTTCACAAACCAGACCTCCATCTTCTGCACTGTTCTCAACATTATCTTCCAAGCTCCTACACAACATCTGACAGAGCTCTTAAAAACGAATGGATCTTCAAGCCCAAAGTTCCAAAGTCCTTCCACAGTCCTCCCCAAAACATGGTAAGGTTGTCACAGGAATACCCCACTCCTGGTACCAATTTGTCTTAGTCAGGGTTTCTATTCCTGCACAAACATCATGACCAAGAAGCAAGTTGGGGAGGAAAGGGTTTATTCGGCTTACACTTCCATGCTGCTGTTCATCACCAAAGGAAGTCAGGACTGGAACTCAAGCAGGTCAGAAAGCAGGAGCTGATGCAGAAGCCATGGAGGGATGTTCTTTACTGGCTTGCCTCCCCTGGCTTGCTCAGCCTACTCTCTTATAGAACCCAAGACTACCAGCCCAGGGATGGTCCCACCCACAAGGGGCCTTTCCCCCTTGATCACTAATTGAGAAAATGCCTTACAGTTGGATCTCATGGAGGCATTTCCTCAACTGAAGCTCCTTTCTCTGTGATAACTCCAGCTGTGTCAAGTTGACACAAAAATAGCCAGTACAATGGGTTTCCATATATTGAACCATCTCTGCATCTCTGGGATGAAACGTACTTGGTCAGGATGGATGATTGTTTTGATGTGTTCTTGGATTCGGATAGCAAGAACTTTATTTGAGTATTTTTGCATCGATATTCATTAGGGAAATTGGTCTGAAGTTCTCTATCTTTGTTAGATCTTTCTGTGGTTTAGGTATCAGAGTAATTGTGGCTTCATAGAATGAGTTTGTTAGAGTACCTTCTACTTCTATTTTTGTGGAATAGTTTGTGCAGAACTGGAATTAGATCTTTTTTGAAGGTCTGATAGAACTCTGCACTAAAGCCATCTGGTCCCGGGCTTTTTTGGTTGGAAGGCTGTTGATGACTGCTTCTATTTCTTTAGAGGATATGGGACTGTTTAGGTCGTTAACTTGATCGTGATTTAGCTTTGATACCTGGTATCTATCGAGAAATTTTTCCATTTCATCCAGGTTCTCCAGTTTTGTTGAGTATAGTTGTTTTTTGAAGGATCTGATGGTATTTTGGATTTCTTCAGGATCTGTTGTTATGTCTCTGTTTTCATTTCTGATTTTGTTAATTAGGATGCTGTCCCTGTGCCCTCTAGTGAGTCTAGCTAAGGGTTTATCTATCCTGTTGATTTTCTCAAAGAACCAGCTCCTTGTTTGGTTGATTCTTTGAATAGTTCTTCTTGTTTCCACCTGGTTGATTTCTCCCCTGAGAGTGATTATTTCCTGCCCTCTACTCCTTTTGGGTGAATTTGCTTCCTTTTGTTCTAGAGCTTTTATGTGTTGTCAAGCTGCTAATGTGTGCTCTCTCTAGTTTCTTTTTGGAGGCACTCAGAGCTATGAGTTTCCCTCTTAGAAATGCTTTCATTGTGTCCCATAAGTTTGGGTATGTTGTAGTTTTGTTTTCATTAAATTCTAAAAAGTCTTTAATTTCTTTCTTTATTCCTTCCTTGACCAAGGTATTTTTGAGAAAAGAGTTGTTCAGTTTCCAAGTGAATGTTGGCTTTCCATTATTTATGTTGTTATTGAAGATCAGCCTTAGTCCATGGTGGTCTGATAGGATGAATGGGACGTTTTCAATATTTTTGTTTCTGTTGAGGCCTGTTTTGTGACCAATTATATGGTCAATTTTGGAGAAGGTACCATGAGGTGCTGAGAAGAAGGTTTATTCTTTTGTTTTAGGATAAAATGTTCTGTAGATATCTGTTAAGTCCATTTGTTTCATAACTTCTGTTAGTTTCAATGTGTTTCTGTTTAGTTTCTGTTTCCACGATCTTTCCATTGATGAAAGTGGAGTATTGAAGTCTCCCACTATTATTGTGTGAGGTGCAATGTGTGCTTTGAGATTTACTAAAGTTTCTTTAATGAATGTAGCTGCCCTTGCATTTGGGGCATAGATATTCAGAATTGAGTGTTCCTCTTGAATTATTTTACCTTTGATGAGTATGAAGTGTCCCTCCTTGTCTTTTTTGATAACTTTGAGTTGGAATTCTATTTTATTAGATATTAGAATGGCTATTGGTGAAAGTGGTGTGTTGAAGTCTCCCACTATTATTGTATGAGGTGCAATGTGTGCTTTGAGATTTACTAAAGTTTCTTTAATGAATGTGGCTGCCTTTGTATTTGGAGCATAGATATTCAGGATTGATAGTTCCTCTTGGAAGATTTTACCTTTGATGAGTATGAAGTGTCCCTCTCTGTCTTTTTTAATGACTTTGGGTTGGAATTCAATCTTATCAGATATTATAATGGCTACTCCAGCTTGTTTCTTCATACCATTTGTTTGGAAAATTGTTTTCCAGACTTTCATTCTGAGGTAGTGTTTATCTTTTTCTCTGAGATGAGTTTCCTGTAAGCAGCAAAATGTTGGGTCTTGTTTGTGTAGCCAGTTTGTTAGTCTATGTCTTTTTATTGGGGAGTTGAGTCCATTGGTATTAAGAGATATTAAGGAAAAGTAATTGTTGCTTCCTGTTATTTTTGTTGTTAAAGTTGGCATTCTGTTCTTGTGGCTGTCTTCTTTTAGGTTTGTTGAGGGATTACCTTCTTGTTGTTTCTAGGGCATGGTTCCTGTCCTTGTATTTTTTTTTTCTGTTATTATCCTTTGAAGGGCTGGATTCGTTGAGAGATAATGTGTGAATTTGGTTTTGTCCTGGAATACTTTGGTTTCTCCATCTATGTTAATTGAAAGTTAGGCTGGGTATTGTAGCCTGGGCTGGAATTTGTATTCTCTTAGTGTCTGTATAACATCTGTCCAGGCTCTTCTGGCTTTCATAGTCTCTGGTGAAAAATCTGGTGTAATTCTGATAGGCTTGCCTTTATATGTTACTTGACCTTTTTCCCTTACTGCTTTTAGTATTCTATCTTTATTTAGTACATTTGTTGTTCTGATTATTATGTGTCAGGAGGAATTTCTTTTCTGGTCTAGTCTATTTGGAGTTCTGTAGGCTTCTTGTATGTTCATGGGCATCTCTTTCTTTAGATTTGGGAAGTTTTCTTCAATAATTTTGTTGAAGATGTTTGCCTGTCCTTTGAGTTGAAATTTTGCATTCTCATCCACTCCTATTATCTGTAGGTTTGGTCTTCTCATTGTGTCCTGCATTTCCTGGATGTTTTGGGTTAGGATCTTTTTGCATTTTCCATTTTCTTTGATTGTTGTGCCGATGTTCTCTTTGGAATCTTCTGCAACTGAGATTCTCTCTTCCATCTCTTGTATTCTGTTGCTGATGCTCGCATCTATGGTTCCAGATTTCTTTCCTAGGGTTTCTATCTTCAGCGTTGCCTCACTTTGGGTTTTCTTCATTGTGTCTACTTCTCTTTTTAGGTCTTGGATGGTTTCATTCAATTCCATCACCTGTTTGGTTGTGTTTTCCTGAAATTCTTTAAGGGATTTTTGTGTTTCCTCTTTAATGTCTTCTACTTGTTTAGCAGTGTTCTCCTGTATTTATTTAAGTGAGTTATTTAAGTCCTTCTTGATTCCTCTACTATCATCATGAGATATGCTTTTAAATCCAGGTCTAGCTTTTCAGGTGTGTTGGGGTGCCGTGCACTGGGCAATGTGGGAGTGCTGGGTTCTGATGATGGTGAGTGGTCCTGGTTTCTGTTAGTATGATTCTTACATTTACCTTTCGCCATCTGGTAATCTCTGGAGTTAGTTGTTATAGTTGTCTCTGTTTAGAGATTGTTCCTCTGGTGATTTTGTTACCCTCTATGAGCAGACCTGGGAGACTAGCTCTCTCCTCTGAGTTTCAGTGGTCAGGGCAGTCTCTGCAGGCAAGGTCTCCTCTTTCAGGGAAGGTGTACAGTTATCTGGTGTTTGGACCTCCTCCTGTCCTAAGATGAAGGCCCAAAGCAGGATCTTTCCCAGAAGCTGTGTTGTTTTGGCCTGTCACAGAAGCCTTTGTTTCAGTAGTCCACACTCTCACCTGTGTAGACTACTTTCCACAGAGTCCCAGAACCAAGGTGGCTCCCTCGGAACCTGAGGTAGAACCCTCTTGGGCCGGGCGGACACCTGTGCTCTGACCAGGAAGGTGGCCGGTTGTCTTGAGCCGAAAATGGTGCCGCCTCAGAGGCTCTGTGGCTCTTGCCTGTCCCAGAAACTGCTGGCCTCTGTATTCCCTTCCCTTCTGTTTTGTCACCTTGTCAGGCATCAATATGATGATTTTTTGTTTCATCTTATATTTTATTTTGTCATGTTTGGTTGTTGTTTCCCAGAAACCTGTTTTTATCTGATAAGAGACAGGGAACAAGTGTATCTGGAGGGAAGTGGAGAGAGAATAAAGGAGGTAAGGTGGAATTTGGAGGAGTAGAGTTGGGAGAAACTATAATGAATATATATGAGTTGGCACGGTAGGCATTCCATCATGTCTCCTGGACTCACGGCTCCTGTTGAAGTTACTACCCTCCACAACCCCCACAGGAGAAGTGTGTGGCTAGTAGTCACGTACATAATGTTCCAAGCTTTTGACCTTCAGGCTAGACTCCTCAAAGTTAACTAGCAACAGCAAGATAACAGTCCACCATAAGAGGGCTGTTTGGCCCCACCTCACTCCTCATTCTCTCCTCTAATTTTCTTACTATCTCTCCTCATTCTCTCTTACTCTCTTTCCTCTCTCTCTCTCTCCTTCTCTCTCTCTCTCTCTCTTTCTCTCTCTCCACCTTCTCTCCTTTCTCCCTGCCTTTCTACAATAAAGCTCTAAAACCACAGACTGTCTCTGTTCATCAAGGCCTGCTGTGCTTGGATGATGGGATAGGCTTTCTTCTCATGAGCTGTTTCTAATCCCCAGTCAGAAGGCCTTCCTGTGTTCCACTCAAGGCCCAGACTAAGAACTCTCATCTAAGTGGGAACCTCTCTCCCTCTGGCCTCGCTCCCATAACCCTAGGGCCGAGGGTGTTGCCCATGGGCCCCTGGTTTCAGGAGCTGCCCCTTGTCCACCCCCCATCGAGTGGAGTCAGTGGCTAAGATGCCCACCGAGGGCTGAGTGAAAAGCGTTTGGCAGCCCTCCTGTGTCCGCCTGCCCAGAGCATAGGAGAAACTCTGGCCAGACATGGGCTCTCTCCCTCCTTCCCCTATACCCCCTTAGCAGCCTTCAGACCATGGAAGAAGTTACAGAGACAAAGTTTGGAGCTGAGATGAAAGGATGGATCATCTCGAGACTGCCATATCCAGGGATCCATCCCATAATCAGCTTCCAAACGCTGACACCATTGCATACACTAGCAAGATTTTGCTGAAAGGACCCAGATATAGCTGTATCTTGTGAGGCTATGCCAGAGCCTAACAAACACAGAAGTGGATGCTCACAGTCAGCTATTGGATGTATCACAGGGCCCCCAATGGAAGAGCTAGAGAAAGTACTCAAGGAGCTAAAGGGATCTGCAACCCTATAGGTGGAACAACAATATGAACTAACCAGTACCCCCCTCGTGTCTCTAGCTGCATATGTATCAGAAGATGGCCTAGTCAGCCATCAGTGGAAAGAGAGGCCCATTGGTCGTGCAAACTTTATATGCCTCAGTACAGGGGAACGCCAGGGCCAAGAAGTGGGAGTGGGTGGTTGGGGGAGTGGGTGGAGAAGTGTGTGTGGGACTTTTGGGATAGCATTGGAAATGTAAATGAAGTAAATACCTAATTAAAAAAAATAACACTTTAGTTACTTTAAGAAGAAGAAGAAGAAGAAGAAGAAGAAGAAGAAGAAGAAGAAGAAGAAGAAGAAGAAGAAGAAGAAGAAGAAGAAGAAGAAGTACAAACCAAATTAGTTCCCAGCACTGTGAAGGGGAAGGGAAAATGAGCACCCTTTCCTAACCAAGGGGATATCTCTAATTATTTGCAAAGAAAAATTTATTTTTCTTAAATGGAGTCTTAGTGGATATCCGAACCATGCTTAAGGATAGGCCCCATGCCTAGAAGTAGATGTTCATCACAAAACAAACTCAATGGTATTTTCTCATAAAAATTTGTTTGTGTAACTTTTACCTTATAGGGTTTTTGCTTGTATATTATGGTTTCTAATTCTGTTTATGTTTTGTTGTTGTTGTTGTTGTTACTGCCTTTTTTGTCTGCATTTTAATGCTTTTCCTTTTGTATTGGTTAGTTGTAACAATGGTGGAGTTGGATCCTTCTGGAAGTGTGGAGAATTTGGGAAGATATGAGGAGATTATCAGAATTCATCATATAAGAGGTGAGAGACTCACAGGACTCAAAGCGAGGGAAACGATCGACAGGAGGGAGAGGGAACTTACAGAACCCACCTTCAGCAGGAAGACAGGACATCAAGGGAGGGTTGGGGTTGCCATCCCATAGTCACATCTCTGACCCATAATTGTTCCTGTCTGAAAGAATTACAGGGATGGAAATGGAGGGGAGCCTGAGGAAAAGAAGGTCCAAAGAAAGGCCCAAAGTGGGATCCAGCTCAAGAGGATGTCCCAAGGCCTGACAGTATTACTGAGGCTACAAAGTACTCACAAAAAGCGATCTATCATGACTGCCCTCCAAAAGACCCAACAAGCAGCTGAGTCAGATGCAGATATTTTCACCCAACCCATGGACAGACCCTGTTGTTGAACTTGGGGAGGCTAAAAGAAGTTGAATTAAGGGTAACCCTGTAGGAGTACCAGTAGTCTCAATTAATCTGGACCCCCGAGATCTCTCAACAATGGACCACCAAACAGACGCATACACCACCTGGTATGAGGCCCCCAACATATATAGAATAGAGGACTTATGGATCTGTGTTCATTCAGAGATGATACACCTAACTTACAAGAGACCGGAGGCCCCAGGGAGTTTAGAGGTCATGTGGGGTGGTGGGTGGGGAAACCATGTGTAGACTGGGTGGGGTGGGAAGGAGGTGGGATGTGTAACAGTTGAAGGTGGATGGGGGGGACGGGGAATGGAATACAGAATGCAAAAACTAAATTAAAAATAAAATAAACAGAATATATCATATAAAATTTTCATATTTCTTAAACATTATCATTCTACAATCAAAATCAGCAACACATCAAAAATATTAAACTGAACAATTAAGCAATAGTAAAAAAGAGAATATACCATGTAACACCATGTATGTGAAATTCTTAACATGTACCATCTTTCTTTATCCTATGTCAGAAAGCAAAAGCATTGGGATAACAGGCTAGATAAAGCTTGAAGAGAAAATCTGTGGTGCATCCAGTGCTCTGTTTCATATTTGGTGTCCATGTTAGGAGTAAATGTAGTTCATAAGAAATGTATGAGCTGTGCATATAGCTGTGTGCAATTCTTTTTTTAGATATCATACTTGGAAAAGAATTGCATTTTAAAAACCCAAACTTTTAAAAGTAATGAAAATTAAATTATCTCTCATAACTTTTAAATATCTACTTACATGATGAGCTGGAGGATGATCTATTCATGCTGCAAGACCCAGCACTGGGTCACCCTCTTTACAAAGGAACCAGCCCTTTGGATTAGACTGTGGTTACTAGGCAACTATTGTTCTCTTCTCAATCTCTGTGGCCTCTTTCTGAGCACACTGGTTAAATTGCATTTAGCATCATGTTATATAAATGATATCTTTTATACAACAATACCAGAAGCTTGAAGATCCAAATGAAAATTTTGCCTGTACTCATTGAGATGCATACTGCAGCTCAAAAGGTGCTAGAAGCCTGTATAGACTAAAGGCAAACCATATGGGATTGGAAGGGACAATCACTTCTGCATTCACCTCAAAGGTCACAATTGTGGGCCTATTCTGCTCAGATATTCTGTTACTACCTCTATTAACTCATATGAGATATAAATAGGCACAATAATGGGGCTGAAATACAAGAGGTTTTGGATAATATGACAGAGGAAACAATAGGTTTAACCCACGTTAATCTTTGTTACTTCTTTTATTGTGAAGCATACAGACACTCTGAGATTAAGGAACATTTAATAATTTCGAGCTAGATTCATCTTGGTTTTAGTGACTTTCTTCCTGGAATCCACAAAGGCTGCACCATTTGAAGTAGATATCATGTAACAAGATATTTGGACAGAGTTTCTAAAGAGGATTATTAACTCACCAACATGAAGGTATTTTATGTCTCAGGATACACACTAAAAAAAATGGTTTCTATTTGACCATGCCATCAGTAATATATTTAAAAATTATTTGCTATAACTCAATTAGCTTTGTGAAACAGCTTATTGAGCACACACACTCCCACACATGCCTGCATGTATGTGATATAACATATCAGTGTATGTTATATGACATATCAGCTTACATGGGTACATGTTTTAGATTAAAGAAAGAAAGCATATTACATGTAATTTTTATCTTCTTTTCAGGAAAATGATTTACAATACAAAATTTCAATTTTATTTAGTTAACATTCTTCCAAGGAATATAAAACCAAGCATCTAATAAATCTTTAGCAAGGGAACTTCATAAAGGATTATAAGGGTAATGGTCCCAGGATCTTCAGTTTTAAAACTGACAATTACCTTAATCACAGCAATCCTATTTAGGTAGTAGCAGAGAGTCTATCATTATATTGTTCACTATATTTTCTAATGCCAAGATTATGCCAGAACAAATTAGTAGCTATTGATTATCTCTCTTTCACTAACAAAAATATGAAGTCTTTTTTTACTTTTTGTAAATTCAATTTATTATGAAGAATATTTTCAGTAGAGATTCTCCTCTAACTAGTTGTAGTAATTCTTATCACAATATATGACAACATTTCTAACTGGAAGATTTTCTTAAGAATATCAAGGAAACTGTAGCAGGTAGGATACTGATTCACACACCTTCCCACTCTCTTTGTTCCCTTGGGCAGAAATTCTCTGTCTAACAGAAGCTACATCTGCCAGAAAAACAGGTAGACTGCTTGCCTGTGGACCATGACTACTCTTTAGTTTCCAGTAGACTCAACCCTCACTTTTCCCCCATGCCTTGTCACTGTGCTTCAGACCTCAAATCTGGCAGATACCTTTTTGCCAAATGTCAGAACATGCTTGCCAAGACATCAGGTATTCCAGGTACCTGTTGACCTTTCTCATTCTCATGGTTTCCTCAGAGGTTTCATATACAAATATTTTATAATTTAATAAATGCTAGAGGTAAAATGATCCTCTATTTTTCTTAATAGAGTCTTAAGGAGAAAAATATATCTACATAGTTGTAGATAGGATAGTCAAAATTATTCAATGAAAGTATACAATATTGAAAATATAATAAAATATAATGTAATATATGATTAGCCCATTTGATTTAGGAATGCTATATATGTTTTATGGCTCTTCCTATATTCTAGATTTCCAGAAGTGCCAAGTTTCTTTCAGATTCCACCTGGTATAACCATGGAATTGAAACACTATAGTCAGCAAACTGGGATAAAATAATTTACACCTTTGTTCCCTATCTATGAAGAAAAATTGATGATTACTATATATTCATTTAAAATAGTATTTCATATATATTTAATTGCATGTTTGTTGTTTATCCAGTGTCATTGCATGTTCATCACTTTTTGGTCACTGTAACAAAATACAGAGGATAATCAAGTTAAAAAGAAAAAAAATATTTATTTCACTTTACAATTGTGGATTTTTCAGTCTGTGCTCCTTTGGTCTGTTGGTTTTGAGCTTATCATTGTTGCAGTACACAACGCTTAGCTCTTGAAAGTGAATAAGAAAAAGGAGAAAGAAATGCTAGGTTTCCATGAATTCTTTGAAAGACATACCTCTAAAGATCCAAATTCTAATACTAATCCCTGCCTCTTAGGTGTTCCCCTATCTTCCAATAGCATTACCCCAGTGATCAACTATATAGAGAGGCACCCAATATCCAAGCTATAAAAGACAGTAAATACAGAATGCTTTTATCCATTCTGATCAAATGCATATGTTATAATAAATGACTTTTTATTCTAACCACCATATTTGTCATTATCTGGATTGTAATTTTTATTTGAATTGCTAATCAGTATTAAGATAGCATCTACTTACTGCTTTACTCAATTGTACATATGCACACATGTATATATAAAGACACAAAGAAAACAATTACCTTATTTTTTACTAGAGAATGTTTTATACTTGTTCATTTTAAAATAGTTTTTGAGAAGTTATTTTGGTAAATGTTGATAAAAGCTTATCCTTTAGGATGTTTTTGATCTGGATCTCAGATAAATGGCTTAGTGGTTCAGAAGAAAAAGTACAATGTGTGAAAAAAAATCACAATGTGTTTCTCCATTCTTCCATATTTTAGAATTCTCATTGCCAAATTATTTGGCTGATGCATTTATCAACCAAGCAATTCAATTTTAAATTTACTCTTATTATTTATATGAACAGCTACTTTAATACATATGCCTTTAAAATACCTTCATTTTAGAAAATGTGTCAATTTACTAAGGCAGTTAAATTTTATCCCCTATCACACTCTCTGTTCAGGAGTATGGTAGTAAAATTTATCCATAACCAATTAAATTATACAATTAATAAATGAATAATATTTCTGAGTTACAAATAGACTGTATAGTAGAGAATATAAAATCCACAAGCAAAATATAGTAAAGTATGCCATAATTTTACTGGAAGAGTGTAGTGGCTTAAAGATACTTTCCAGAAACACTGCTTTTGGATGGGATAATGAATTCACTGTTTAGTTGGGTAGATATGAATACATCAGGATATTGCTCATAGGTAGAAAACATGACCAATAAAATATAACTATTTTCCCTGAATGATGTATTATATTAATGAGCTCAAATAATTCTCTCCTCTAAATGCACCTGGACCATTATACTTTCCTTTTGTTCATCAGCAGAGATTCTTTTTCCCAGAGTGGGCTTAATAGTTGTTAGTTTATTTCTGCCTCAGAGAGGATGCTTTTTGTAAATAGATTGATTATAGTTAAATAACTGACAACAAAACAAATGTAGTAAAGTAAATGGCTCACTGTTTGGGTTACTGACAAGCAATTACTTTGTAGAGGGAGGTAAAAGGTAATATAAGCATAAACTTTCAGTTACTATCATTGCACTTCACTAATCCTTTATCCTGTGCTAAAAAAATGAACTGCGTTGTTCTTGAAGGAAGGGTAAGATATAAACAACAATCCAAAAGTTAAGGTGAAAAGTGTCAATGCCTCCAGACCAATCACATTATCACGATGATCTTCATATATTTTCTATGTGAAATATATTATAGAAATTAACATAGAATAAAAGTACAGCAAAATTTCCTTTTTAATAAGAATTCCACGAATCCCAACCCTATCTGAGCAGTACTGACAACTTATGACTACTGAAATATGGTAAGTGAGCTTTCTTAAAATACTGTCTGAAGGAACGTCCATACAGAGACTGCCCCACTTTGGGATCCATACCATAAACAACCACCAAACCCAGACACTATGGCAGATGTCAACAAGAACCTTCTGACAAGAGCTTGATATAATGTCTCCCAAGGGCCTTTGACAGTGCCTGGCAAATACAGAAATGGATGCTCACAATCATCCATTGGATGGAGCACAAGGTCCCCAATGAGGGAGCTAGAGAAAACACCCAAGGACCTGAAGGGGTCTGAAGCCCCATAGGAGGAACATCAATATGAACTAACCAGTACCTCCAGAGCTCCTTGGAACTAAACTACCAATCAAAGAAAATACATGGTGGGACATGTGGCTCTAGCTGTATATGTAGCCGAGGATTGCCTAGTTGGCCATCACTGGGAGGAGAGGTCCTAGGTCCTGTGAAGTTTCTATGACCCAGTATAGGGGAAGGCCAGGACCAGGAAGGGGAGTGGGTGGTTTGGGGAGCAGGGGAAGTGGGGAGTGGATAGGGGTTTTTCAGAGGAGAAACTAGGAAAGGGGATAACATTTGAAATATAAATAAAGAAAATATCTAATAAAAAATACTGTCCCCTCTCCAATGGTTAATCCTGTATCTCTGCAAATAGTGGCAGCATATGTTCTTTCAAATTGTTTAAAAATATTTATATTAAGTTGGGAAGGAAAAGTGGTAGAAGGTATAGAAGAAGTTGGATGGGAGAATGGTTGAAGTTTTGATAAAAAAATTATACATGTATGAAATTCTCAAACAATAAATTAAAAAGTATAACAAATGACATACTGACACTAAAAGAAAATTCTCAGTAGATTTATGATTTTTAAATATTGGGTAATATCCTTAAAATTAATTATGTTAAATATATTTACATATATTAATAATATAATATCCTAAAAGATAAGTGAAGAAAATCAAGGTGCAGCATGATCAAGTAATTTTTCCAAAGCCACTTAAAAGCAGTAGGATTCCAAATTGTCAGAAGGAAACACCAATATCTAGGAGCCTGTATGTCCTGAAACTTGCTTGTAAATGAATAAATATAAATTTTGCTTTGCAAAAATGGTTTAGCAACATTTTCGATTTTTTCATAGTTTAGAATTCCTTTTCTAAGGAAATTACTCCACCAATACATTCACATTACATACATTCATAGAAACATGGATATACACAGACACACATAAAACCTTTCTGTTTGTAATGTTTAATTAATTATATAACACTTTTCTAGGTTCACTTACTAAATTGAATTTTGCCTTTATACTTGCATACAACTTTCCTATTTAATGCTGGAAGATGCAACTGTCTTATTTCATGCAGGAAGAAAAACGAGTATTGGCTACACTGCAGAGCTCCAATGAATGTTTTAAAAGTTTGTAGATAATGTTTACTTGCAATGATTTCATTTGAAGTAACATACACAAACACACACACACACACACACACACATGCAGAGAGAGAGAGAGAAAGAGAGAGAGAGCGTGCTTGTCAAGTTTGCCAATTTCAAACGTTAATGTTCTTATAAATGAGTTATTAACTGATTTAATAAGTGTTATCATGTTGGTTTGTTGCTATTATGAACCATTTTTAACCATTTAGAAAATCAATGGCATAGTAAACAAAGGTTAGGGTTTCTGGAAGAGTTTCTTGGCAAAGTTGTTTTCTAACAGATTCTTAGTAATGCTTTTACTACTTCTTGAAAGGCAGAACATGTTCTGCTGTCCTAATACTAAGTGTTTGTGTATATGCAAAGCAATTACATAACCACACTAATCAACTATGAAACATTATGGAAATTTCCATTAATACAGCTGTTTGTTTATTCATCTATGCATTCCTGAGAAGGCAAAGAACAGAGCGGGGGATTGTAGAATCCAGGGCAATTGTTTTCTTTTATTTCCACATATACAAAACCTTTTATTGACTTAGAATAAGTAGATGAAAAGCAAGGAACAGGCTCAAGTGCTCTAAGATTTCTTAAGTGTGAATTTGCTGTAGCTAGCATTCATGAATGTTAATCTGGTGATAGAGCTTTTGGTGCTATGGTGATTTACTTGGTGTTATTAAAAAACACAATATTGAAACTGGCAGTTAAAAGAGATGCAGATTCACAGATAATGAGTGCTAATGATTCCCAGGCAAAATCATTTATGTTTGCAGAATTTCTAGAGACTAAAGTTAGTTAAAGAATAACTGGTAAATAATATTTGGAACAAAAATAAAAAGAAAATAATGTAATTTGAATAATTGTTCTTCAGTTTCTTAGTTTTTATCTAAGACTTATATTTTAATTTGAAGTCCACACTTTGTGACTCTAAATTAATCTCGAAAGAATGTATCCTTTATATAGAAAATCTTGTTTTATTTTAACCATTTCTTTCCTCATTAGTAGTATGTCCTCTATAAAATACATTAACAGAAACACATCACTGAATAATGTACCATATCGATAAAGTTATGGTAAATTTTTATGTAAAAAGTTAAAAGAGATATAGTATAATATCCAATGCACTACATTCAACCAAGAAACAACAAATTAGTGTTTACCTTGTGAGTTCATAACAAATTATTAGAAAGGATTGGAGAAACTGAAAGTGTTTCTGCACCTAATTCTCCTACATAGAACAAGGAAAGCTGATGGCAATGTACTTCAGTCTATTCCAGCATAAAACAATTTTACAGTGGTTGCTTTACAACTTCTTTGTGGCAACTGTGATGCTGAACAATTTCATGATTCATTTTATCACCACAATATCTTCCCACAGATATATTTTTTTCTTCATTACACTGTTGGGGAAAAAGATGGTTAGAATCAGTAGACACAGCCTACAAGCAAATTGGCTAGTCCTCCACATTCTAATAACTATACTATGTGTTCATTAATCAAATCAAATGGTTGATAATGAATGAGATTACTTTTTAATAAAGCAATGCTTCTAAAATCTGTATTTGAATTACTAAAGAACTAAGGAATCCATATAAATGTTTGAGGTGTAGAAGTACCAGTTGATTAAAAAACACTTCCTTATTTCTCAGGCACTGGAAGAGCCTCTCAGGAGACAGCTATATCAGGCTCCTGTCAGCAAGGATTTGTTGGCATCCACAATAGTGCCTGGGTTTGGTAACTGTATATGGGATGGATCCCCAGGTGGAGTAGTCTTTGAATGGCCTTTTCTTCAGTCTCTGCTCCACATTTTGTCTCTGTATCACCTCCCAATGGGTATTTCTGATATTAGGTATATAGCCATACTTCAAAAATAAAAAAAAAATCCTTTCTAACCTTATTCACTTAATTGAGTTATTATCATTCTGTCATATCTTGTTTTTTAATTATTTGTATGGATCTTTTCAGCGGAAGACTTTTTAATAGAGACTTTTTTTGCTTTTATGGTTTTTTTTTTACATTTTTATTTATTTTATTTTTATTCTTGTCAGCGGAAGACTTTTTAATAGAGACTTTTTTTGCTTTTATGTTTTTTTTACATTTTTATTTATTTTATTTTTATTTTGTATTAGTCATTTTATTCATTCACAAAAGATAACCCCCTTCCAGGTTACTCCTCCACAACGCCCCATCCCATTCCCCCTCTTTACCCTCCCCTTTGCCTCTATGAGGGTGCTACTCTACCCACTCACCCACTCCTGCCTCACTCCTCTTGCATTCCCCTATACTTCAGGGTGCATCGTGCCTCCCTCCCCTCCCATTGAAGTCAGATATGGCCACCCTCTGCTACATATGTATCTGGAGTCATGGCACCCTCGTGTATACTCTTTGGTTGGTGGTTTAGTCTCTCAGAGGTTCAATTATTTGATCATGTTCTTCCTATGGGGTTGCAATAGTTTTCAGCTTCTTCAATCCTTTCCCTAGTTCTTCCATTGGGGTCCCTGGGCTCAGTTTGATGGTTGACTGTGAGTATCTGCATCTGTATTGATCAGGTGCTGGTAGAACCTCTCAGGAACAACCATATCAGGCTCCTGTCAGCAAACACTTCTTGGCATAAGCAATAGTGTGAGGGTTTGGTGTCTGCAGACAGGATGGATCCCCAGGTGGGGCAGTCTCTGGATGGTCTTTCCTTCAGACTCTGTTCCATTTTTTGGTCTTATCTTTCCTTTGGAAGGAACATCTCTAGGTTAAAAATTTTGAGCTGAATGGGTGTCCCCAACTCTCAAGCAGCGTCCCTGCCTATCTACTGGAGGTCTTCTCTATAGGTTGTATCTCCTCTTTGTTGGATATTTCGAGTAAAGTCATCACCATTGGATCCTGGGAGCCTCTTGCTTCCCTGGCATCTGGGACTTTTGAGTGGCTACCCACAGTTCCCCATCCCCCACAGCTACATGTTTCTATTCAATTTTCTGACCTTCTGTACTTCTGTCCCTTCTAATACCTGTTCCTACCTCCTCCCTTTTCCCTATTGCTCATCTCTCCCTCCCAGATCTATCCTTCCCTCTACCTCCAGGGATTATTTTGTTCCTCGTTCTATGTTCTATGTAGGACTGAAGCATCTACACTTTGGTCTTCTTTCCCTTTAAGCTCCATATGCTTTGTGGGTTGTATCTTGGGTATTCCAAGCTTCTGAGCTAATATCCACTTATCAGTGAGTATAAACCATGTGTGTTCTTTTACGTCTGGGTTACCTCATTCAGGATGATATTTCCTAGATCCATCCATTTGCCTTTGAATTTCATGAAGTCATTTTTAATATTTGAGTAGTACTCCATTGTGTAAATGTACCACATTTTCTGTTGAGGGGCTTTGCCTATTATAAATAAGGCTGATATAATCATTGTGGAGCATATATGTCCTTTTTCTATATTGGATCATCTTTTGGGTATATGCCCAGAAGTAGTATAGTTGAGTCTTCAGGTAGAACTATTTGTTTTCTGATTCACTGAGTAACTCATCCTGGAAACACAGTAGACTATACTTAGGTCATGAGAAATTACTTGGGTGATCAATTGAATAAATGGGCCAAGTACCTAATGTGTGCCTTAACTAAATGATTTATAAAATGTTCTAATGTTGTTGTTATTGTTGTTGTTTCTATAACAGGGTCTCAGGTATCCAAGACTTCTGCCATCTGGTTGTTGGAATTGCAAACACTTGTCACCATAGCAGGGCTACTAGTTTCTAAAATTGACAAACCAAGAACAAACATATAATTCCATCAGAGCAGACAATAATTTGCCAAAAAGTTTTCATAGAATAGATAGAACTGGACTTGGTCAGAAGTGTAGACAACAATTGTTCTATTTAACTGGGTGATAGATAAATGGTGTGGGTTGAGCCAGAATGGTTGAGAATGGTTGAAAGGCAAGAATATTTTAGTCCTAATTACTCTGTGAGCAAACTTCATTCAAATAGCCTTTTAAATAACTTACTCATCACCCTCCCAACCTTTTGCACAGATGATTTAATTCTATTTTGAGTTCACACTCTCCTCAAAGGTTTAATTTGCTTTCAGAAAGATTTGCCCACACAGGTAGTAACAGGTACTGTTTGCATTTTTTTTCTTTTTGCTTAATATCATGTCAGAGGTTGATTGCCGTGCAGTTTTATATAAACAATTTTATCCTATGTATCTACCCTAGCATTTTGTCTAGTGTTAAACATTGTATAGGTAATCTCATTCAAACCACAACAGAAAAATTTAAAATGAACTTAACTATAACATATATGTACATGACCAGCAAAGCTTAATGCAATAGCTAATTTTGATTGTTCACCAGATAAGATTAAGAAAGAAAGCAAGAGATTAATGGAACAAACCTCCACTTTTGTCCTTGAGTCTCTTTCCAGGTACATTCAGGTCACTAGAGGTCTGAGGTCTGAGATAATGTGTCTTTTAATCTAGTGATGAATGAAAAAACTTGATTAGAATTTACGAGGTATTGGAACAGTATAAGTTCAGGCCTCCTTGGAGAAAGTCACAATTTGTGGAGTTTTGGGAAGACTTTGTTTATCTTGGTCTTCTCCTATCAACCTGCTCTGCATTTTGTCCACCATGATGTGAGCTTCCTCTGCACTTTGGATCTCAGAATGTGAGCTGTTATGCTCTGTCACACTCTTCTTACTAGAAGAGTTACTTGGCTATATAATTAGCAATGGTTAAGGATTCAGACCTAGAGTTGTGATCTTAATGCCTTGCTTCCTAATCATTGCAAGACTGACAAGAATAGAGAATCTAATGAAGGTCATGTTTAAGAGTGACAGTATATGAACAAATAATAATACTTCCTCAGAATGGAGTGCATTGATGATAAACAATGGTAGCTTGTAGACCAATGTAAATAATAAGACACAGTGACTCAGTTAATTGTTTATTGTTAAGCCATTTGTATTGATTAATTTGTATTAATTGTTAAGCCATATGTATTAAGTATGTACATAAAAGTCTATTTTGGAGAAAAATAAGCACACTAATTGTACATATGGTGCTAGTGTCTTATTTCCTGAATCTTCACTCATTTCCTAGTCTGTCTTCCTTGAGTAGATTAACAAAAAGGCAGACAGTAAAAAACCACAGCAAGAAAGCTTGCTCTTGCTCTTTGACTATGGCTTTATGTTGCAGTGTGGAACTTTGAAAATGAGAAAGATTTTCCCTGCTTCAAGAACTTGGAACTCCATGTTACTAGCCTTTGCTGCCTCTTGTAACATGTTCTCTCTTCATTCTAATCAGTTAAGGGCCTCCCAGAGTAACAGTCCTTGATATCATCCAGAGGCTACTGAAAGTGCAGTTCTCATAGAGGTGCCTACATTTTCCATTGTAGCAAACACACAGACACTCTCTATATCACTCTCTGCATGAGATTTTTTGTAAGGCCAGGGTACCACATCAGCCTTCTAATACTGACAGTGAATATTCCTTTGCAGTAATAATCTGTATCTGTAGTTTGCACTTTTGATCAAAGGGTAAAAATGTAAAATCTTTTACTGCAGTGCTTGAGCATCATGTCTCTTTACAAAGTACAAATGAACAAGTATTACTTGAAGGAAAGATGAGAATGACCTAGTGAACTGTAAAATTGATTCCTCCCATTTTACAAGGTCTTAATAACCTCATATTGATTAGAAGGCAATGCACTTAGCTTTCAAATGTACTATGATACATTACATATTTAAATGTCAAGTGAACACAGTTTTCCAAGATTCTGTTAAAAGCTCTTGAATTTGTGAGTGTGTATACAAGGGATGTATACCACTTATCTTTTCATGAAGGCAAAACTTTCAAGTTTCCCCATTTGTAGACATTATGAATAAAACAGCCAAAATAGCCTCATTATCTACCATCTATTAGAATGAAACATTTTAAAGGGATTTTATGAATAAATGGGGGGATTTCAACATACAGATCAGTTTTAAAACACATAAGTAAAAGCAGTTCCATGGGCCCAAAGATCATCATAGTTGTAGGCTGTATTTGGTCTATAATCTTTTGATTTCTCTTACTGAAGGCAGATTAATTGAGGGATAACTTATATAGAGTAAAATCATAATTTTAATCCAAGCAGTGTGAAAAACTGATAAATTCATGCAATCATGAAGGTATCACAATAATCTGTATATCAACCATTTCTTGAAACTTCCTTCATACATGTTTGGTCTCTTCCCTCAATCCACCCTTTGGCAAATACTGATAAACTTTTTGCCCTAAGATTTGTCCTTTTATAAAATCATGTTTTAGAGTTATATTTTTGTACCTTTCTTCCCTCACTGAACACAATAATACATGAGTTGTTTTCTCTTGCTAGTAGTATGCTAGAAGAAAAAAAAAATATTCATTTATCAGATTAAAGGCATGCATAGCTATTATGAACAAAGGTGCTATGTACTAAAAAATTCATTATGTGAAGGTGTGCTCAGTTCTTTAAGAAAAATATCTAGAAATATATATTATGTTATTTTCAAACAGTAAATGCACAGATGTAAAAATTTAAAAACTGTAATTGCATTTATAAAAGGACCCACAACATCCACAATATAAAGTATTCTCAGATGAAATAAATGTACTCCTTAGCCAAAAGACTCATAATCTTATGTGAATTAAGCCATATTTAAGCAAGATGAGTACATATTTAACTTTTATAGTTTTATCTTTTCTGACAAGTCCTGGAGAAATAATTCAGATTTTTTAAATCTTACCTAAATACTTGAATTTGTTTGTACATCTCAGCTATGAAATAATACTTTTATGGTGCTCGATATATGACTCAGTGGTTAAGAACATCTGATGCTCTTGCAGATGACCTGGCTTTGGTTTCCAGTACTTTCATAGCAACACAACTGTTGTGTTAAAATGGTGGCTCAAATCTGGACAGATCATACTAGGCCAGGACAGCTCCAGGAGAAGAGGGTTTATTGGGCAAAAAGGAGGAAAGAAAAAATGATGAAGGGAGGCAACAAAGAGGAAGAAAAGAGGGATGAGGGGTCAGGAGGGGGTTCTGCCTTTTTTCAGGCCATTATGTAATCATATGCACCTCCTCCCACAGATAAGGCATGGGCAGGTGAGGCAAATGCTGGGAATGTGTGGCAGTTGCTATGGAAACAGACATGTGGGTCCCTGTCACCTAGGGTTGACATCATCATTGGATTAAGAGACAGTAGGTCACTTCTGATGCCAACAGCAACTATTTGTAACTCTAGTTCTGTAAGATCAGATGTGACATTCTGGCCTCCATAGTCATCAGGCATGCACATAGGGCAAAAACATTCATTCAGAAAGAGAAAGAAGCATTAAAAATATTTGTATCTAGATTAGTATCTTCCTCTTCAATGATTTTTAATTTGTAATTTCATGATCTACTGATATAAAATACATATATTTTGATATAATGAAAAGAACTAACCCCAAATCTTTTCATTATAAATTAAATGCCTTAAGTAAAATTTATTGGTAGAGAAATATATGTAAATTTAATTTAACTATCATTTCATGTAATGCTGAAAATCAGCAAGGAAGATTATTGGATTTGAGATAAAAACACTAGATAAGTTTAGACTATCTTTCAGATTTAAAACTCTTCTTTCAAATACAACAAAACCATATAAAAATCCTCATGAGGAAACTACATTACTGTGGGCCAGCCTTAGTTCCTGTCGTTTTTCTTCTGACTTCATGAATACATTTCTGTAACAATGGAACCAGTCTGGACTTACAGACTGATTTAGGCTGTTAAAAATGCTTTTGCACATATATCTGTATTAGGACTAATGTATAGTTCTTTGTATTGGCATATCTTAGCTTCCATATGTTCAGGGGCTGTGAGACAGCTGGCTTTTCTACATTAAACTAAGAATCAGAGATTTTTCATGTGCAGTGGAGGGGAGAAATAAGATGGATGTTTCCAATGACATTCTCATCCTTGGTTCGAATTTTGGATGCTTCCTGAAGCTTGGAACATTTTCTTCTCACAAGCTGTGACATACTTAAAGAACAACAATAGCATTAAAATGAGTGCGATAAAATTTTTATCATTTATCCTCAAAGTGTCTCTAACTGCTAAAACCTTTTGGCTTTCTTTTACTAAATATGTGTGAAATTACATAAGCGAAGCTACTGAAAAGACCTGGGCCCTGTAGATAAACACAGAGGCTTTTGAATTAATTACAACAGATTTAAAATGTAGCTCTCTCTCTCTCTCTCTCTCTCTCTCTCTCTCTCTCTCTCTCTCTCTCATTCAGGAAACTATTGTACCTTCAATGACCACTGTTTTCCTCATTGTACACAAGAGAACAAAGTATATGATATCTTCTCTGAGATTTTAATAAGAAAGTATTAACCAGTTAGGGTCATTTCTATCTTATAGTAAGGATATAATACATGTTGATTTTACTATTGCTTTTAAATCTTTATTTTCCCTCTTTACATCTGTTATCTTCCTTCCATAGTATCTTATTTCTATATGCTAAATATTATTTTGAGAATATTTTATTTGAGTAAAAATTAGAGACACATTCCCCCAAAGATTTGTAATTATCACTGAGAAGACAGGATAATAAATAGGGATAATAAATAAATATACTAGATCCATATAAAAAAAAAGCACTTATAAGACTGATTGAACCAGGATTAAAATACCCCTTTTATAGTTTCATTGCCTATAAAATATTGGTAGATACACCATATATAGTATAAATGAAATGCTTTTACCATGAAATTTAAATTCACCTAGCATAATAAGACTCTAAGAAATAATTCTTGATATTTGGTGATTTTAATAAGGTCCTCTCAGAGGGCAGCACCTCCTGCTAAAGGTCAGGAGGGTCAGAAGACCCCAGCCAGAAAGCATCTGCTCCAAAGGCAGCTGTCAAGAAAGTGTGAGGCTACACAAAGAATAATAAAGGTTCTTTTTGATGGTGGTAAAATATATATATATGGTTCTCAGTATCAGACTAAGTGTAATGGTATTAAGCTCCTAGGAAGCATTTCTCAGTATGTTGGGTCACTGACCTCTGTGACTTCATCTGTCTAACAGTGACAAAATTTAACCATGTATACAGTAGAGAAATGACCAAATGGTCTCATATAGGCTTCCACTAATAGCCTGAAAAACCCACTTGATATTTGCTTCTCTCAAGGCAAATATCATAACTTATAGCCTAAAGCCTATGTTTCAAATGCTGATGCTTATTGCTCAACTTTTGGGATCTTTAATGCAGGACATGGACTTACCAGGAACAAAGTTTGCCTGCAAATTACTCACTATAAGCCCAGATCTCAGCTGAATTCCTCCAATCCTGTATTCAGAACCTGTTTTGCACCTTGATGGTCTTTTGAATAACTGGAAATTAAGCCTTGTTTTATATGTGTCTTTTCAAAGTCAGAAGTACATTGAAACACATAAAGGTTTCTTTCACTTATGCTGACATTTCTGTCTAGTTAATTACATGAAAATTGCCATATTTATCCACTTAAATCATGGCAAGTGCATTTGTCCAATTGTTCATAACAGGCAAGAATACCATATTCTTGAACATTTCAGGCAGTAAATAATTGTATCTACTGAATTCCCTCTGTGACACATCTGCTTTAAAAGATATTTCTACAGAATAGCACTGTGGAATTTATGTGGAAAGTGGCAGGTTCTTGCAGGAGAGCCTTTGTCATCATGAGAGAAATTTGTTCACCTAGAGCATCCTTGAATTGCTTTGTGCCACATGCTTGCTTCTCAATGTGTAGAGAATGTAGAGTTTCTCTGGCCAGTTGGGATAATGCCTTAGCTCCTTTGTTGATTCTGGAAAGGGGAAAGGGCAATATCAATCTTCACTGATCAGTCTTTATCATTGGATTGTTTTACAGTACTTGGCTGAGATAAAGAAATGCTGATTTGGGACATTGTGGCATTTCTATTTTATCAGACTTTTTAAGCTCCATGATCTGTGTGAAGCCAAATTTCAATGTATTTATTGTATGCTTTTACAGGGAAAGATTTTCTACATCCCTTCACTTTTAAAACTGTTCATCAGTTCTGATTCAAGTGACATCTCTGAAAAACTGGAATTATTAGGTCCTAAATTTTATAGGAGCAGTTCCATTGCAAGATTGTAAAAAAAAAAAAAATCTATGGGATAAGATAGAGTCCACACAACATAAGTTGACTCAACAAGTATTTTAACTATGTGGTGGAAGTTCACAATTAGGAATACTTACTTCTACCTGCCAGGAAGAACATGTGTAAAGTCTATTGAGAAAACCTCATTCTAAATGTGTTAAGTAAAGGACAAATACCTATTGCAGACTCAAGCCAGACTAGTTAAATAAAGAGGAAACAGACATTAAAGTCAATGTTTGTCAACCAATTTAAGCTTACTTATTCTTTCATTATTGAGCCACCTAAAGAAAACTCAAACATGTTAATGAAAAGTTAAGACATCAACATCTTTTTCATGTTTTCTTTTGTGTCAAAACAGACATCATAGCTAAGAGTCAAGTGCTCTCATCATTAACTGAAAGTTTTCATTAATAATACAACAAATCTACAAAAGATTTCAGTATGAGTTATATTTATAGCCAAGTTATAAACAAACATTTTATAGAATTCTATTTTTTTCTGGATTTATTTTTAGGAGAGGTTCAGACAGAATGTGAAATTTGAGCCATTGTTGTAGAAGAGAAGTATGCCTGTCTTTTGTGAGAACTTTGTAATCTCTCTACATCCAGGAGACATAACTACCACTTTACCACTTGCCCTAAGGTATCTTCCCAAATTATGCAATAACATATAGCTCTCAGACTGGGAGTATAAAGACTAAACTTCTAACCCTAGTTACAAATGTCTCTTCCTAACTCAATAACTGTTAACAGTCAAAGCCATTAGCTCATAGTCATGTTAGAGCCATTTGAATCTATTATCAATTATTCAATATTCAAGAGCCAACTATTGCATATGTTTTCTATAAGTAACCACAGGTATTCTGAGTTCATGTGTACAAATAACCATTTCACAAACAGAAGATTGTGTATCAAAACATTCCTCCACATTAACTGGCTCTTAATTCTTTACACTTACTCTTTCATGATACAAGTTGAGTCTCAGTGGTATTAATATAATTGTCTCAGGTGTCAACAATCATTTGATAGTCCCTTATTCTTTGCACTTTAACCAGTCTTTGAAGCAAACCAATTTGATCTGCAAAAAGAAATATCTATGACCAAAACTGAGAGTAGCATTAATCAATGAGCATAAATGTAAAAGTCTATATTTCATTTGAAATATATATCATGTTTACTTCACAAAACAATAATAGTATGTCCCTCACTAAGGCATACAGTCTTTATAGACAAGGGTTTTATTAGTATATTGAATGTACAAGATGTGATTTCCTTACTGAGAATATGTCTCAAGTCATGTCAGAAAGCAACAAATCACCCTCATAGCAATCATGCCATTATTATTGCATCAGTGCGAATTCTTTGCTAGCATGCGCTTAGTGTATCATGTAGCATCCACAGATGAGTAAAGACTTTTGATGGCAATCCTAATTCAAAAGCTTATAAAGAACCCTCTACCAGTGTGATAGCTAGCCAGCATGGAAGAAGGTTCCAGATACATCTTCTATGTCCTTTAGCCAAAGTATGTTGTGTCTTCAGCAACAAAGTCTGAAGTTTGGTTTTTTTTTTTTTTTTTTTTTTTTTTTTTTTTTTTTTTTTAATGATAGACAAAAACAGATGTGACAATAGGCTATATTGTATTATAGGTATCCAGGCCTCTTTGTTGAACAACACTTAGGGAGGTAAGTTTCAGTACTCCTGGTACTGGAATTTCCTTTGAATTACTTTAGGATTCTGAGAACAGTTTTATATATGCACACAATATAACTCTTTTCATACTCTGTTTTTTTATTTTAATTTCTGAATTTTTGTTTTTAATTAGTTTAGAAAAAATTAGATTTCCTTATAAGTTTGACATATATATTTGGTTTTAGTTGAACCTCCTCCAACTCCTTTTTCCCATCTCTTTGTGCCTTCTATTCCTGTTTACAACTTTCTGCCTTCAGCATTCCCCTTCCACTTTCATACCACATATACTTTATCTGCTTCATCCTACTATAAGTATTTTTTAACCCACTCTCAGGACCCTAAACTCTTTTGTAGTTTCCTGGCCACCAAGACAGACTTTCTTACAAAAATACACGTGTACAAAGACTAAAAGCTAGAATGCATATATAGCAAAGAACATGAGGTTTTAAGTTTGAGATAAGTAATGTTTTCCAGTCCTATTCAACTTTCTGAAATAGTTCAAATTTTAAATTTTTCCAGATAAAGAAAATTCTACTTTTCATATGTGTCACAGCTAAATACAATTCTCTTGTTCATATATGCCGCATTTCTGCTATCTATCCATCAGATGAAGAACATTGAGGCTATTAGCTTCTTAGACAGGGCTGGGACCTTGAGTACCTACCTCTCTTTAAGTCATGATGTGACTTTGCCTTAGCTTCTACAGGTCTTATGCTTACTATCACAAACATTGTATGGGTTTTTTTGTTTGTTTGTTTTGGGGGGTTTGTTTGTTTTGAAACCAGTATATCCTTGTAGCCAACAACTGTTTCTGGCTCATAGATTTCCCACTCCCACCTCTGCAATGATTTCTCAGTTTTGGGAAGAAAGAAAATGTGTTAAATAGATGGCCCACTGTGGGATGATTACTTCACAACTAACTCAGTCATTATATATATGAAAGTCATTATATACATGAAAGTTGAATATATATATATATATATATATATATATATATATATATATATCAGATATTCAAGTGGATGTGAAGAAAGGGGAATGCTTATTCACAACTGGTATAAGTGTAAGCTACTGCAAGTGCAAACTGGTATAGTACCCTATGGAAATCAGTGGGGATGTGAAACTCAGTAATCTTAAAATAGATAAACCAAATAATCCAGTGGCACCACTTTGGGGTATCTACCCAAATCAAAGATACTTGATCATCCACGTTCATTGCTGCTTTACTCACAATAATCACCAAACACAAATATCCTTGATGTCCATAAACTAATGAATAGATAATGAAAAGATGGTATGTTTACACAGTGGGATATTATTCCACTACTAATAAAAATGTAATTTTGTAATTTTCATGTAAAGGTAGGAGCTTGGAACAATTATTCAGAGTGAGGTAAACCATGTAAAGAAGAGTACTTCATTTATGGATGTTAGCTTTGAACTTTTTTGTCTCTCTTTTAGAATGCTCATGACACCAAAGATGGCTCTATCCCTTGCAATATTTACTTTTAATTTCTTAAAATTGGATGATGCTGGGAGATCACCAGCTGAAAGGCACGGACAATGGCCTCAATCACCCAATGAAATGGTCAAATGGAAAAATGTCCTTGATAATAAATGGTATGGCCCAGATCCTATCTTAATCAGATCCTGGGGAGCTATTTGTGTTTTTTCCACAGGGTGAAGAAAATCTACTTTGGGTCCCGATGCGACTGACAAGGACCATGAAAGAGCAATATGAACTCCAAGATGATCCTCTTACTCCTGATGATTGAGACCGGGATAAGTATACCCTTGTGGGCCATAGTAAGATCATGGCCAGTTCCTTTACCGGTACAGTCCAATTCTTCTACCTAGCCTTTGTTTTTTGTAAAGGGATGTTTTTTGGATGTGCCTTATGAATGACAAACTCCACAAGAGCCATGGGTGTATAAGAGTACTAGTTTTCATTTAAATTATACACTATGCTTTGTGCATAATGTAGATAAACCTTTTACACCCTGTATATTTTTAAAGAAAAAGATTATCGCTAATTGGGCAGATCCCATTATCCAAAATAAAGTGAACTCTGGAGTGTTATTTAATACTTTAATACAAATTGTTCAAGTAACACAACCAAGATCAGGTGATGTTAAAAATAATGTAACTTCACCTATAAACATCACCACTATTATGATAAAGGGAAATGTGACTATTCCCAAAAGATCACGATAACCTGTTGGCAATGCTACAGCTATACGCAGCATGCCTTAGTGCCATCCAGACCTCGCATTTCCTATAGTTTTTTCACATTGTCAATCAAATGTTTTTCCTCAGAAAAAATTAGCAAAGGGTTTTGTTTTGTCACCACCATTAGATTATGCTGTAATGTATGATAAAAGAGATGCTACAGAGAAAGAAAATATTTGGCCATATTACCAATGGATTTTAAGTAATGAGGCAGGTGCTAGTACCAGTTTGTCAGCCTTTGCACTGCTGGCTGGAACCTTTCATGAGATATTGAATGTGTCTGCCACACTTTCCAATATCTCTACTCATTTGGATAATGTGACATTTAATAGAATTATTAAAAATATGACTACTTCTCCAGTAGAAGTCTGTGTCAATACTCCATTTTTCTTTATATTGGCTGAATTTCAAAATAATACAGAATGGTTAAATTGTACAAATGTCACTTGTTTTTTGACACAATGCTAGAATGAAATTAATTTCTTAGCCTTAGTGGTACATTTACCAACCTTTGTCCCTGTGCCTGTTGAGGCAGATCCAGAGAAATTCCCAATCATGAGTCTTGTCCAGCGAAAGAGAGATTTTGGAATCACAGCCGCCATTGTTACTGGCATTGCAGTGTCTGCAGCATCCACGGTTACCGCAGAATTTGCTATGGCCTATCAAGTCAATACTGCTGATACCATAAGTTAGATAACAAAAAAATGTCTGAGGCATTGCTTACCCTGCAAAGGGTGGATTCTCATATTGCCTCAGGATTAATGTTAGTGAATCAGAGTAGATATTTTACAACATAATGTAGAACAGATGATATATATCATACAAGTGAGTTGTATGGCATCAACTCTACATATGTGCATTACTCCTGTTAGGTATACTAATAATTCTTTTATTAAAAGTACAGATTTATCGAATTATCTGAAGAAGAACTGGTCGCAGGAGCTGGCAAGGTTGCAGACAGAGCTGCAGATACAGATCCTGAACCTTAATGGAACCAGAGTGGAACCAGTGACCCTTGGAAACTTCACCTCTTGGCTTACCTCTGCATTTTTCTTACTTCAAAGAATGGGTGGGGGTGGCTCTGTTTGGCGCAGCCCTGTGTTGTAGATTAGTGTTCATGCTATGGCTGGTCTACAAACTCAGATCTCAGTAGAGATGTGACAAGGTAGTGATTGCTCAAGCACTTGCTGCCATAGAGCAAGGCACCTCCCCTAAATTTGGTCATCTATTCTCAAGAATTAGTTGGCATCTGAGTTCTCTGCTTTTGCATCCCACGGATTTGTGGATACATTGCATTGGAATGAGAGAGACTCAATGATCATTGATCAGCCCTTGCACATCACTGAGGTTTCCTCTTGCACATGATAGGGTGATCATGATTTCCCCACTAATTCAGTTTTTGGCTGGCCTCTTTTGTAGAGTTCACCCTAGGCCATTTAGCAGTTATTGTCACGCAGCACTGTGGTATCCAGAGACGGACAACTTTCCTCGTGCACAGACCAACCTAAGACAATGGGGCCCGGTGGTGATAAGGTTACCTGATAACGGGTAAGCTGTGACATTAGAGGAAAGACCAAAAACAGGAGCCACAACAGATGAACATAACTGCAGAAGCCTAGACCAGCCTTGTTTAAATAAAACATAAAGGGGGAGATGTGGGGAGCCGCAAAAACATTTACCATCATAAGATGGCGCTAGCTTCCACAGTGCCTTATGCCACCTAAACAAAGAACAAGCTATGTTCACATGTGCAGGAGTAAAGCGCGCCAAAGTCACAAGCCCATCCCCGGGGCGTATGAGATCGAGGGTAAGCAATCAGTCAAGCGTGGACACGCCACACCAGGGGGTATTTAAGCAGCACCTTTCTGAGGCTTCTTTGTCTTCCTCATCAACATGTAATAAAGATTGGCTGCAGAAGGATTCTTGTGTCCCCTGTGTGTACCTGCGGGCGAAAACAATAGCTCGGGACAAAAGTGTTTATTAAATTTTTGTATTTTCCTTTGAGTATTCTCTGCCACACTCCTCAGCACATAATTTTTGAGCTGTTTGTTTACTTTTCATTCTTTATGTAGTTTAGTTAATAACTCTCTTATAAAAATTTCCCAGGGCCTAGCAAACACAGAATTGGATGCTCACAGTCAGCTATTGGATAGATCACAGGGCCCCCAATGGGGGAGCTGGAGGAAGTACCCAGGGAACTGGGGGGATCTGCAACCCTATATGTGGAACAACAATATGAACTAACCAATACACCCACCTCCCCCAGAGCTCGTGTCTCTAGCTGCATATGTATCAGAAGATGGCCTGATCGGCCATCAGTGGAAAGAGAGGCACATTCGTTGTGCAGACTTTATATGCTTCAGTACAGGGGAACTCCAGGGCCAAGAGGTGGGAGTGGGTGGGTGGGGGAGTGGGTGTGGGAGGGTGTGGGGGGCTTTTGGGATAGAACTGGAAATGTAAATGAAATAAATACCCAATAAAAAAATTAATGTTTAAAAAATATATAGTTGGTAAAGATATTAATAAATTATATATAGGCTGTCTCTTCACTGGATTTTCAGCTTCCTTAGCTGTAGAGGTTCCAAATTTCATGAAGTCCAATTTGCCAGTTAATTGGTCTTATTTCCTGAGCAATTGAGTCCTATACAAATTCTTTATATCTGCATTGTAAATTGTTTTACCACATTTTTCTCAAGTAGTTTCAGAAGGTCAGGAGAAATATTAAATTCTTTATGCCATTCATAAAGAACTTGGAGAGCAGTGCCAGTCTACCTTGGGTACAAACTCAGCAGACAGTCCCATGGTCACCAGAGGAATCTCCAATCTGAGACATTCTAGCATGCACAGTATCTTAGAATCCCAGGATCCCAGGAGCTTGGTCACACCAGTACTTCAAGGTCTCAGAGTAAGATTGACTCTCAGGAACTCTGACATTCCCAGAATCTCAAGACCACAAGATCACAGAATCACAGGATCATAGAGAAAGCTGGACTCTGAGGAAATCTGACTCAACTAGAATTACAGGAAGGACAGGCTCCAGTCAGGTGTAGTGAGGGCAAGGAGCACTTGGGATAATCAGATGATGGGAGGCAAGTATAAGAATAGAACCAACAGAAACCAAGGCTACTTGGCACCATCAAAGCAAGTCCTGGATATACCATCACAACAGAAAAGCAAGATATGGATCTAAATATACTTCTCCTGATGATGATGAAAGACTTTAAGAAGGACAGAGATAAATTCTGTAAAGAAATAAAGGAGAACACAGGTAAACAGAGGAAACACAAAAATCCCTTAAAGAATTGCAGGAAAACACAACCAAATAGGTGAAGGAATTGAACAAAATCATCCAGGATCTAAACATGGAAGTAGAAACAATAAAGAATCACAAAGGGAGACAAATGTGGAGATAGAAAACCTAGGAAAGAGATCAGGAGCCACAGATGCAAGCATCACCAACAGAATACAAGAGATAAAAGTGAGAACCTCAGGAACAAAAGATACCATACAAACCATTGTCTCAACAATCAAAGACAATTCCAAATGCAAAATGTTCCTAACATAAAACATCCAGGAACTCCAGGACACAATGAGAAGACCAAACCTAAGAATAATAGATATAGAAGAGAGTGAAGATTTCCAACTTAAAGGGCCAGTAAATATCTTCAATGAATATATATATATATATATATATATATATATATATATATATATATATATATAAAACTAAAACAAACAAACTTCCTTAACCTAGAGAAAGATGCCCAGGAACATAAAAGAAGCCTACAGAATTCCAAATAGGCTGGATCCGAAAAGAAACTCCTCCCATCACATAATAATCAAACCACCAAATGTAAAAATAACAAAGAAACAATATGAAAAGCAGTATGGGAAAAGGTCAAGTAACATATAAAGGTAGACCTATAAGAATTATTCAAGACATCTTGCCAGAGACTATGAAAGCCAAAAGATCCTGGACAGATGTCATACAGATCCTAAGAGAACACAAATGCCAGCCCAGGCAGGGTACTATATCCATCAAAACTCCTATTAACTATAGATGGAGAAAAACAGATATTCAATGACAAAAAACAAATTTAAACAATATCTTTCCACAAATCCAGTCCTTCAAAGGTTAATAAAGGAAAATTCCAACACAAGGAGGAAAACTATGCCCTAGAAAAAGCAAGAAAGTAATCTTTCAACAAACCTAAAAAAAAGATAACCACATGAACAGAATTCCAACCCTAACAACAAAAATAACAGGAAGCAACAATTACCTTAATAACTCTTCATATCAATGGACTCAATTCTCCAATAAAAAGAAACAGACTAACAGACTGGTTGCACAAATATGACCAACATATTGCTGCAAATAGGAAACCTACCTCAGTGACAACGACAAACACTACCTGAGAGTAAAAGGCTGGAAAACAATTTTCCAAGCAAATGGTTCCAAGAAATAAGCTGGAGTAACCATTCTAACATTGAATAGAATTGACTGCTAATCTAAAGTTATCAAAAAAGTTAAGGAGGGACACTTCATACTCATCAAAGGAAAAAACCTAATAAGATGAACTCTCTATGAACATCTGAACATCTATGCCCCATATGCAAGGGTATCCATATTCATAAAAGAAACATTAGTAAAGCTTAAAACACACATTATATCCCACACAATAAGAGTGGGACACTTACACACCACACTCTCATCAAGGACACATCATGGAAACAGAAACTAAACAAAGACACAGTGAAACTAACAGAAGTTATGAACCAAATAGATTTAAGAGAAAACTATAGAACATTTTATCTTAAAACAAAAGGATAAGCTAGAGAAAGTACCCAAGGAGCTAAAGGGATCTGCAACCATATAGGTGGAACAACATTATGAACTAACCAGTACCCCAGAGCTCTTGACTCTAGCTGCATATGTATCAAAAGATGGCCTAGTTGGCCATCACTGGAAAGAGAGGCCCACTGGACATGCAAACTTTATATGCCCCAGTACAGGGGAACACCAGGGTCAAAAAGAGGGAGTGGGTGGGTAGGGGAGTGGGGGGGGAGGGTATGGGGGACTTTTGGGATAGCATTGGAAATGTAAATGAGGAAAATACCTAATATATATATATATATATATATATATATATATATATATATAAAGCATATACCTTCTTTTCAGCACCTCATGGTACCTTATCTAAATTTGACCATATAATCGGTCACAGAACAGGTCTCAACAGATACAAGAAGATTGAAATAATCCCATGCATCTCATCAGACTACCACTGACTAAGGCTGATCTTCAATAACAACATAAAAAATAGAAAGCTCACATACACATTAAAGCTGAACAACACTCTACTCGATAACTTGATCAAGGAAGAAATAAAGAAAGAAATTAAAGACTTTTTAGAGTTTAATGAAAATGAAGGCAAAATATACCCAAATTTAGGGGATACAATGAAAGCAGTCCTAAAACAAAACTCATAGCTGTGACTACCTCCAACAAGAAATTGGAGAGGGCATACACTAGCAGCTTGACAGCACTAGAACAAAAAGAAGCATATTCACCCAAGAGGAGTAGACAGCAAGAAATAATCAAACTCAGAACTGAAATCAAGCAAGTGAAAACAAAATGAACTATACAAAAAAATCAACAAATCCAGTGCTAGTTCTTTGAGAAAATCAACCAAATAGAAAAACCCTTAGCCAGACTTACTAGAAGGCACAGCGACAGTATCCAAATTAACAAAGTCAGAAATGAAAAGGGAGACATAACAACAGAAACGGAGGAAATTCAAAAAAAAAAAAAATCATCAGATTGTACTACAAAAGGCTATACTCAAAAAACTGGAAAATCTGGATGAAATGGACAATTTTCTAGACAGATAACAGGTACCAAAGTTAAATCAGGATCAGTTAAGTGAACTAAACTGTACCATATACCCTAAAGAAATAGAAACAATCATGAATATTTTCCCATCCAAAAAACCCAACCAACCAAACAACCAACCAAACAAACAAACAAAAACAGGACCAGATGGGTTTAGTGCAGAGTTGTAGCAGACCTTCAAAGTAGCCCTAATACCAACACTCCTCAAACTGTTCCACAAAATATAAAAGGAAGGTACTCTACCCAATTCATTCTATGAAGCCATAATTATATCTAAATAAAACAAAGACTAATTCAAGGAAGAGAACTTGAGCCCAATCTCCCTTATCAACACTGATGCATAAATACACAATACAATTCTTACCAACTGAATTCGAGAACACATCAAAATGATGATCAACAATGATCAAATAGGCTTCATCCCAAGGATGCAGAGATGGCTTAATATATGGAAATCTATCAACATAATCCACTATAAAAACAAACTCAAAAAAAATCACATGATTATCTCATTAGATGCTGAGAAAACATTTGACAAAATTCAATACCCATTTATGATAAAAGTCTTGGAAATGTGAGGAATTCAAGGCCCATACATAAACATAGTAAAAGCAATATATAGCAAACCAGTAGCCAACATCAAATTGAATGGAGAGAAACTTGAAGTAATCCCACTAAAATCATGGACTAGAAAAGGTTAACCACTTTCTCCCTACCTATTCAATATAGTACTTGAAATCCTAGTCAGAGAAATTAGACAACAAAAGGAAATCAAACTGAAAAACATTGTAAAGGAAGAAGTCAAAGTATCACTATTTGCAGATGATATGATATTATAGTTAAGTGACCCCAAAAATTCCACCAGAGAACTCTTAAACCTGAAAAACAACTTCAACAAAGTAGCTGCATATAAAATAAACTCAAACAAATCAGTGACATTCCTCTACACAGAGGATAAACAGGCCTAGAAAGAAATTAGGGAAAGAAGACTCATCATAATTGTCAGAAATAATATAAAATATCTTGGTGTGTCTTTAACTAAGCAAGTGAAAGATCTGTATGATAAGAACTTCAAGTCTCTGAAGAAAAAATGGAAGATCTCAGATGAGGGAAAGATCTCCCATGATCTTGGATTGGCAGGATTAATATAGTAAAAATGGACATCTTGCCAAAAGCAATCTACAGATTCAGTGCAATCCCCATCAAAATTCCAATGCAATTATTCACAGTGTTAGAAAGAGCAATTCATCTGGAATAATATAAAACCTAGGATAGAAAAAACTATTTCTCAAAAATAAAGGAACTTCCGGTGGAACCACTATCCCTGAACTCGGAAGCTGTACTACAGAGCAATTGTGATTAAAAACTGCATGGTATTAATACAGTAACAGGCAGGTTGATTGGTGGAATAGAATTGAAGACCCAGAAATGAACCCACCCACCTATGGTCACTTAATCCTTGACAAAGGAACTAATACCATCCAGTGGAAAAATGACAGCATTTTCAGCAAATGGTGCTGGCTCAACTGGCAGTTAGTATGTAGAAGAATGTGAATTGATCCATTCTTCTTTCCTTGTACAAAGCTCAAGTCTAACTATATCAGGGAACTCCACATAAAAACAGAGTCACTAAAACTTACAGAAGAGAAAGTGGGGAAGAGCCTCAAACACATGAACTCAGGGCAAAATTCCTGAATGGCATATGTTAAAAGATCAACAATAAATAAATGGAACCTCATAAAATTGCCAAGCTTCTGTAAGGCAAAGGACACTGATAATAAGACAAAAAGGCAACCAAGAGCTTTTAGGTGTGTTGTCAAGCTGCTAATGTGTGCTCTCTCTAGTTTCCTTTTGGAGGCACTCAGAGCTATGAGTTTTCCTCTTAGAAATGCTTTCATTGCGTCCCATAATTTTGGGTATGTTGTGGCTTCATTTTCATTGAACTCTAAAAAGTCCTTAATTTCTTTATTCCTTCCTTGACCAGGTATCATTGAGAAGAGTGTTATTCAGTTTCCACGTGAATGTTGGCTTTCTATTATTTATTTTGTTATTGAAAATCAGCCTTAGTCCATGGTGATCTGATAGGATACATGGGACAATTTCAATATTTTTGTATCTGTTGAGGCCTGTTTTGTGACCAATTATGTGGTCAATTTTGGAGAAGGTACCATGAGGTGCTGAGAAGAAGGTATATACTTTTGTTTTAGGATAGAATGTTCTGTAGATATCTGCCAGATCAATTTGATTCATCACTTCTGTTAGTTTCAATGTGTCCCTGTTTAGTTTCTGTTTCCATGATCTGTCCCTTGGTGAAAGTGGTGTGTTGAAGTCTCCCACTATTATTGTATGAGGTGCAATGTGTGCTTTGAGATTTACTAAAGGAAGCAAATTCACCCAAGAGGAGTAGACAGTAGGAAATAATCAAACTCAGGGGCGAAATCAATCAAGTGGAAACAAGAAGAAATATTCAAAGAATCAACCAATCAAGGAGCTGGTTCTTTGAGAAAATCAACAAGATAGATAAACCCTTAGCCAGACCCACTAGAGGGCACAGGGAAAGCATTCTAATTAACAAAATCAGAAATGAAAAAGGAGACATAACAACAGATCCTGAAGACATCCAAAACACCATCAGATCCTTCTACAAAAAGCTATACTCAACAAAACTGGACAACCTGGATGAAATGGAGAAGTTTCTAGACAGATACCAGGTACCAAAGTTGAATCAAGATCAGGTTAATGATCTAAACAGCCCTATATCCCCAAAGTAATAGAAGCAGTCATTAATAGTTTCCCAACCAAAAAAAGCCCAGGACCAAATGGGTTTAGTGCAGAGTTCTATCAGACCTTCAAAGAAGGTCTAATCCTAGTTCTTCACAAACTATTCCACAAAATAGAAACAGAAGGTACTCTACACAACTCATTCTATGAAGCCACAATTAAGATCTAATCCCAGTTCTTCACAAACTATTCCACAAAATAGAAACAGAAGGTACTCTACCCAACTCATTCTATGAAGCCACAATTACTCTGATACCTAAACCACAAAAAGACCCAACAAAGATAGAAAACTTCAGACCAATACCCCTTATGAATATTGATGCAAAAATCCTCAATAAAGTTCTTGCTAACCGAATCCAAGAACACATCAAAACAATCATCCATCCTGACCAAGTAGGTTTCATCCCAGGGATGCAGGGATGGTTCAATATATGGAAATCCATCAACATAATCCAGTATATAAACAAACTCAAAGACAAAAACCACATGATCATCTCGTTAGATGCGGAAAAAGCATTTGACAAGATCGAACACCCAATCATGAAATAAGTCTTGGAAAGATCAGGAATTCAAGGCCCATACCTAAACATGATAAAAACAATCTACAGCAAACCAGTAGCCAACATCAAAGTAAATGGTGAGAAGCTTGAAGCAATCCTTCTAAAATCAAGGACTAAACAAGGCTGTCCACTTTCTCCATACCTATTCAACATTGTACTTGAAGTCCTAGCCAGAGCAATTAGACAACAAAAGGAGATCAAGGGATACAAATTGGAAAAGATGACGTCAAAATATCACTTTTTGCAGATGATATGATAGTATATATAAGTGACCCTAAAAATTCCACCAGAGAACTCCTAAACCTGATAAACAGCTTCGGTGAAGTAGCTGGATATAAAATTAACTCAAACAGGCCCTGCAGGGAGCACCATCTTGGCTCCGGGACTCCGCCGAACTTAGTCTGCACAGGTGAGAGTGAGGACCACAGAGACAGACAGCTTCTGGGACAGGCGGGAGCCACAGAGCCGCTGAGGCAGCACCCTTCTGGGGCCGCAGACATCTGGCACCCTCCCAGCTGGAGGACAGTAGTCCGCCCTGCAGGGAGCGCCATCTTGGCTCCAGGACTCTGCCGAACTTAGTCTGCACAGGTGAGAGTGAGGACCACAGAGACAGACAGTTTCTGGGACAGGCGGGAGCCACAGAGCTGCTGAGGCAGCACCCTTTTGGAGCCGCAGACATCCGGCACCCTCCCAGCTGGAAGACAGTGGTCTGCCCTGCACAGGAGCCCTCTGCCTCAGGAGCAGGGAGCACATCTTGGATCCAGGACTCCACCGAACTTAGGAACTTAGTCTGCACAGCTGAGAGTGTGCACCACAGAAGCTGTCAGCTGCCAAAGCAACACAGCATATGGGAAAGGTCCTGTTTTCGGCCTTCTTCTTCGGCCAGGAGGAGGTCCAAACGCCAGATAACTGTACACCTTCCCTTTAAGAGGAAAGCTTGTCAGCAGGGAGTGCCCTAACCACTGAAACTCAGAGGAGACAGCCTGTCTCCCAGGTCTGCTGACAGACGGTACTCAGAATCACCAGAAGAACAACCTCTGAACAGAGACAACTATAACAACTCCAGAGATTACCAGATGGCGAGAGGTAAACGTAAGAATCTTACTAACAGAAACCAAGACCACTCACCATAATCAGGACCCAGCACTCCCACTTCGCCCAGTCCAGGGCACCCCAAAACACCTGAAAAGCTAGACCTGGATTTAAAAGCATATCTCATGATGATGGTAGAGGACATCAAGAAGGACTTTAAAGAACTGCAGGAGAACATGGCTAAAGAGTTACAAGTCCTTAAAGAAAAACAGGAAAACATATCCAATCAGATGATGGAAATGAACAAAACCATACTAGACCTAAAAAGGGAAGTAGACACAATGAAGAAAACCCAAAATGAGGCAACACTGGAGATAGAAACCCTAGAAAAGAAATCTGGAACCATAGATGCGAGCATCAGCAACAGAATACAAGAGATGGAAGAGAGAATCTCAGGTGCAGAAGATTCCATAGAGAACATCGGCACAACAATCAAGGAAAATGTAAAATGCAAAAAGATCCTAACTCAAAACAACCAGGAAATACAGGACACAATGATAAGACCAAACCTACGGATAATAGTAGTGGATTAGAATGAAGATTTTCAACTCAAAGGACCAGCAAACACCTTCAACAAAATTATAGAAGAAAACTTCCCAAATCTAAAGAAAGAGATGCCCATGAACATACAAGAAGCCTACAGAACTCCAAATAGGCTGGACCAGAAAAGAAATACCTCCCGACACATAATAATCAGAACAACAAATGCACTAAATAAAGATAGAATACTAAAAGCAGTAAGAGTAAAAGGCCAAGTAACATATAAAGGCAAGCCTATCAGAATTACACCAGATTTTTCACCAGAGACTATGAAAGCCAGAAGAGCCTGGACAGATGTTATACAGACACTAAAAGAACACAAATTCCAGCCCAGGCTACTATACCCAGCCAAACTCTCAATTAACATAGATGGAGAAACCAAAGTATTCCACGACAAAACCAAATTCACACATTATCTCTCCACGAATCCAGCCCTTCAAAGGATAATAACAGAAAAAAACCAATACAAGGAAGGAAACCACGCCCTAGAAACAACAAGAAGGTAATCCCTCAACAAACCTAAAAGAAGACAGCCACAAGAACAGAATGCCAACTTTAACAACAAAAATAACAGGAAACAACAATTAATTTTCCTTAATATCTCTTAATATCAATGGACTCAACTCCCCGATAAAAAGACATAGACTAACAAACTGGCTACACAAACAAGACCCAACATTTTGCTGCTTACAGGAAACTCATCTCAGAGAAAAAGATAGACACTACCTCAGAATGAAAGGCTGGAAAACAATTTTCCAAGCAAATGGTATGAAGAAACAAGCTGGAGTAGCCATTCTAATATCTGATAAGATTGACTTCCAACCCAAAGTCATCAAAAAAGACAGGGAGGGGCACTTCATACACATCAAAGGTAAAATCCTCCAAGAGGAACTATCAATCCTGAATATCTATGCTCCAAATACAAAGGCAGCCTCATTCATTAAAGAAACTTTAGTAAATCTCAAAGCACACATTGCACCTCATACAATAATAGTGGGAGACTTCAACACACCACTTTCACCAATGGACAGATCATGGAAACAGAAACTAAACAGGGACACATTGAAACTAACAGAAGTTATGGATCAAATGGATCTGGCAGATATCTACAGAACATTTTACCCTAAAACAAAAGGATATACCTTCTTCTCAGTACCTCATGGTACCTTCTCCAAAATTGACCACGTAATTGGTCACAAAACAGGCCTCAACAGATACAAAAATATTGAAATTGTCCCATGCATCCTATCAGATCACCATGGACTAAGGCTGATCTTCAATAACAAAATAAATAATAGAAAGCCAACCTTCACGTGGAAACTGAACAACACTATTCTCAATGATACCTTGGTCAAGGAAGGAATAAAGAAAGAAATTAAGGACTTTTTAGAGTTCAATGAAAATGAAGCCACAACATACCCAAACCTATGGAACGCAATGAAAGCATTTCTAAGAGGAAAACTCATAGCTCTGAGTGCCTCCAAAAAGAAACTAGAAAGAGCACACATTAGCAGCTTGAGAACACACCTAAAAGCACTAGAACAAAAGGAAGCAAATTAACCCAAGAGGAGTAGAAGGCAGGAAATAATCAAACTCAGGGGCGAAATCAATCAAGTGGAAACAAGAAAAACTATTCAAAGAATCAACCAATCAAGGAGCTGGTTCTTTGAGAAAATCAACAAGATAGATAAACCCTTAGCCAGACTCACTAGGGGGCACAGGGAAAGCACCCTAATTAACAAAATCAGAAATGAAAAAGGAGACATAACAACAGATCCTGAAGACATCCAAAACACCATCAGATTCTTCTACCAAAGGCTATACTCAACAAAACTTTGGTACCAGGTACCAAAGTTGAACCAAGATCAGGTTAATGATCTAAAAAGCCCTATATCCCCCAAAGAAATAGAAGCAGTCATTAATAGTCTCCCAACCAAAAAAAGCCCAGGACCAAATGGGTTTAGTGCAGAGTTCTATCAGACCTTCAAAGAATATCTAATCCCAGTTCTTCACAAACTATTCCACAAAATAGAAACAGAAGGTACTCTACCCAACTCATTCTATGAAGCCACAATTACTCTGATACCTAAACCACAAAAAGACCCAACAAAGAAAGAAAACTTCAGACCAATATCCCTTATGAATATTGATGCAAAAATCCTCAATAAAGTTCTTGCTAACCGAATCCAAGTACACATCAAAACAATCATCCATCCTGACCAAGTAGGTTTCATCCCAGGGATGCAGGGATGGTTCAATATATGGAAATCCATCAAGGTAATCCAGTATATAAACAAACTCAAAGACAAAAACCACATGGTCATCTCATTAGATGCGGAAAAAGCATTTGACAAGATCCAACACCCATTCATGATAAAAGTCTTGGAAAGATCAGGAATTCAAGGCCCATACCTAAGCATGATAAAAACAATCTACAGCAAACCAATAGCCAACATCAAAGTAAATGGTGAGAAGCTTGAAGCAATCCCTCTAAAATCAGGGACTAGACAAGGCTGTCCACTTTCTCCATACCTATTCAACATAGTACTTGAAGTCCTAGCCAGAGCAATTCGACAACAAAAGGAGATCAAAGGGATACAAATTGGAAAAGATGAAGTCAAAATATCACTTTTTGCAGATGATATGATAATATATATAAGTGACCCTAAAAATTCCACCAGAGAACTCCTAAACCTGATAAACAGCTTCGGTGAAGTAGCTGGATATAAAATTAACTCAAACAAATAAATGGCCTTTCTCTACACAAAGAATAAACAGGCTGAGAAAGAAATTAGGGAAACAACACCCTTCTCAATAGTCACAAATAATATAAAATATCTTGGCGTTACTCTAACTAAGGAAGTGAAAGATCTGTGTAATAAAAACTTCAAGTCTCTGAAGAAAGAAATTATAGAAGTTCTCAGAAGATGGAAAGATCTCCCATGCTCATGGATTGGCAGGATCAACATTGTAAAAATGGCTACCTTGCCAAAAGCAATCTACAGATTCAATGCAATCCCCATCAAAATTCCAACTCAATTCTTCAACGAATTAGAAAGTGCAATCTGCAAATTCATCTGGAATAACAAAAAACCTAGGATAGCAAAAACTCTTCTCAAGGATAAAAGAACCTCTGGTGGAATCACCATGCCAGAACTAAAGCTTTACTACAGAGCAACTGTGATAAAAACTGCGTGGTACTGGTATAGTGACAGACAAGTAGACCAATGGAGTAGAATTGAAGAACCAGACAGAAATCAACCCACACACCTACGGTCACTTGATCTTCGACAAGGGAGCTAAAACCATCCAGTGGAAGAAAGACAGCATTTTCAACAAATGGTGCTGGCACAACTGGTTGTTAACATGTAGAAGAATGCGAATCGATCCTTTCCTATCTCCTTGTACTAAGGTCAAGTCTAAGTGGATCAAGGAACTTCACATAAAACCAGAGACACTGAAACTTATAGAGGAGAAAGTGGGGAAAAGCCTTGAAGATATGGGCACAGGGGAAAAATTCTTGAATAGAACAGCAATGGCTTGTGCTGTAAGATCGAGAATTGACAAGTGGGACCTCATGAAACTGCAAAGCTTCTGCAAGGCAAAAGACACCATCAATAAGACAAAAAACCACCAACAGATTGGGAAAGCATCTTTACCTATCCTAAATCAGATAAGGGACTAATATCCAATATATATAAAGAACTCAAGAAGGTGGACTCCAGAAAGTCAAATAACCCCATTAAAAAATGGGGATCAGAACTGAACAAAGAATTCTCACCTGAGGAATACCGAATGGCAGAGAAGCACCTGAAAAAATGTTCAACATCCTTAATCATCAGGGAAATGCAAATCAAAACAACCGTGAGATTCCACCTCACACCAGTCAGAATGGCTAAGATCAAAAATTCAGGTGACAGCAGATGCTGGCGAGGATGTGGAGAAAGAGGAACACTCCTCCATTGTTGGTGGGATTGCAAGCTTGTACAACCACTCTGGAAATCAGTCTGGCGGTTCCTCAGAAAATTGGACATAGTACTACCGGAGGATCCAGCAATACCTCTCCTGGGCATATATCCAGAAGATGTCCCAACAGGTAAAAAGGACACATGCTCCACTATGTTCATAGCAGCTCTATTTATAATAGCCAGAAGCTGAAAAGAACCCAGATATCCCTCAACAGAGGAATGGATACAGAAATTATGGTACATTTACACAATGGAGTACTACTCAGCTATTAAAAAGAATGAATTTATGAAATTCCTAGCCAAATGGATGGACCTAGAGGGCATCATCTTGAGTGAAGTAACACAATCACAAAAGAACTCACACAATATGTATTCACTGATAAGTGGATATTAGCCCAAAACTTAGGATACCCAAGATATGAGATACAATTTGCTAAACACATGAAACTCAAGAAGAATGAAGACCGAAGTGTGGACACTGTGCACCTTCTTAGAATTGGGAACAAAATACCCAGGGAAGGAGTTACAGAGACAAAGTTCATAGCTGTGATGAAAGGATGGACCATTTAGAGACTGCCGTATCCAGGGATCCATCCCATAATCAGCTTCTAAACGCTGACACCATTGCATACACTAGCAAGATTTTGCTGAAAGGACCCAAATATAGATGTCTCTTGTGAGACGATGCCGGGGCCTAGCAAACACAAGAGTGGATGTTCACAGTCAGCTATTGGATGTATCACAGGGCTCCCAATGGAGAAGCTAGAGAAAGTACCCAAGGAGCTAAAGGGATCTGCAACCCTATTGTTGGAACAACATGATGTACTAACCAGAACCCTGGAGCTCTTTTCTCTAGCTGCATATGTATCGAAAGATGACCTAGTCGGCCATCAATGGAAAGAGAGGCCCATTGGACTTGCAAACTTTATATGCCCCAATATAGGGGAATGCCAGGGCCAAAAGAATGGGAATGGGTGGGTAGGGAAGTGGGGGGCGCTATGGGGGACTTTTGGGATAGCATTGGAAATGTAATTGAGGAAAATATGTAATAAAAATATTAAAAATTTTAAAAAATGGGGCTCAGAACTGAACAAAGAATTCTCACCTGAGGAATACCGAATGGCAGAGAAGCACCTGAAAAAATGTTCAACATCCTTAATCATCAGGGAAATGCAAATCAAAACAACCCTGAGATTCCACCTCACACCAGTCAGAATGGCTAAGATCAAAAATTCAGGTGACAGCAGATGCTGGCGAGGATGTGGAGAAAGAGGAACACTCCTTCATTGTTGGTGGGATTGCAAGCTTGTACAACCACTCTGGAAATCAGTCTGGCGTTTCCTCAGAAAATTGGACATAGTACTACCGGAGAGTCCAGCAATACCTCTCCTGGGCATATATCCAGAAGATGTCCCAACCGGTAAGAAGGACACATGCTCCACTATGTTAATAGCAGCCTTATTTATAATAGACAGAAACTGGAAAGAACCCAGATGCCCCTCAACAGAGGAATGGATACAGAAATTATGGTACATTTACACAATGGAGTACTACTCAGCTATTAAAAAGAATGAATTTATGAAATTCCTAGCCAAATGGATGGACCTGGAGGGCATCATCTTGAGTGAGGTAACACAATCACAAAGGAATTCACACAATATGTATTCACTGATAAGTGGATATTAGCCCAAAACTTAGGATACCCAAGATACAAGATACAATTTGCTAAACGCATGAAACTCAAGAAGAATGAAGACCAAAGTGTGGACACTATGCCCCTTCTTAGAATTGGGAACAAAACACCCATGGAAGGAGTTACACAGACAAAGTTTGGAGCTGTGATGAAAGGATGGACCATCTAAAGACTGCCATATCCAGGGTTTCCATCCCATAATCAGCCTCCAAACGCTGACACCATTGCATACACTAGCAAGATTTTGCTGAAAGGACCCAAATATAGCTGTCTCTTGTGAGACTATGCTGGGGCCTAGCAAACACAGAAATGGATGCTCACAGTCAGCTATTGGATGGATCACAGGGCTCCCAGTGGAGAATCTAGAGAAAGTACCCAAGGATTTAAAGGGATCTGCAACCCTATAGGGGAAACAATATGATGAACTAACCAGTACCCCGGAGCTCTTGTCTCTAGCTGCATATGTATCGAAAGGTGGACTAGTCGGCCATCACTGGAAAGAGAGGCCCATTGGACTTGCAAACTTTATATGCCCAATACAGGGGAATGCCAGGTCCAAAAGAATGGGAATGGGTGGGTAGGGAAGTGGGGGGGGTTATGGGGGACTTTTGGGATAGCATTGGATATGTAATTGAGGAAAATACGTAATAAAAAATATTAAAAATTAAAAAAAAAGAATAGAAAAAAAATAAATCATATTAATTTTAAAAAAAGGCTACCAAGAGATGGGAAAAAATCTTTACCAATCCTACATCTGATAGAGGGTTAATATCCAAAATATACAAAGAACTCAAGAATGTAGACTCCAGAGAATCAAATAACTCTATTAAAAATGGGGTATAGAGCTAAACAAAGAATTCTCAACTAAGGAATATGGCATGGCTTACAAGCACCTAATAAAAGCATTCAACATCCGTAGTCATCAGGGGGATGTAAATCAAAACAAGCATGAGATTCTACCTCACACCAGTCTGAATGGCTAAGATCAAAAACTCAGGTGACAGCAGATCCTGGCAAGGATGTGGAGAAAGAGGAACACTCCACCATTGCTGGTAAGATTGCAAGAAGTGGTTGATACAACCACTCTGGACATCAGTTTGGTGGTTCCTAAAAACAAAACAAAAACAAAGAAACAAACAAACAAACAAACAAACAAAAAACTGGAACTAGTACTACCAGAGGACCCAGCAATACAGCTCCTGGTCATATACCCAGAAGATGCTCCAACAGGTAATAAGGACACATGTTCCACTATGTTCATAGCAGGCTTATTTATAATAGCCAGAAGCTGGAAAGTACCCAGATGTCCCTCAACAGAGGAATGGATACAGAAAAGGTGGTATATTTACACAATGGAGTACTACTCAGCTATTGAAAGCAAAGAATTTATGAAATTATTAGAAAAATGGATGGATCTGGAGGATATCATCCCGAGTGAGGTAACCCAGTCACAAAAGATCACACTTGATAGGCACTCACTGATGAGTGGATATTATCCCAGAATTTGGAATATCCAAGATACAATTCACAAAACACATGAAACTCTAGAACAAGGAAGAGCAAAGTGTGGATACTTCATTCCTTTTTAGAAGGGGGAACAAAATACCCATGGAAGGAGTTACAGAAACAAGGTATGGAGCAGATACTGAAGGAATGACCATCCAGAGACTGCACCACCTGGGGATCCATCCCATATACAATCACCAAACCTAGATACTCTTGTGGATGCTAACAAGTGCTTGCTGTCCAGAGCCTGATATAGCAGTCTTCTGAGAGACTCTGTCAGTGTCTGACCAATACTGAAGTGGATGCTCACATCCATTCACTGGACTGAGCACAGGGTCCCCAATAAAGGATCTAGTGAAAGTACCCAAGGAGCTGAAGGATTTTGCAGCCCCATAAGAGGAACAACAGTATGAACTAATCAGTACCCACAGAGCTCCCAGGGACTAAACCACCAACCAAAGGTTATACATGGAGGAACCTGTGGTTCTAGTTGTATATGTAGCAGAGGATGGTGTAGTAGGTTATCGATGGTAGGAGATTCCCTTGGTCCTGTGAAGGATCTATTCCCCAGTGTAGAGGAATGCCAGGGCCAGGAGTGTGTGGGTTAGTTAGCAGGGGAAGAGGGGAAAAGAGAGGAGGAGGAGGTTTTCAGAGGGGAAATCAGGAAAGTGGATAACATTTGAAATTTAAATAAAAAGATATAAATAAAATAAATATAAGAAAAAAAGAAGAGTAGAAATTTGAGAGACCTCATACCAGCAACATAATAGCATACCTGAGAGATCTAGAATAAAAAGGAGAAAATATACCCAAGAGGAGTTGGCAGCAGAAAATAATCAAATCGAGGGATAAAATCAATCAATTAGAAACAAAAATAACAAAACAAAGAATCAACAAAATCAAGAGCTGTTTTTTTTTTTCAGAAAGTCAGCAAGATAGATAATCCCTTAGCTAAATTAACTAAAAAGAACAGACAGTATATAAATTAACAAAATCAGAAATGAAAATGGAGACATAACAACTGAAACTGAGGAAATAAAAATATATTAGGTTTTATTTTAGTAGCCTATAATCCACAAATCTGAACAAATTAAAATAAATTGGATGAGTTTCTAGACAGATACTAATTATCAAAGTTGAATCAAGGTCAGGTAAACTATCGAGATTGTCCTATAAGCCCCCCCAAAATAGCAACAAAATTATTAAAATTCTCCCAACTAACCAAAACAACAAACAAACAAACAAAAACAAAAGCCCAGGAATAGTTGGTTTAGTTGCAGAATTCTACCAGCCTTTAAAAGAAGAGTTACCTAATGGCACTTGGTACTCTGAAGGCTTGTAACCCCAGCAAACTGGGATGCTAGAGGCATGAGGCAGAAGTAGATTAGTGGGTGGGAGAGTACACTCTTAGAGGCCAAGGGGAGTGGAGATGGGAACAGAATTTGCTGAGGGAAGACCCAGAAGGGGACAGACAGCATTTGAAATGTAAATAAATAAAATAATTAACTAAAAAATAAGACCTAATACCAGTTCTCACCAAATTGTTCCACAAAAGAGAAACAAACAAATAAATACATAGCCAAATTCATTCTGAGACCATAGTCATCTGATACCTAAACTACACAAAGAGTCAATAAAAACAAAGTGAATTGCAAACCAATTTCTCTTATGAACATTTACCCAAAAAGTACCCAATAAAATACTCACAAACCTAATTCAAGAACACACTAAAACCATCATTCACGATGATGAATAGGCTTCATTTCATGGATTCAGGGATGTTTCATATATTAAAGTCCATCATCATAATCTAGGATATAAACTGAATGGAAAACAAACACATGATCATTTAATTGAATGCAGAAAAAGCCTTTGACAAAAATCCCATACCCTATCATATTAAAATTCTTGGAGAGATTGTGAAGACAATGCTCATACCTAAACATAATACAAGCCAATATAGCAAGCTGACAGACAACATCAAATTAAATGGGCAGTAACTTGACACAATTCTACCAAATTCAGTTACAAGACAAGGCTGTCCATTACCTCCCTATCTATTCAATATAGTCCTTTAAGTTCTATCCAGAGAAATAAGACAAGTAGAGGAAGAACAAGGGATAAAAATTGGAAAGGAGGAAGTCAAAGTATTCCTATTCATGGATAATTTGATAGTATACATATGCCATTCCTAAAATTCAGAGAACTTCTACAACTTATAAACATTATCAGCAAAATGTCTAGATAACAAATTAACTAAAAGGAAAAATCAGAAACCTTCCTTTATTGAAAAGATGAATGGGCAAGAAAAAAGTTAGGTAAACAAAATCTTTCATAATAGCCACAAATAATATAAAATACCTTGGAGCAATTCCAAGCAATCAAGTGAAAGTCCTGTGTGACTAGAACTTCTATATCTCTGGAAAAAGGTAATTGAGACAGATATGAATCATCTCCTATTCTCATGGGTCTGTAGGATTAACATAGCAAAACTATTTTCGTATCAAAAGCAATATACAAATTCCATATAATTACCATCAAAATTCTAAGACAATTTTTTACAGACCTTGAAAGAGCATTTCTCAGCTCCATATTGGAAAATAAATATCCCAGGATATCTAAAACTATCATGAACAATTAAAAACTTCTGGAGGTATCACCATCATTGATCTCAAGCTGTACAACAGAGGAACATTAATGAAAGCTTCATGGTATTGGTATAGAAACGGAAATATGCCGGGCGTGGTGGCTCACGCCTTTAATTCCAACACCCGGGAGGCAGAGGCAGGCGAATTTCTGAGTTCGAGGCCAGCCTGGTCTACAAAGTGAGTTCCAGGACAGCCAGGGCTACACAGAGAAACCCTGTTTCGAAAAAAACCAAAAAAAAAAAAAAAAAAAAAAAAAAGAAAAAGAAAAAGGAAATGGACATATATTTCAATTGAATGGTATTGAAGGGCCTGAAAGAAATTCACATACCCCAGTACACTTAATTTATGAAAAAGAAGATCAAAAGATACAATAGAAAAAAGAAATCTGTTGGAAATGGTACTGGTTTAACTGGATATTTGCATATAGAACAATGCAAATAGATCCATTTTATCACCCTGCACAAAACTCAACTCCAAATGGATTAAAGAACATAACACTGGATATATTAAATCTAATAGAAGAGGAATGTGGGAAATAGCCTTGTATGCATCAGTAAAAGAGACAATTTCATGAATAGAACACTAGAGGCTCAGGCACTAATATCAACTATTGGTAAGTGGGAACTCATGAAACTGAAAACCATCTGTAAAGCAAAGGATACTGTCAATAAGACAAAGAGCAACCTACAAATTGAGAAAAAATCTTTACTAACCCTACATCTGACAGAGGACTAATATCCAAATTATATAAAGAACTCAAGAAACTAGACAACAACAAACCAAATAATCCAGTTACAAGATTAGGTAGAGAGCTAAACAGAATTCTCAACAGAGGAAACACTTAAAGAAATGTTCATCAGAGGAATGCAAATCAAAATGACTCTGAGGTTTCACCTTACACCCATCAGAATGACTATGATCAATACTCAAGGAACAACACAAGCAAGGAAGAACACGCCTCCTTTGCTGGTTGGAAGGGCAAACTTGTGCCATCACTCAGGAAATCAATTTGGTGTTTTCTCAGACAACTAGACATAGTTCTACCTGTAGACCCAGCTATACCATTTCTGAGCATATACAAAAAAGATGGTCCTTCTTACCAGAAGGACACGTGTTCCACTATGTTCATAGCAGCTTTATTCATAATAGCCAGAAACTGGCAATAATCCAGATGTCTCTCAACTGAAGGTTGTATGCAGTAAATATAGTTCATTTACACAATGGAATACTATTCGTCTATTAAAAACAAGAACATCATGAATTTTGTAGGCAAATGGGTGGAAAAAGAAAATATCATCCTGAGTGAGGTAATATAGACCCAAAAGAACATGCATATGATTTACTCACTTTTAAGTGGACATTAACCATAAAATACAGGATACTTAATATACACTCCACAGACCCAATGAAGATTATAAAGTCCACCCAAGTGAGGATGCTTGAAGTCACTTAGAAGAGGTAATAAAATAGTCATATGAAGCAAATGGAAGAATGGAACTGGGTGGTATAGTATATAGGGAAGGGAATGGGAGTTTGTTCAGGATAAGGTGTGAGGAGACAGAATCGAGAGGTACAGAAAGCTGAGAGAATGAATGGAAATCGATAGCTGTCAGGGGTTTTGGGTGTGGGGGACATCTCTAGGAGGTGACATGATCTGGGATATGGGATGTTCCCAAGAATATATGAGGGTGACTTTAGCTTAGATTGCTAACAGTGGGGATATGAAACCTGAAGTGGCAATTTCCTATGGCCATGAATGACCCTCAATGGAGGGATAAGGACACCAAACCACCCAAAATATTTTTTTCTTTAGAATCCAAATTTTTCCTTTGTACAAGCATCTAACAGGGACAAAGAATGGAAGAAATTCAGGGACAAAGATGAAGAACACACTGAGGGAATTTCCAACCAATGATCTGCAACCTGAGATACATCCCTTTGAAAAAACATCAATCCCTGACACTGTTAATGGTGCTTTGTTATACTTTGTGATAGGAGTCTTACTGTCAACTGAGAAGTTCTACCCAGCATCTGACTGAAACAGATACATAGACCCACACTCAAATATTGAATGGTGTGCAGGGCCTCTTATTGAAGAGTTGGGGGTAAGAGTGAGGGCCCTGAAGGAGATAGGACTACACAGGAAGACCAATGAAGTCCACTAATCTGGATCCTTTTTGGGCTCTGAGAGACTAAACCACCAACAAAAGCTCATATACTGGCTGGACAGAGGCCCCTAGCTTGTATATAGCAGACGTGCAGTTCAGTCTTCTTGTGGGTCCCCCAATAACTGAGTGGGAGCTGTCCCTAAAGCTGTTGCTTAGGCTGCCTTGACTATCTCTCTCAGTGGGAGAGGATGTGCCTAGTTCTGTACAGACTTGTTGTGCCAAATTGGGGTATAACCAGGTGGAGCTCCCGCCTCTCAGAAGAGAAGGGTAGTGGACATGGCGATGGCGGCGGGTGGGGGGGCTGTGTGAGGAGTTCACTAGGAGGAGGGAACCACAGATCAGCATGTAAAGTTAATTAATTAATGGAGAATAATATTATTGAGGATGGTGTTTCCAGACTACTTGCTAGTCCCGCCTTCCTAAACAAAGACAAAAAATAACGAAATAACAATGAAAAATAAATTGATGTTATACAATCTCATATGTTTTATTTACTGTCTTATTTGCTTATATTTGCTCTAAATAAGCCGCATCAGCATTGCAAAAGAGGATTTTTTTTCTACATTGTGAATACTATTGCTCTGATTTTGCATAACTTTTTACTAGCTAAATAATCTGTGGACATGCCCAAGTTTCTGAAATTCCCATATGAATGCAGAAAAGTGCAATAATTCTGAATTCCTGTTAAATTTAAATTAAACTGTAATGTTAAATACAACTGAGAGTAAATCTTGAATGTGGGTGAACGTTCCATGCAAATGCCAGGCTTTAGACTGGGTGTTCTTTTATTTCATTTATTTCTGAAATACAATTTTGCTTTATGACTTTCTAATAATCAAGTCTTAAAATTCACTCCATCATTAAGTCTGTACTTAAAATGTTACCATGTGCTCTTATATGTATGTAAGTTCTCCCCCAAACCTGTCACCAAGAAACATTCTTGGTACAATTAAATAAGTACTTTATCTGAAGTTGGAGATAGCATAATTTACCTTTTCAGCATGTTCTCCTAAAGAAGACCAGGCTGTGAGGAATAGCACAGCTGTCAAGTGGAAAGGCTACACAAAGCAGCCCAACTGTGTGGTCCTCACACATTTTGAGGAAGCTGTATATCAAGGCATTTGTGAATGATAGAAAACAAGACATTAAATGAAGTCACCAGGAATAAGGGTTGTAAAGATAATCCTTGTGTACAATTTCCCACACCTTGAAGGAGATTGCATTGTTATTGAGATGCAAATTTGAGGCTTTATGTCAGAGGCAGATGGAATGAAGTGTGCCCCTATCTAGTCAGTAAAACAGAGGGATTAAAAAGGTGGGTACTTTCCATGAAAATTCTTAGTGATCACAATGCTGTAGGCTGCTTTGATATTAACTTGTTCTATTTTATCAGAGGAGTGAGCAATGGCCTAGAGTATCATATAAGTGTTCCTAGGACAACAGAGATATTCCTTTTCTCAAATACAGGACATAGACCAGGAACATGGCAACTGCAATAAAAAAAATGGCTTGTTTAATCTAACTCATAATTGTCAGCAAAATAAGGATGGTGGGATGCCAACTTTTGTGTAAGATATTAGAGACAAAAGTGAGATTGAAGAACTGTCACGTTGAATATCCATTAGAATTTATCTGGGTCTAGCCTGTCCACAGTTAAGTCACTAGTTTGCAGGAGATAGCTTGCCAATGGTGTTATTTTTTATTTATTTATTTTTTTTTGATGAAAAGTTAGAGAAAGTCAGAGAAGCCAAACAGATTCTGAGTTAGTCACTTGCTCATATTTCTTTTTCCCTTTAAGACTTTGAGCTTGTTCCACTGGAGTGTCTTTATGATGTCTTCCTTCTTGTCTTCTCAGGAGAAATTGGAAAATAAATAAAAAAGGGATTGTTTGGGGTGGGAATGAGCCTTGTGTTCTTTTGCTTCAGTGTCATATCTGGAGGGTCATGGGAAATGATTACCCAGGGATGCAAAATGCATGTGAAATTGTTATAAGAGGACCACATATGCACGGAATCAATTTCACTGTCAGGAGAAGTTAGAGGAAAGTGAAAGGTGCACAAACTGTCTGAAGGTAAAAGGAAGATATGAGAATTCAGCGCCTGTTACTAGATGGAATCTTTTCAGGTGAAACTTTGTATATAAAGACTTTTTGGTGGCCTTTGTGTGATAGATCAAAAATATTATAAACTAAATTCTGTATTTAAATTAACTCTCTATATTAAAGTTATAAGTAACTTGGGGCGATCGAGATGGTCTAGCAGTATAATTCATTTCCTGCTCTTTCAGAAGTCCCAAGACTATTATCTAACTGCCGTATCAGATGGATAATAATCAATAGTAACCACAGCTCCAGGTGATTCAATGTTTCTGGATTCTATGGGACTCTTCTGGCCTTTTCAGGCACCTACACAGGTTTGCACACATACACATAAAATGTAATGAAAATTAGCCATAAGGATTAACTCATTATTTTGTGCTTTTGTTGAACTTCCTAAATTTTGGCATTTTTCTTGAAACGTTCCTGTTGTCTCTTTATAAACTTATGATTCATAAATAAAATACCTAATTTTATATATAATTTCATATTCAATTTATTTATAAATATAATTCCCAAAGTAACTTATTTATAAATCACATGTTAAAAGTTAAATTTACTGTCTGAATTTACAAGTCCCAGATTCTTCATTAACTTGATGATTTATAAACAATGGGCCAAAAGTCTCACTTGAGAGATTAAAAGTCTTCTGTTGAATTTAGGCACTCCAACAGAAAGTCCTGTTGTATATCATTGTCTAGGTTACAAATGTTCCCATTAGTTATTGTTTGGGCTGTCAGATTTGAAAACACCTTCTTTCTTTACTCTTAAATTATGACTTATTTTTTTAAAGACATGGCATGTTCTGATAATTTGTTAGTACCAAGTGCTGATTTATTAGATCACTGTAAGAAATTATAGCTTAGATTTTAAAGGCTTTGAATTATGTACATGAAAATTTGAAAGCTCTAAGGCTGAAAAACAGTTTTCAGAAGAAAGAAGTAAATCTTGCTTCCAATAGTTTACAAAACAAAGCTTGTAGTAATAGTCATAATATATTTATCTTTTCATAATATAATTCCTGACTAGTTTGTGCTTTAAGCTTTACCTTTTAATACATATGTAATTTGTGCTTTGATCTACGCAGACTTCTAAGGTACAGAAATCTCTTTGTTGTCACCTGGACAGATTGACATCATTACTGTATATTACGACCTCTGTCAGAAGGTTCTGCTTTGATTCTGTTTTTCATTTTTGCTGTTCATCAGCTGGAGATATACTGATATGGACTTGGATGCCTGTTTTGAGCACTCCTAGAACCTGTTGAACAGGCTGTTAATTGCATAGCTGTTGACATTCTTTACTTGTTCTTGAGCTAAAGAACATGGGATTTATGTTCATCAGGTTTCTGCTCTTTCTCACTGATGACTTGCCAGAAAGAATTTCTCATAAAATGGATTAGAATAAGGTCTCCCTCTGTGTCTCTCTCTGCGTGTCTCCTTCTCTGTTGCTGTCTCTATGTATCTTTGTTAACATTACTATTGAAAACATTATGCATAAAAAATAGGAAATGGAATGATTTTTTCTCTATAGTTTAGTTTTAAAAATTACATATCTATGTAGTTCACTCTGTGTTAGATCATGTAGCTCATGTTTGTTTTTTGCCCTCCCATGTGGAATGTTTTGTTGCACAGAGGCATTTATTGCAATCAATGGGCTCATCTTACCAAATTTCCAAGAGCTGAGTTACCTAAGTGGTTACAAAAAGAAAAAGGTTTTTCTTTCTTCCTTTATCTTTGTTTGTCTGTATGACTGTATAACTACCAAATGACACAGGGGCATTTTTATTTTGTACCATCCACTTTGTCCTGAGATTTGTAAGACTGTAGGTTTTGGTGGAAGAAAACACTTGTGTGTGGTTAATTTACTATATAGAATGGAAGATCAGTTACAATGCACATTTTCATAAATCATTATTTTTTCTTTTATATTTGAAATTATAATGTAACAGTATTATGTCTCCCTTTCCTTTACTTCCTTAAAACCAAGACTTCACATAATCATCCTTAATGTTTTTTGTTGTGTCCAGCCAGCCGACCACATGTTTTGGTTCTAGGCTGGAAAGGCATTTTGGAAACCTGGAAGAGAAGAGGGGCTAGGCAGGCTAGAAAAAGATGCAGCTAAGACAGTCATTCTGATCAAAGCTCAATTTTACTATTTCGCACACAGTTATGAAGCAGGGGAAGGGGGCCTGATTCCCGCCAAATAATCTTGGAGTAAGGTTGCAGGTGAACACGTGATGGCTTCGGAACAGCAAAGAGGCAAGCTCCAGCAGTGGGCGTGGCAGAACGATTGAGAGGCAAGCTCCACCTCTGAGCAAGCAGGTTTCAGGCTGGGGGAGGGGAGACTACAGTTTTTCTAATTCTTATCCTCTTTTTATTGATATTACACATGTATATGTGTTTGTGTGTATGAGCATGTGTGTGTGTGTTTGTGTGTGCACATATACATTACTAAATATAAACTCTTGAGTTTGTATATTTTTCTCCCTGACCTTTTAGTATTGGACAAACAATTGCTGTGCTCTTTCCTGGAGAAGAATATATTTCCCACTGTCAACATTTTTTAACAAGCCAGGCATAAAGGTACATAAATATAAACTATACTTTTGAGAGGAAGAGACTTAAAATGGAGAGTTCTATACCTTCCCATGCTACAGAATCAATTTAAGCATAGGCAAATCCATTAGAACCTGTCTCAAAATGAAAACAAAAAAAAGGTCACAAATGTTAATCAGTGTTAAAATACTTGCCTAACATACACAAGGCTATGGTTTTAATCATGTACAAGTAGTAAATAAATCAACACACAAATAATTAAAATAATTCCTATTATTTTCAGCTCTCCTTGAAGTTTATTTATGAATCAAGAATTAGGCCTAAATTTGGGAACTAAGACAATGCTTTAGAATTTTATTGCATGTCTTGTATTCTCTGAAACAATTCAATGTAGCTTACCAAAATTTTTAAATAAATAAGCCCCTCTTTTACTCCAACTGCCTCTAAAAATTCTAATTTTCCTTCTCAGTTGTATTTTGAGACTCTATCACCCCTATTTTCAAGCTTTAGTGCTTTTTCCTTAAATATTCAGTTAGGAAATATTCATAGAATATCTATATTATGTGTGAGCCACTCCCATAACTATTGCAAAACTGAATAAGCAATTAAAATACGGTATAGCTTCAGTGAATTAATATCCAGAAAAAAGGTGAAGACTTCTCAAAATATTGCTAATGCCTTGTACATGTAAGGCAAATCTGAATCAATGTTATGGAAGAGGGAAAAGTACAAATTTCTTTTAGCACTTTCCCCAATACTCTTTATGCTTTTCTTCAGTCTCTTTTCTTTTTCCTTTCTGGAACTTACTGTCTAGTTCATGCTGGCATTCAACTTCCTGTAATTGTAAATCTCTTTTCTCAGCTACCCAAGAACTTATAGTACAAGCATTCACTGGCATGTACCATTTAGTATGTGAACTAAAAACAATTATAAATCTATAAATAAAAACCTCACACATACGTTATTTGTGACATTTTTTCCTACTCATAAAATATGAACTGTCACAAAACTTTTGTAGAATCATGTGACATCATGGAAATGTTTGATAGACTCAATAGTTCCAAGGAGATTATGCTTGTTATATATTGTCATAAATATTTTTAAATATTTGTTACTTTTTGGGACCAAAATTCCATCTTTGTGATCCATTATCATATAAATACTAAATTAGATCATGGCAAAAAAAGAACACCACTCACACTGATTTACAATTTTACAGTGAGTTTTACAGAGGAATTATATTTCAGGGTTTTATTTGTCTATACATTTATTTTGTAAAATTATCATTTTGGGTCATATTGAAGCTCAGAAGTGTAGACATACCCAAATTGCTACTCACTTAGTCACTGCTGGGAAATTTGGAGACAGATGCCTTTTCCACATTTGGGAGTGATTTGATTCTTAGCACTGACAACACAACACTCAACCATCTCCAGTTTCAGGAGAATATAGGTAAACAGTACACTTATACACATAAGATAAATAAAATCTAGATTTATAACTAAAGTTTAACTATTAGACTAGTATTTTAATTAAGGCCTCAATTATATGTGGGCATTTAAAGTACTTATTTCCTCAATATCCAATATTATCATGTTGTCTTTTTTTTATGTATTCAATTCATTTATTAGAAATGAGAGCTCTGAATACAATCATGCAAATATAACTGTGAAAACATAATTACCTCACTGAATAATAATAAAAAAAGAAATCAAGAGTAAGATTACCACTACCACTTAAAAGAGGAAATAATTGCAGTTAATAAAGTTGCGAAGCAGATATGTGAAATTCATTATTTTCTGCAAGTCTAAAAGATAATAGGCATTTTTAATTATTCATTTCACTGTGACATGGGAAAACTTAATTCAAGATATAGTATATTATGAGAATTTAATTCAATGTATACAAAGTCTTTTCTTTTTCCTTTCTCATGAAGCCTGTTTCACTATAGTTCTATGTGAAAAATAGTTGTTCTGTCCCATCCCTTCCATGAGTATTTACTCATGCCATTATCTGCTCATGAACCCAGTACCTGGCTTTTTAACATTAGACTCATTAAGTTTAGGGTAATACATCTACTGATGAGCAAGACAGGCTTGCAAATTGATTGATATCTAACTTTGGATAAGATGCTGATAGCACTATTTGTGCTTCTATTTCTATGTGCTTTGATCCATTCTGCTAAGTGGTTTAAATTAATTCACAAAGAAGCACATGTGTGAAACACATGGATGACACAGAAATGACAGAATGATTTGGTTGAATTTCACACATGGAATCTATCTATCTATCTATCTATCTATCTATCTATCTATCTATCTATCTATCTATCTAAGGATTTCTCATAATATATCTATTATAATCTTAAATTTCAATGTGACATCATCATGACTTGGAACTTTGAAGAGGTAACTAGACCAGGAAGGTTCAACCTTTATGATGATGACTAGTATGCCTATAAAAGGAATCAAAGATGTAGCCCCCAGAGGAGTCTCCAATCCCAGGTGCTCTAGCACACTCAGTATCACAGGAAAAAAAATGGATCCCAGGATCCCAGGAGCTTGGTCACATGAGGATCTCAGGGTCTCAGAGGCAGCTTGAATTCCAAGAAATATGACAAAACCAAAATCTCAGACTCACAGGATACCAGAATCACAGGAACACAGAGACAGCTGTACTCTAAGGAGTTCTGACTCAACCAGGATTACAGGAAGAACAGACTCCAGTCAGATATTACAAGGGCAGGGAGCACTAGAGATAATCAGATGGTGGGAGGCAAACATAAGAACATGAGCAACAGAAACCAAGGTTACTTGCCATCATCAGAACCTTATTCTCCCACCATAGCAAGCCCTGTATACACCATCACACCAGAAAAGCAAGACTCAGATTTCAAGTGACTTCTCATTATGATGATACAGGACTTTAAGAAGGACATAAATAGCTTCCTTAAAGAAAAACAGGAGAACACATGTAAGTAGGTAGAAGCCCTTAAATAGGAAACACAAAAATCCCTTAAAGAATTAAAGAAAAACACAATCAAACATGGAAAAAATGAAAAAAAAAATCCAAAAGTGGAAATAGAAACTATAAAGAAATCGCAAAGTGAGACAACCCTGGAGATAGAAAAGGTAGGAAAGAGATCAGGAGTCATAATGAAAGCATCACCAAAAGAATATAAGAGGTAAAAGAGAGAATCTCAGGGGGAGAAGATACCATAGAAAACATTGACATAACATTCAAAGAAAATGCAAAATGCAAAAAGCTCATACCCAGAATATCCAGGAAATCCATGACACAATGAGAAGACCAAACCTAAGGATAACAGGTATAGAAGAGAGTGAAGAATTCCAAATTAAAGGGTCAGTAAATATCTTCAAGAAAATTATAGAAGAAAACTTCCCTAACCTAAAGAAAGAGATGCCCATGAATATACAAGAAGCATACTGACCTCCAAATAGACTGGACCAGAAAAGAAATACCTGTCACATAGTAATCAAAACACCAAATGCATTAAAAAAAAGAAAGAATATTAAAAGCAGTAAGGGAAAATAGTCAAGTAACATATAAACGCATATATATCAAAATTGCACCAGACTTGTCACCAGAGAATATGAAAGCTAGAAGATCCTGGGCAAATGTCATACTGACCCTAAGATAATATAAATGCCAGCCCAGAAAACTATTCGCAGCAACACTCTTAATTACCATAGATGGAGAAACCAAGGTATTCCATAACAAAACCAAATTTGACACAATATCTTTCCACAAATCCAGCCCTACAAAGGATAATAAGTGGAAAACACCAACACAAGAAGAGAAACTACACTCTAGAAAAAGCAAGAAAGTAATCTTTCAACAAACTCAAAGCAAGATAGGCACACAAACATAATTACACCTCTAACAACAAAAATATCAAGGAGGAACAATCACTTTTCGTTAATATATCTTAACATTTCCTTAATATATCTTAACATCAATGGACTCAAATCCCCAATAAAAAGACATAGGCTAACATACTGGATACTTTAAAAAGGACCCAGCATTTTGCTGTATACAGGAAATGCACCTCAGTGACAAAGAAAGACATTACCTCAGAGTGAAAGTTTGGAACACAAATTTTCAAGCAAATGGTCTCAAGAAACAAGCTGGAATAGCCATTCAAATACCAAATATAATCGACCCTCAACAAAACGTTATCAAACAGGATAAGGAAGGACACTTCATACATGTCATAGAAAAATCTACCAAGATGAACTCTCAACGCTGAACATCTATGCTCCAAATGCAATGTCACCAACATGCATAAAAGAAACTTTACTAAAACTCAAAGCACACATCGCACCCCACACAATAATAGTGCGAGATTGTAACACCCCACTTTCAGCAATGGACAGATCATGGAAAGAGAAACTAAACAGAGACACAGTGATACTAATAGAAGATATGAACAGAAATAATTAACAGATATTTATACAACATTTCATCCTAATGCAAAAGAATGTACTTTCTTCTCAGCACTTCATGGTAACTTCTCCAAAATTGACCACATCATTGGCCACAGAAAAGGCCTCAACAGATAGAAGAAGACTGAAATAATTCCATGAACCCTAGCAGATCACCATGGTCTTAAATTACAACAAAAACAACGGAAAACTCACATACACATGGAAACTGAACAAAGCTCTACTCAATAACTTGGTCAAGGAAGAAATAAAGAAAGAAATTAAAGACTTTTCAGAATTTAATGAAAATGAAAACAAATTATACCAAAGCTTGTGGAACACAATAAAAGCAGTGGTAACAGGAAAGATCATAGCTTTAAGTGCCTCCAAAAGGAAACTGGAGAAAGCTTACATAGCAGCTTGAAAGCACACCTGAAAGCTCTAGAAGAAAAAGGAGCACATAAACCCAAGAGAATTAGACTGCAGGAAATAATCAAACTCAGGGCTGAAATCAACCAAATGGAAACAAAAAGAACTATACAAAGGTTCAAGAAAACCAGTAGCTGGTTGTTTGAGAAAATCAACAAGTTAGATAAAGCAGAGTGCACAGAGACAGTATCCAAATTAATAAAATCAGAAATGAAAAGGGGGGCATAAAAATGGAAACTGTGGATATTCAAAAAAAATCATCAGATCCTACTGCAAAAGTTCATACTTAATTAAATTGAAAAATCTGGATAAAGTGGACAATTTTCTAGATATATACAAGGTGCTAAAGTTTAAACAGGATCCTATAAACCATCTAAACAGTCCCAAAACCGCTAAAGAAATAGAAACAGTCATTAATTGTCTCTCAACTAGAAAAAGCCCAGAACGAGATTGATTTAGTGGAAAATTCTATCAGACCTTATAGAAGACCTAATACCAATACTCTTCAAACTATTCCATAAAATATAAACAAAAGGTACACTACCCAATTCATTCTATGAAGCTACAATTATGCTTAAACCTAAACCACACGAAGACTAAAGGAAGAGATCTTCAGACCAATCTCTGTTAAGAACAGTGATGCAAAAATAAACAATACAATTCTTGTAAATTGAATTCAAGAACACATGAAAATAATCATTCATCATAATCAAGTAGGCTTCACCTAAGGTTTGCAGGAATGTTTCAATATATGGAAATTGAGCAACATAGTTCACTACATAAAGAAAAAAAATCACTTGATCATTTCAATAGATGCTGAAAAAGCTTTTGACAAAAATCAGCATCCCTTCATGTTAAAAGTCTTGGAAAGATCAGGAATTCAAGGCCATTACCTAAATATAGTAAAAGCGATATACAGAAAAACCAGTAGCCAACATTAAAACTGAATAGAGGGAAATTTGAAGAAATCCCACTAAAATCATGGAGTGGACAAGGCTTCCCACTCTCTCCCTATCTATTCAACATAAGTACTTGAAGTTCTATCGAGGGCAATTAGACAACAAAAGAGGTTCAAAGGTATACAAATTGGAAAGTAAGAAACCAAACTATCACTATTTGCAGATGGTAGGATCACATATTTAAGTGATCCCCAAAATTCCACCAGAGAACTCCTAGAGCTAATAAACATCATCAATAAAGTGTCTGGATGTAAAATTAACTCAAACTGATAAGTAGCCTTGGAAGGATTAACAGGCTGAGAAAGAAATTAGGGAAACAACATCCTTCACAGTAGTCACAAATAATATAAAATACCTTGGTGTGACTCTAACTAAGGAAGTAAAAGATCTGTATGACAAGAACATCCAGTCTCTGAAGAAAGAAATTGAAGAAGCTCTCAGAAGATCTCCCATGCTCATGTATTGGCAGGATTAATATAGTAAAAATGGTCATCTTGACCAAAGCAATCTACAGATTCAATGCAATCCCCATCAAAATTCCAACTCAATTCTTCATAGATTTAGAAAGAGCCATTTGCAAATTTATTTGGAATAACAAAAAACCTAGGATAGGGTCTTAGTTAGGGTTTTACTGCTGTGAACAGACACTATGACCAAGGCAAGTCTTAATAAAACAACATTTAATTGGGGCTGGCTTACAGATTCAAAGGTTCAGTCCATTATCATCAAGGTGGTAGCATGGCAATAACCAGGCAGGCATGGTGCAGTTAGAGTTCTATGTCTTCATCCAAAGGCTGCTAGTGGAAGACTGACTTCCAGGCAACTAGGGTGAGGATCTTATGTCCACACCCACATTGACACACCCATTCCAACCAAGTCACACCTATTCCAACAAGGCCACACCTCCAGATGGTGCCACTCCCTAGTCCAAGGATATACAAACCATCACATTCCACTCCCTGGTTCCCATAGACTTGTTCAAAAACATGAGTCTATGGGGGCCATACTTAAACATAGCATAATGCAAAATGCATTTAGTACAACTTTCAAAGTCCTCATAGTCTATAGCAGTCTCAACAAAGTTAACAGTCCAAACTTCAAGGTCTCTTCTGAGATTCATCCAACTAATTAACTGTAATCCCCAAAGCAAGGCAGGAAACCAGCTGGGCAAACTCCAAACTCTGCATCTCCATGGTTGATGTCAAAACGGTCTTCAGATCTAGACTCCTTTTTCATTTTTGTTGACTGCAACAAATTGCTTTCTCCTGGGCTGGTTGCACTCCCTGTTAGCAGCTTTTCTCAGCATGTATCCCATGGCTCTGGCATCTTTAACATCTTTAAGTCTCCAAGGCAATTTCAATGTTACAGCTTCTTGTTTCAGTGTCTGGGATTCCACTTGATCTTTTGGACTTCTCCTAAGGGCTGCCATCACTTAACCAGCTCTGCCCTTTGTAGCACTCTAAGCTCAAGTTGATCCACTCCACTAAGGCTGCTGTTCTTGGTGATCATCCCATGGTACTGACATCACCAATACACTGGGGTGTTGCACTCCAACTAGGCCTCACCAATAGCCTCTCATAGGCTCTCTTCAGGGTGCCAAGCATCAAATCATTTGCCTGAACCCTTCAGTCCTGGGCCATCAACTACAGCTAAGGCTATACCTTCTCCAATGGCCTTGCATGACCTCTCACACTGCCAAGCCTCAGCTGTTCTTCATGACACCTTCATGCCTTCAAAACCAGTACCACATAGGTGACTCTCACATTACCAAGTCCAGCTGCAGAACAAGGTACAACCTTGGCTATCTCTCGAACACAGCTTCTTTGTGCTCCCAGAAAACAACTCCCAGATTTCAACTCAGTGATGCTGGTCTCTTCTTAATCATTGCTAATGTTTTAACTCCAGCTAACCAGCATCAATTTTCCCAGTAGTTCTTTCCATTCTTAACTCTAGAGCCAGAGCCACATGGCTGAAGCTGCCGAGTTCTGCTGCTTACAGGAACTAGACCATGATCTTCTTGTACTATTACATTATCACTGGCTTTATGTTCTCTAAATCCTTCACTGCCTAAGCTTGGCGATCCTGGTTCTTGCTCTATAGATTGACCTTGAATGCAGAGATCAGCATGATTGTCTCATGGGATTAAAGGTGTGTACCACCATGCCTGGTTCTAAATTCAGCTGGGTAGAATCTTGCCCCAAGGTCCCACTCCCTTAATCTATTATTTCCTAGAACACAGGATTTTGCTCCATTTCATTTCCTGGTATGCCTTTAATACTCAAACCATATATTTGATATTTGGCCTTTCTAAACTTGCTATGCTTGTTCAAACTTCTCTTTGTGAGACTTAACCAGAGAACAGAGTCTCTTCTGGGCTTTTTTGAAACTTCCTTTGTCAATGCAATTAATGCAATTAATCCAAGACTCTTCACCTTAGCCTCAGGCAAACTTTTCAGACAAGGGCAAAAAGTAACCGCATTCTTCACCAAAATACCACAAAAACAGTCTTTATGCCACATACTGAAATTCTTCTCTTTTGAAATCTCTTGGGTCAAGTCAACACAGTCCAAATTACTCCCAGCAACAAAGTCTTCCATATTCCTACTAGGATGACCCATTAAGCCCCATTTAAAGCATCCCACTTAGTTCCAAATCCAAAGTCAAAAAATCCACATTCTTTCAAATAAAAGCATGGTCAGGCCCATCATAGCAATACCCCATGTCCCTGGTACCAACTTCTGTTTTAGTTAGGGTTTTACTGCTGTGAACAGACACCACGACCAAGGCAAGTCTTAATAAAACAGCATTTAATTGGGGCTGGCTTACAGATTCAAAGGTTCAGCCCATTATCATCAAGGTGGGAGCATGGCAGTATCCAGGCAGACATGGCGCATGTAGAGCTGAGAGTTCTATGTCTTCATCCAAAGGCTACTAGTGGAAGACTGAATTCCAGGCAACTATGGTGAGGATCTTATGCCCACACCCACAGTGACACACCCATTCCAACCAGGTCACACCTATTCCAACAAGGCCACACCTCCAGATGGTGGAATTCCATGGTCCAAGGATATATAAACCATCACAGATAGCAAAAATTATTGTCAATAATAAAAGAAATTCTGGGCGAATGGCCATCCCTGATCTTATGCTGTATTACTAGGTAATAGTAATAAAAACTGCATGGTATTGGTACAGAGACAGGCAAGAAAATCAATTGAATAGAATTGAAGATGCAGGAATGAACCCAGACACATATGGTCACTTGATCTTTGACAAAGGAGCTAAAACCATCCAGTGGAATAGAGAAAGCATTTTCATCCAATGTTGCTGGCTAAACTGTTAGTTAGCAAATAGAAAAATGAAAATCAATCCATTCTTATCTTCTTGTACAATGCTCAAGTCCAAGTGGGTCAAGGACCTCCACATAAAACCAGATACTCTGAAACTAATAGTAGAGAAAGTGGGGAAGAGCCTTGAAGATATGGGCACAGGGGAAAAATTCCTCAATAGAACACCAATGGCATATGTTCTAAGATCAACAATTGACAAATGGGACCACAGAAAATTTGAAATGTAAATAAAGAAAATATTCAATTAAAAAAAAAATTAAGACCAGAAGAAAAAAAAAAGGAACCAAAGACAAATCTCTCCCCCTTTTCAATAGATACAAGAAGGTGAAAGTCTACAGTTAAGAAGAGACATCTAACTTTGTAGAACTCAACCATGTTTGGTACCTGGTTTCAGAATTTCAATTTACAGAATTATGAGAAATATCAGTGGACAGAATCACCTGACCCCTGTTGTTGAATTAAGGAAGGCTGAAAGGAGCTGAGGAGAAGGGCAATCCTGTAGGAAGACCAGCAGTCTCAATTAATCTGGACCCCTGATTTCTCTAGAACACTGGATCACCAAACAGACAGCATATACCAGCTGACGTGAGAACCCCAAAGCACATATAGTAGAGGACTTCCAGGTCTGTCTTCATTCAGAGATAATGCACTTAACCCTCAAGAGACTGAAGGCTCCAGGGAGTTTAGAGGTCAGATAGGGTGGGGGATGGTGACATCCATGGAGACAGGAGGTTGGGAGGAGGTGTGGGATGTGCAACAGTCAGAGAGTGGATGGGGGATAAAATATGGAGTGTAAAAATAATTTAATTAAAAAAGAATGAAATTAAATGAACAGCCATATATTCACACACACACACACACAAAAGAAGAACTGTGAGAAATGCATTTCTGTTGCTTAAGCTTTGCAGTAAGTGAAATTTTATTTTATTTTAATATTTCATTTCATTTTGTTTTATTTCATTTTATTTTATTTTATTTTATTTTATAGTTCTTTAAAATGATCAAGACATTCACTTCAGTTAAAAACAACAATTGTGTATATAAATACATTAGGGAAAACTAGATAAATGGTGTTGTCTTAAGGCAATCTTACAAAATAAATTTGAAGCAGTAGTTGACCTCCAACTCAATATAAATCCCTATTTCCATGTCTACTCTTATTTAACACAGTTTTGGAAAATGCAATGAAGCTATATAAGGCAGTTGCTTTTGAAGGATGAAATGGATTCTAGTGAAACTCCAGTAAGTATTTTTTGCATTTCTTTAGAAGTATTGCTGCATGGATTATATCCAACTTATTTGTATCAGAAGAAGCCAGTAGCTTAGAATATAAAAATAGAGTAAATTGCTATTAGAACTTATAACTCATTTTCCATCCTATGTTTTGAAATGCATCATTTTAGACATCTAAAACCGTAGGTAATAGTAATCAGCATGCTTGTTTTGTGCAGTGATAAACTTTGTAGGTAGGCTAAAAATTTCATTAAACTTAATGTTAATTTTAGACCATAACTTTCCATGGGGGCATATAAATAACCATACAAAAATAATATTTTGACATTTTCCTAAGTGCTGGGAAATATAAATTGACACAAGAAGTGTAGCTATGTTTATAAATGTAATATACATACTTTTCAAAACTTTTAAAAATAATAATTTTATTTATATCAAAAATATGTAAAAAAATTTGATCATATTCATTCACTTTCTTCATTTCCCCCAATTTTTCCACACAGCCTCATATTTTCTTCCTTTTAACTTTTTAAAACTAAACAAAAGCAACAGCAACAAAAAGTAATCCCCAGGACTCTGTTTGCACTGGCTGACTACTCCCACGCCTACCATGAAATATGGTTATATAATAAGGTTTCACTCCATTGAAGAAAGTTGACTTTTCCCCTTTCCTCAGCAATCAAATGCCAATAAGTTCTCAGCTAGCAATGGGACTTCATTACTAGATTCCCTCTTCAATACTAAGAGTTTGTTTGACTTAAACTTGTGTATGTCTTGTGAATTGTTGTCTCTATGAATTCATAAGTCCATCTGCCCTGTTGTATTTGGGAAACACTGCTTGCTTGGAGTTTTCGATCAGTTCTTTATGTAACCTCTTCTGAATATTGAAACAAGAGTTATTAATTACATGCCCATTCGATGTATGACTGAGCACTACAAATCCATCCTCCAAATATTGACTAATTATGGTTCTATGTGTTAATCTCCACTGAAAGAAGTTTCTCTGGTGAGGGTTATGTGGTGCACTGATTTATGAGTATAGTAATATGTCAAGTCGAGTGTTTCATTGCACTGTAGTTTTCTCTGTAAGCCTGTGACCTATTTAACTTCTTGACATTGTGTGTTTAGACTCTATATTACGTAATAGTTCTTAACTCCAACAACAAAACTGGATGGATACACTCATATAAGTGTCACTATTGCAACAATGGTCATATAGGTCCATGGAATTCATTATTATGTAGCCCACAGGCCTCATAAGCTGGGTGAGATTGATACGACTGTTCTTCAGTGATGGTAATATTTCCATGGGAGTATCAAGTAGATTTATTCATGTTCTACTACTCAATGTATTTATCTACAGCAATAGGGTCTTTGCATAAAGTTCTGATGGGTAATAAATAGCATAGTCAATACCTTGTAATATCTGCTGGGTCTATGAGGCCACAGTGACCAAAAATTTAAAAAGAAGTAATCCATTCCTAGTACTGATTTATTTTTTCTGTATCATGATGTGTAGTTGTAGTGTATCACCCAACTCCTATTACAGAGTAACTCTAGTTAAACTTTTTAATTTTTGTATATTGCAAACGAAGATTCTACTATACTATGCTTCCAAATGGCATTACATGGGCTTTTAGTTAGTCATCTCTTCACATATTCTCTTTTCATCCTGAAATCTCATCCTCTACTCCGTCTAACCTTTTTATACCATTTTTTGCCCTTTATCCATAATAAATTCATTTTAATTTTCTGCAGAAAAATTCAGATATAAACTCCAAAATTCTGCATATAAAGTATTTTTATCTAGTATAGATTTTTATATATTGAGAATTCAAAAATTCTTTTTTATGTCACTTTTTCAATTAAATTTGGGACCTTGTCATGAAAGGAAATAACCCTGCTACTGAGGTTTATATCCATTCTTTTTTAAAACATTTGAAGCAGAATACCTTATTTTACAGCTCATCTTGGCCTTAAATTTACTCTATCATCTGAGAAAGGTTTATACATCAAATTTTATATCAGTATCTTCCTTGCTGGTAAATGTTTACTGAGAGGAAAAGGCTTATAATTTTAATAAACATAAATATGATAGGGTGCTAAAAGAGTTGCTAAAATCAGGTATGCTTACAACTTAAAAATTCCATAAAAAGGAATGTTACAAAATACATGGAAGTGAATTCCATTAATATAAATTTATATAGCTCAAACAAATCAGTAGACCACCTTTGTATAAACAATAAATGGGATGAGAATTAAATTAGGAATAAAACACTCTTTACAAGAGCCACAAATAATAGAAAATATCTCGGTGAAATTCTAACAAATGAAGTAAAATAGCTGCATGACAAGAACTTCAAGACACTGAACAAAGAAACCAAGGAAGATATCAGAAAATGAAAAAAAATTCCATGTTCATAACTCACTAGCATTAACATAAAAAATGGTGACATTACCAAAATGAAGCTATAGATTCAAGAAATTCTCATCAAAATTCCAAGTTTTTTTAATGACTTGAAAGAGCAGTTATCAATGTCATATGGAAAATTAAAACACAGGATATCTAAATAAAAGAACCTCTGGAGGTATCACCACCCTCTATTTCCAGCTATACTACAGAGCAGTAGTAATAAAAACTTCCTGGTATTGGCATAAAAACAGGCATGTTAATCAATGAAGTTGAATGGAAGACCCAGAAATTAACACACACACCTACTGACAGTTGATACTTGATAAAGAGGCAGAACCATACAATAGGAAAAAAAAAAAAAAAAAAAAAGCATCATCAACAAGTGATGTTGATCTCCAATTGGCCAGCCCTCAGGGTCATGGCTTCTTGACTCCTAACCCATGAAATCTTCCTCCTAGTGGTCTCTTCTAACGGCTAGGCTGGGAACACCAAGGCCAGCCTATCTCATTCTTCACAGCTATAGGCTGTAGGCTTATTTGTTTACCAAACAGAAATTACTTCTGAGCAAGGGCACATAGAGTCACTTGGCTCTACATGCAGACTATCTCCTTTCTGAGGCCACCATGTTTTGGGGGCCACACTTACCATCATAATACATAGCAAAAGGCCAAATTCAACAATCCATTTGATCAATTTCACTCTTCTATATGGTATGTATCATTATGCATCTCATAACAATAATATAATCACTATTTGTTAAAAATAAAAAAGATTAGAAATGATCCAAATTAGAAAGAAATTGCTAATTTTCATTTAGTATGTAGCTTTTGATTACATTTATTTAAACTTCCTTTTCCCTCACTACCCCTTTCTCAATAAAGAGTTAAAATCTTCATCTAGTGAGTCAATTTCTATTAAACATTTTTAAAGTGCTTATTGGGTCTTTGACTCAATTTTAATCTTTGCTATACTCAGTTTCTCCCACTATTACTTTCTTCCATATCTTGATCATTTTCTTTTTTTCCAATTAAAATATATTTACCTATTTAATTAAATGAGGTAGGAAAGATGGGATTTAATTTGAAAATTAAATATAGTATTTAAAAAAAAACCTGAAACACTAAATAAAACATTTCAGGTCTTGTTATAAGGCTTTGTATATTAGCCCATGCTCACCTTACACTTAATATCCTCCTGCCTCATTCTGCCTTCTAAGTGCTAGGACAGAAGGCATATATGTACCATAGTGCCTAGCTATATAAAGCTTGATTGATACAGAAGTCTATTCACTGTGTGTCATTTCTAGGTTGTAAATATATATTCCTAAAAACAAGAGGATTATAGATCCAGCCAGGTATTGAACCTTATCTTACTCTTTACTATTTTGTAGTTTACAATAACATCTTATTGGAAAAGATTTTTTCTTTTTCCTTTTAACACACTTTCCTTGAGAAGCCAATTGAGAATACCTTGTTCAGGCAGAAAAGACTGAAGTAATTTTGGATTCCAAGCTCAACACCATCATATTGTCATGCTGTAATGAGAACCTCAGCCATTTCCCCATAATTATTCACAGGAATAATAAGTATTTGTATGAAGTTTCTGCAATATTCCTTTTAAATAAGTATGGTTTCTATTGATATACAGAGCAAAATTTCTTTCCTTTTCTTTTTTTTTCTTTTTTTTCTTTTTTTTTTCTGAGACAGGATTTTGCTGTATAGCCCTGGCTGTCCTGGAGTTCACTCTGTAGACCAGGATGGCCTCGAACTCAGAAATCCACCTGCCTCTGCCTCCCAAATCCTGGGATTAAAGGTGTGCACCACCACTTCCCGACAGAGCAAAATTTATTAATGAATATTATTTACTAATATTTTACTTGTTACTTTTGTCTGTGAATGATAGTGATTTATGATTGTTCTCCCACTATTTATGTTTTGGCTGCTATTATTAAACTAAACTAAAATAATATATTTTTAATATTTTCATCAAAGAAAATAGGTATTAGCAAAATTTGAATTGCATGTGGAGATTGAAAATAAAATGTAAATATTATATATATTAATTTATTTTCAAATGCATTTTTTCTGTTTCACATATGAAATTATAAATTCTACATTCCACATGTCAGACAACCCTTACACAATCAATACCAGATAATCATTAGAACATTTCCAAATCATTCTGCCAAAAAGTTCACAGTAGTAAAAAGCCATTAATTCATCTCACCCTTTTTGTTTTCATTTCTTCCCTTTTACATATCAAAGTCAGCCACAATACCTCTGTTCCTCTTAGAGAGCTTTCACTGATACTTTGTACCTTTCACCACTGGCTTCTTCATCTTCCTTTTGGGCCTCTTTCCACTTTATAAAGTCATCACACTATTGGTTTTGCTCTCTCATGCAATGTTAATAGGTACTCCATCTCTTTTTGTAGCACTTTAGAAATGCCAAGTAATTATTTACAACTCTTCACCCCTGCAGGGCCTTTGTAAAGAAATCAACCAGATGGTGTGAAGTACATTTAGACAGTTCAATGCCAGGCTAAGTGATGTAAGGAATGTCTTAAAGCCTTTGTGAACTCAGAAAATGAAATACCCATGAAGAAATGGATAAAGAAATAAGAAAGGATCCTTGAAGCCCCCATACTATAAAATTCTATAGGGAAAGCTGTATGAGTAATCATGTCATGCATTTATGGGGCACAGTGATCCACTGGAAGTTTGTAAAATGCACATATTTTATACTTTAGAAAACAGACAGAGATTCACACATTATTATGCATACATGTAAAAATGCCTCCATTCTTTGTTAAGGTTGATCATTTAAAACACAAAATATTTCAGTGAAAATACTGTAACATTTCTTTGAAAGATATGGATAATACATATGTTTTACTTTCCAAGATCAAAGTTAAAAGACCATTGTATTGGCTATTTTTGTGTCAACTTGACACAGCTGGAGTTATCACAGAAAGGAGCTTCAGTTGAGGAAATGCCTCCATGAGATCCAACTGTAAGGCATTTTCTCAATTAGTGATCAAGGGGGAAAGGCCCCTTGTGGGTGGGACCATCCCTGGGCTGGTAGTCTTGGGTTCTATAAGAGAGTAGGCTGAGCAAGCCAGGGGAGGCAAGCCAGTAAAGAACATCCCTCCATGGCCTCTGTATCAGCTCCTGCTCCCTGACCTGTCTGAGTTCCGGTCCTGACTTCCTTTGGTGATGAGCAGCAGCATGGAAGTGTAAGCCGAATAAACCCTTTCCTCCCCAACTTGCTTCTTGGTCATGATGTTTGTGCAGGAATAGAAATCCTGACTAAGACAACCATGCTTTAAAAGTAATCTTTTTTTTGTTGAAGAATTAAATAGATACAACATTATGTAAATGAATATATGTGGCTTTGTTTATTATCAGTTCATGAGCCATTTGAATATCTTAAACTTTTCACATTGTTATATATCATTTATTTAGTGGTTTCAACTATTTATGAAATGTAAAAGTTACTTTCAGCTTGAGGGCTGTACAGTAACAAAAAAGTGATGTAGACATGGACCACAGGTTATAGTTTGATATCCCTTCTTTAAAGAATGTCAAGACTTATGTGGATAAAATAAAAATTTCTATCTATAGTTTCAAAGTATTCTATTTTTGAACAAATTCTTAATACTAATTATAATTTATTTGTACTATTAAATATTTGTAATTATAAAAATAATTGTTATAAGCTATTTATTCTTTGTGCAGCTTCTTCTACATTTGTTACCTACTGTATTTTGCACCCACTATGATGTTCAATGCTTTTATTTTCTTGAATTTTTATTAGATATTTTCTTTATTTACATTTCAAAAGTTATTCCCTTTTCTAGTTTCCTCAGTGAAAATCTCCCATCCCCTCTCCTCTCCCTCTACTCCCCAACCCTCCCACTCCCCCTTCCTGTCTCTGGCATTCTCCAATACTGGGGCATAGAACCTTCACAAGACCAAGGTCCTCTCCAACTAGGCCATCCTCTGCTACATATGCAGCTAGAGACAGTACTCCTACAATGTGTTTTCTTTGATTGGTGATTTAGTCCCAGGGAGCTTGGAGAGTACTGGTTAGTTCATACTGTTGTTCCTCTTATAGGGCTGCAAACCCCTTCAGCTCCTTGGGTACTTTCTCTAGCTCCTTCATTGGAGACAATATTAAACTATTGTTCAATAGCAGAGAGTTACTACCTCCAATTTCAATTAAGTATCTGACAATTAAAATCATTATGAATAATTACCATTAAATTCAAATTATTAAATAGTTAAAAAAATTTTCAGTTGTAGAGTTAGTTTCATGCTAAAGCACTTGCTTAGTCTTGTGCAAGCCCTGGGATGACTCCCTAATATAAAACACACAAATGAGCACATACATACACACACACACACACACACACACACACACACACACACATAAATACATACACACAGAAAAAGAGAGATGCATACACTATATTATTTATGTGTTTGCATCTTTGCAACATTTACTGAAGAATTGCATTTAGCCAGAGATCTTCAATTAAAATGCTCATTATAACTATGTCATAACTTGCTAAAGTTTTATTGGCATAAAATATTTAGCTAATATTAAAATATATGCTTATCTATAATTATGATTAATTATATAAACAAAATAATCAAACTTTATGAATGCTATATGAACAATATTATTATTGCTAATAAAGGTATCCTATTAATCTAGACTATCCAAAATACAACACTAGATTAAGAACAAAGTATGAAAATATAAAATAAACTTGTCTTATTATATTTTCTACTGCAAATGGTTTTTATATACTGTTTATCCTTCCTCTATTTCCTTCTAATTTTCCACATGGTATTTGAATTATATATGTCTATTCCAGAATAAATTATCACAACCATAGTAGATTAAACAACCCATATTTATTTATTATCTCAGTTTTTTAAGGTAAAAAGTTCAAACACAGACTGTAAATTTCCTGCTTATGGCTTATAAAATCTATATTATAAATAGAACCCAGAATATGGAATTGACATGAAGCAAGAAATATAGACAAATGAAACAAAGTAAAAGATCCACACACAAGAATACAGAACAACAAAAATCTAGTATTTGACAAAGATAAAACATCATACACTGAAGAAAAGACATCTTCAAAAAATGATACTGGGAAAGCAGGGTGTCTACAAGCAGTAGAATGAAAAGAGATCCATATTAATTATCTCGCACTAAAATTAGCTTCAATTTGATCAAAGGCCTTAATTTGAAAACTGAAACTATAAAATAGCTAGAAGAAAATATAGGCAGAATCCTGTAAGATATTTAGTTTAGGAAAGGGCATTCTGAACAGGAATTTATTTGCCCAAGAATTAAAGCCAAAAATTGACAAGCAGAATCTAATACAACTAAAAGTGTCAGTAAAGCTTGGAAAACATTCAATCAATTAAAGAAGGAAATAACAAGAGACAGTGATACATATAGAGAAAAGATTTTTTTAAAAAGAGGGTATTAAATTGGAGGGAGAGAGGGTGTTCTGTACTGAAGAAGAAAGGGAGAAAGGGATCACTTTACACAAAACAAAGTTGCTTGAGAATTGCCTCAAGGAATCACATTACTTTATAGTAACATAAAATTGCATACATTACACTTAAATTTGCTTTAAAGAAAGTCATGCTACTTGGGCTGAGAGTGATATACTGAAGAACCTTAGATGGGCAAATATTCCAAAAGCAGTCATGAGAAACCTCTTTTTAACCAATTAGATAGAGTAGTTCAAATGACACTTAAAATAATATAGAATGTTTCTGTTGCCCATGAATACCTATCAAAGGTTGACAATACAGAATACTTAGGACATAGCACTTAAATGAATATAGTTGTATCTAAACTGAAAGCTTCAATCCTACACTCTAGATTCTTCTGTACAAATAACTATTTTGCAAGCTGCCAAGGACAGCAATTAATAGTCCTATTCAGCTGGGACACCTATGGACCATAACAGTGACCAACATAGCAAAAGATCTATAAAGGTATTTACAATAGTGGCACTCAGACACAGAACAGACTTAGAGCTGCAGGAGAAATCTTCTAAAATGTAGGCAGAAAAGTAAAGCTGCCCACTGAAGGACAGTCAAAAGTTTCTTGGGCAGCAATACCAATGGGCTTCATACAAGGTAACCAAACAGCAAAATTAATGATAGATTTGGAATGTGTTTAGTCAGAAGAACCAGAAGGAAGTGCATGCTAGTCATAGGAGGCTTAGAAGTACCCAACCACTCTTCTGGTCAGAAAAGCACCGGAGCAGCTGCGGCGCAGGGTTGACTGACACTCGCCAGCTACCCACAACACCCGCCACAGGATCTTAAGACTTCTGGTGAGTGGAGCACAGCTTCTGCTCCAATCCAAGTGCTCGGGACCTGAGACTGCATTAGTTAGGGAAGCAGAAACCGGCCTGAGTAGAGCCACAGGCCTCATCCGGCCAGATCAGCGCCGGGGTAGCGGGAGCGCAGGGTTGCCTGACACCCGCCAGCTACCCACGACCCCCGCCGCAGGATTTTGGGACTGCTGGTGAGTGGAACACAGCTTCTGATCCAGTCCAATCACGCGGGACCTGAGACTGCTCTGGTTGGGGAGAGAGAAATCCGGCCTACATAGGGCCACAACCCTCTTCCGGTCAGAAAAGCACCGGGGCAGCTGGGGCGCAGGGTCGGCTGACACTCGCCAGCTACCCACAACACCCGCCACAGGATCTTAAGACTTCTGGTGAGTGGAGCACAGCTTCTGCTCCAATCCAATTGCACGGGACCTGAGACTGCATTAGTTAGGGAAGCAGAAACCGGCCTGAGTAGGGCCACAGGCCTCATCCGGCCAGATCAGTGTCGGGGTAGCGGGAGAGCAGGGTTGCCTGACACCCAACAGCTACCCACGACCCCCGCCGCAGGATTTTGGGACTGCTGGTGAGTGGAACACAGCTTCTGCTCCAATCTTTAAACAGTGACAACGATAACAACTAACCCCAGAGATTACCAGATGGCGAAAGGTAAACGTAATAATCTTACTAACAGAAACCACGACCACTCACCATCATCAGAAACCAGCACCCCCACTTCGCCCAGTCCAGGGCACCCCAACACACCGGAAAAGCTAGACACGGATTTAAAAGCATATCTCCTGATGATGATAGAGGACTTCAAGAAGGACTTTAATAACACACTTAAAGAAATGCAGAAGAACACTGCTAAACAGGCAGAAGACAATAAAGAGGAAGCACAAAAATCCCTTAAAGAATTGCAGGAGAACACAGCTAAAGAGTTACAAATCCTTAAAGAAAAACAGGATAACATAATCAAACAGGTAGAACTCCTTACAGAAAAACAGGAAAACACATCCAAACAGATGATGGAAATGAACAAAACCATACTAGACCTAAAAAGGGAAGTAGACACAATAAAGAAAACCCAAAATGAGGCAACGCTGGAGATAGAAACCCTAGGAAAGAAATCTGGAACCATAGATACGAGCATCAGCAACAGAATACAAGAGATGGAAGAGAGAATCTCAGGTGCAGAAGATTCCATAGAGAACATCAGCACAACAATCAAGGAAAATGTAAAATGCAAAAAGATCCTAACTCAAAACATCCAAGAAATACAGGACGCAATGAGAAGACCAAACCTACGGATAATAGGAGTGGATGAGAATGAAGATTTTCAACTCAAAGGACCAGCAAACATCTTCAACAAAATTATAGAAGAAAACATCCCAAATCTAAAGAAAGAGATGCCCATGAACATACAAGAAGCCTACAGAACTCCAAATAGACTGGACCAGAAAAGAAATAACTCCCGACACATTATAATCAGAACAACAAATGCTCTAAATAAAGATAGAATACTAAAAGCAGTAAGAGAAAAAGGCCAAGTAACATATAAAGGCAAGCCTATCAGAATTACACCAGATTTTTCACCAGAGACTATGAAAGCCAGAAGATCCTGGACGGATGTTATACAGACACTAAAAGAACACAAATTCCAGCCCAGGCTACTATACCCAGCCAAACTCTCATTAACATAGATGGAGAAACCAAAGTATTCCATGACAAAACCAAATTCACACATTATCTCTCCACGAATCCAGCCCTTCAAAGGATAATAACAGAAAAAAACCAATACAAGGACAGGAACCACGCCCTAGAAACAACAAGAAGGTAATCCCTCAACAAACCTAAAAGAAGACAGCCACAAGAACAAAATGCCAACTTTAACAACAATAATAACAGGAAACAACAATTACTTTTCCTTAATATCTCTTAATATCAATGGACTCAACTCCCCGATAAAAAGACATAGACTAACAAACTGGCTACACAAACAAGACCCAACATTTTGCTGCTTACAGGAAACTCATCTCAGAGAAAAGGATAGACACTACCTCAGAATGAAAGGCTGGAAAACAATTTTCCAAGCAAATGGCATGAAGAAACAAGCTGGAGTAGCCATTCTAATATCTGATAAGATTGACTTCCAACCCAAAGTCATTAAAAAAGACAGGGAGGGACACTTCATACTCATCAAAGGTAAAAACCTCCAAGAGAAACTATCAATCCTGAATATCTATGCTCCAAATACAAAGGCAGCCACATTCATTAAAGAAACTTTAGTAAATCTCAAAGCACACATTGCACCTCATACAATAATAGTGGGAGACTTCAACACACCACTTTCACCAATGGACAGATCATGGAAACAGAAACTAAACAGGGACACAGTGAAACTAACAGATATTATGAATCAAATGGATCTGGCAGATATCTACAGAACATTCTATCCTAAAACAAAAGGATATACCTTCTTCTCAGCACCTCATGGTACCTTCTCCAAAATTGACCACATAATTGGTCACAAAGCAGGCCTCAACAGATATAAAAATATTGAAATTGTCCCATGCATCCTATCAGATCACCATGGACTAAGGCTGATCTTCAATAATAAAATAAATAATAGAAAGCCAACCTTCACATGGAAACTGAACAACACTCTTCTCAATGATACCTTGGTCAAGGAAGGAATAAAGAAAGAAATTAAGGACTTTTTAGAGTTCAATGAAAATGAAGCCACAACACACCCAAACTTATGGGACGCAATGAAAGCATTTCTAAGAGGAAAACTCATAGCTCTGAGTGCCTCCAAAAGGAAACTAGAGAGAGCACACATTAGCAGCTTGACAACACACCTAAAAGCACTAGAACAAAAGGAAGCAAATTCACCCAAGAGGAGTAGACGGCAGGAAATAATCAAACTCAGGGGTGAAATCAACCAAGTGGAAACAAGAAAAACTATTCAAAGAATCAACCAATCAAGGAGCTGGTTCTTTGAGAAAATCAACAAGATAGATAAACCCTTAGCCAGACTCACTAGAGGGCACAGGGAAAGCATCCTAATTAACAAAATCAGAAATGAAAAAGGAGACATAACAACAGATCCTGAAGACATCCAAAACACCATCAGATCCTTCTACCAAAGGCTATACTCAATAAAACTGGAGAACCTGGATGAAATGGAGAAGTTCCTAGACAGATACCAGGTACCAAAGTTGAATCAAGATCAGGTTAATGATCTAAACAGCCCTATATCCCCCAAAGAAATAGAAGCAGTCATTAATAGTCTCCCAACTAAAAAAAGCCCAGGACCAGATGGGTTTAGTGCAGAGTTCTATCAGACCTTCAAAGAAGATCTAATCCCAGTTCTTCACAAACTATTCCACAAAATAGAAACAGAAGATACTCTACCCAACTCATTCTATGAAGCCACAATTACTCTGATACCTAAACCACAAAAAGACCCAACAAAGATAGAAAACTTCAGACCAATATCCCTTATGAATATTGATGCAAAAATCCTCAATAAAGTTCTTGCTAACCGAATCCAAGAACACATCAAAACAATCATCCATCCTGACCAAGTAGGTTTCATCCCAGGGATGCAGGGATGGTTCAATATACAGAAATCCATCAATGTAATCCAGTATATAAACAAACTCAAAGACAAAAACCACATGGTCATCTCCTTAGATGCGGAAAAAGCATTTGACAAGATCCAACACCCATTCATGATAAAAGTCTTGGAAAGATCAGGAATTCAAGGCCCATACCTAAACATGATAAAAGCAATCTACAGCAAACCAGTAGCCAACATCAAAGTAAATGGTGAGAAGCTTGAAGCAATCCCTCTAAAATCAGGGACTAGACAAGGCTGTCCACTTTCTCCATACCTATTCAACATTGTACTTGAAGTCCTAGCCAGAGCAATTCGACAACAAAAGGAGATCAAAGGGATACAAATTGGAAAAGATGAAGTCAAAATATCACTCTTTGCAGATGATATGATAGTATATATAAGTGACCCTAAAAATTCCACCAGAGAACTCCTAAGCCTGATAAACAGCTTTGGTGAAGTAGCTGGATATAAAATTAACTCAAACAAATAAATGGCCTTTCTCTACACAAAGAATATACAGGCTGAGTAAGAAATTAGGGAAACAACACCCTTCTCAATAGTCACAAATAATATAAAATATCTTGGCGTGACTCTAACTAAGGAAGTGAAAGATCTGTATAATAAAAACTTCAAGTCTCTGAAGAAAGAAATTATAGAAGATCTCAGAAGATGGAAAGATCTCCCATGCTCATGGATTGGCAGGATCAACATTGTAAAAATGGCTATCTTGCCAAAAGCAATCTACAGATTCAATGCAATCCCCATCAAAATTCCAACTCAATTCTTCAACGAATTAGAAAGTGCAATCTGCAAATTCATCTGGAATAACAAAAAACCTAGGATAGCAAAAACTCTTCTCAAGGATAAAAGAACCTCTGGTGGAATCACCATGCCGGACCTAAAGCTTTACTACAGAGCAATTGTGATAAAAACCGCATGGTACTGGTATAGTGACAGACAAATAGACCAATGGAATAGAATTGAAGACCCAGAAATGAACCCACACACCTACGGTCACTTGATCTTCGACAAGGGAGCTAAAACCATCCAGTAAAGAAAGACAGCATTTTCAACAAATGGTGCTGGCACAACTGGTTGTTAACATGTAGAAGAATGCGAATCGATCCATTCCTATCTCCTTGTACTAAGGTCAAGTCTAAGTGGATCAAGGAACTTCACATAAAACCAGAGACACTGAAACTTATAGAAGAGAAAGTGGGGAAAAGCCTTGAAGATATGGGCACAGGGGAAAAATTCCTGAATAGAACAGTAATGGCTTGTGCTGTAAGATCGAGAATTGACAAATGGGACCTCATGAAACTACAAAGCTTCTGCAAGGCTAAAGACACCATCAATAAGACAAAAAAACCACCAACAGATTGGGAAAGGATCTTCACCTATCCTAAATCAGATAAGGGACTAATATCCAATATATATAAAGAACTCAAGAAGGTGGACTCCAGAAAGTCAAATAACCCCATTAAAAAATGGGGCTCAGAACTGAACAAAGAATTCTCACCTGAGGAATACTGAATGGCAGAGAAACACCTGAAAAAATGTTCAACATCCTTAATCATCAGGGAAATGCAAATCAAAACAACCCTGAGATTCCACCTCACACCAGTCAGAATGGCTAAGATCAAAAATTCAGGTGACAGCAGATGCTGGCGAGGATGTGGAGAAAGAGGAACACTCCTCCATTGTTGGTGGGATTGCAAGCTTGTACAACCACTCTGGAAATCAGTCTGGCGGTTCCTCAGAAAATTGGACATAGTACTACCGGAGGATCCAGCAATACCTCTCCTGGGCATATATCCAGAAGATGTCCCAACTGGTAAAAAGGACACATGCTCCACTAATTTCATAGCAGCCCTATTTATAATAGCCAGAAGCTGGAAAGAACCCAGATGTCCCTCAACAGAGGAATGGATACAGAAATTATGGTACATTTACACAATGGTGTACTACTCAGCTATTAAAAAGAATGAATTTATGAAATTCCTAGCCAAATGGATGGACCTGGAGGGCATCATATTGAGTGAAGTAACACAATCACAAAAGATCTCACACAATATGTATTCACTGATAAGTGGATATTAGCCCAAAACTTAGGAAACCCAAGATATAAGATACAATTTGATAAACGCATGAAACTCAAGAAGAATGAAGACCAAAGTGTGGACACTGTGCACCTTCTTAGAATTGGGAACAAAACACCCAGGGAAGGAGTTATAGAGACAAAGTTCGTAGCTGTGATGAAAGGATGGACCATTTAGAGACTGCTGTATCCAGGGATCCATCCCATAATCAGCTTCTAAACGCTGACACCATTGCATACACTAGCAAGATTTTGCTGAAAGGACCCAAATATAGCTGTCTCTTGTGAGACGATGCCGGGGCCTAGCAAACGCAGGAGTGGATGTTCACAGTCAGCTATTGGATGTATCACAGGGCTCCCAATGGAGAAGCTAGAGAAAGTACCCAAGGAGCTAAAGGGATCTGCAACCCTATTGTTGGAACAACATGATGTACTAACCAGAACCCCGGAGCTCTTGTCTCTAGCTGCATATGTATCGAAAGATGGCCTAGTCGGCCATCAATGGAAAGAGAGGCCCATTGGACTTGCAAACTTTATATGCCCCAATATAGGGGAATGCCAGGGCCAAAAGAATGGGAATGGGTGGGTAGGGAAGTGGGGGGCGCTATGGGAGACTTTTGGGATAGCATTGGAAATGTAATTGAGGAAAATATGTAATAAAAATATTAAAAATCAAAAAAAAAATAAAAAAATAAAAAGAGAAAAAAAAAAGAAGTACCCAACCATTGAGTTAAAATGCATAATAAATAATAATTAATAATTGCATCAGACTATTCCCTTTTTTGGGTCTTCTAATTGCTCGGAATGGGTCTCTAGTTGCAGGTGGGTGAAGAAGTTGGTGAATGACAAAGACAATTTGAGAGAGCTTGTCGAATTTGAGGGTAATTTTTCAAATTGAGCATCAAACGTTTTATACAGAAGAGTAACAAGAAACCAGGTAAGACACATCTGCTGAGTTACAGTGACAGAAACCAAAAGATAAATATACATCAAAAGATGGTGGAGATCAGGCCGCTGCCACTAAGAAGGGAGCCAGGTGTAATGCTAGTCTATTGTTAAACCCACTACCAGGGGTTCTTAGTAAACGCCTGATTTATGCTGTTTCTTTGATCCTAGTGAAGAAACCTGTCTAGGGGATTCCCTAACTCTTTCATGGTAAATCCATCTATTCGCTAGTCCATTGTCTATTCCCTTGTTTGGGTGAGACTGGCTACTGTCCTAAGTAATCACTCTGCAGACTAGCCCTAAGCTATTCTAGCCCCGTTCTTTGTAATGCCTAATTAGTTTCACCTTCTTTGCTAGAAGTAAATTTGAATGTTACTGAATAGGTAACCTTCTAACTGAATTCCTACTGAATTCCAAGCTCATCTTCAAGGATTTTCTTGGACGTTGGAACACTGGTAGAGGCTTACCTATGTCAGAATTCAATCTTTAGAGACACTTATAATAAAACAATACTGAAAGAGAGCATGTGGATCCATACACCAGACTAACACAGGGATAGGGTTTGAGTATACGGGTTATGAGAATGCCAAGGTTCCAGGAGGCATAGTTTCCTTGAAACTCTTTGCCTCGTGAGTGCTTCCAGGCCTCTCGGCCTGTCAAGCAGACTTCAGTGGAGTGGGTGTAGCACATACTCATAATCATAATATAGTAGCACTCACATGTTGGTTGTATCCAATATCTGTTTAATCAGGCTTATGACTCACTCAAAAGGTAAGAAATCATGGCTGGTATTATAAATATATCCAACTACCTAAGGATAGCATGTCCATGGCTCTTAGAAGAGAATCTACTACCATCACTTTGCTACAAAATGTACTTCCTTAACTGTTTAAAAATCCCATCCTTATATGAAAGGTAAATGTAGCTATGAACTTTCATCAAAGAAGCTTTTCTTTATATCAACGGTAAACCATTACAGAAAATCACAAGTGGAAAAATGCACAGATCAGTGAACTGTGGGGAGTTGATTCCAAATGGATACATATTCATCACAGACTCTGTAACTTGCAGAACATATCAGAAGAGGATATGGAAAGATTGTCAGAACTAGAATATTATAAGTTCTCCCATGAAAGAGTCTTTCCTGGAAATGAATGCATAAACAAGACAGGAATAATGGCTTTAAAAGTAGACCTACTAATATGAAATGGAGACTATCTCATGAGAGTCCCATCCCTAGACAGAGAACCATAAGTAACTAATGAATGCAGAGAGAGAGAGACTGAGAAATAGCTTTTCATGGTAATCACTGGAACTTTAAACAAGTTGAAATAACTAACCTTGGTTGTCATTAGATGTTTGACTAACATGTAAGGTTAATCAAAATCCAAGCAGCTGGGAACACCTATACAGAATTTTTCTTGTTTGCATTATTTGAAGTCAGGAGACCTATTTTATATCTTGATCATTTCAGGTGAGAAGACCCACCCTTTATCTTCTGGTGACAGAACACACAAAAGGACTTGAAAGCATGAAGCTTCTGTTTAGATATGCTAAACAAATGTGTCACTGGAGATACAGCCCTCAGGTTCTAGAGATTCTTAGAATATAAAACCATGGATCAGTGGGTTCTCAAGCTAAAACTGTAGACAGTGTTATAATAAAATGGTACTTGCATTTTAGAATATTTTATAGTCCTTGATTGCTTCTCTAAATAATTATATTTTCCCTTGAATAGGTTGTGACAAAAATGTCTGTAAATATTCCTCTTTATCCCCTAGAGGCTGTAAAATATTCTGTTGTTGAAAACTATCACCAAGGATAATTCATGTCTTTAATTTTGCAGTAATAATCAGAGGCAGTGTTAAATTAATGGGGATGTTACATTGATCCATAAAATGTTTTCAGGAAAAGGCAAGAAATAAATGGAGGTAAGAATTTGGAGTATTTTTGAATATGCAGAGGGAAAAGAAATTTAGGATGAATATTTCTGGCTCTGGTAGCTCTATAAATGACATAAACATTAAGTTGTAACAGAACCCAGGAGAAGTAAAGGGGACCCTGCACGTAGTCACAGCAGGCAGCCAGAGAAGTGAGGTGGGAAGAGATGAGAATAAAAATTCAGTTCAGTTTGCCTTAGTCAACATGAATCAAGACTTCAAGGAGTCTGATGCCAAGCCATTTATTCCAAACAAATTTTAAAAATGTATAACTTGGAATAAAGTTTTCTGGTGTAATACAATCCCCAGTGCACAAGGAAGCATAATTACATTTTAATTCAATTCAGGCTACATGTCAGTTTTTCCATGAAAATAGGTTCTTGAGCAATGCTTCCAGTACTAGGTACAGAGTCTGTTCAGTTCTTGGTGATACAGATAGTATAGAGGTAATTTGGGCTATTAGTCACTTCTGGTTCTGGTTGTAAGAGCTCAGAGGAGCTTCTGAGAATATAGATAATATAATGGTCATTTAAATTATTAATTATCTCTTGTCCTGGTTGTGAGAGCTTGGGAAGTACCTGAATTTAAGGTTATTTAGATTACTAGCTACCTCGAGGCCCAGTGGTAGGAATTTAATATAGCCCAACAAATAATACAGATCACCATGCTACTAATCACTTCCAAACCCCACCTTTCTGGATGGAAGAACATGTTTTATATCTTTCCCAGTGGAAAGACAATGTGTACTCCTAACATTCCTGGTTTGTTTGGAAATATGAGGCACAAGAACCTTCATTTTATACTTTCAACAGAGAAGTACAGATCTTGGCATATATAGTATGGAAGAAGGAAATATATGCTGAGTTATATTTTTTACTTTTTAAGAAAACATACCATACTAGTAGATGTACATGAGGCATAAATCGAAAGCCTAAAGGTGATGTTTGATGGAAGGGGAGGCCCTTGGTCCTGTGAAGGCTCAATGCCCCAATGTAGGGGAATGCCAGGGTGGTGAGGTGAAAGTGAGGGGAAGTACCCTCATAGAAGCAGGGTAAAGGAGGAAGGGATAGGGGGTTTATAGAGGGGAAACCAGGAAAGGGAATAACATTTAAAATGTAAATAAATAAAATAATCAATCTAAAATGAAAAGAAAAAAATAAACAAAAAATTAAAGAGGCCCATTAAACTTTAGATAGCAGCGACAAAGAGGAATGTGTTTGCCAGGGTAAATCAGGCCCAGCATGAAGGAGATACCTACAGTAATTTAGGAGGATACTTGGAATATAAAGGAACAGAACTTAACAGTACATCTCACAAAAGAACAGAATTAAGATGAAAAACAATAGAAAAAATAAGATAATGAATGAAATTGCAGTAGAGTCTTTAAGGAAATTTATTCCTCTTGATTGTAGAGAAGGGCAAGTACAAAATCAAGGTTCAATGATCTAGTGAGGGATATCATGCTCTGTTGTACTACGATGATGGCATTATATGATAAGAAAGAAAGCTTGCATATTGGGTTCTCTCCTCCTCCTCCTCCTTCTTCTAAAACCACTAATTTGTTTTTCAGTCCTTACCCTCACGAAATCATGCCATCATAATTAAGACCCCTCTAAAGGTCTTATTTCGATCTCTCATGACTACATGATTTTAGTATTATGTTTCTAACACATGAACTTTATAAGAAGTCAAATGATAATATTTATGAAGCAATAATGCTACTCTTTCAATAAACATTGTGTATGTATGTATACATGATCACATGTGTGTGGATATACACATGTAATATTACATGTGGCTGTCAGTGGTCAATCTAACAAGGTGGCCTACAACTTGCACCTTGTTTAAAGCCTCATTTACTATTATTATGCCACAGTATAAGCCAGGCTAGGTGTCTCTGAGTCTCTGGGGGCATTTCCTGTCTTTGCCTTCCATGTTCTTAGGAAGTGGTGAAATTACAGTCACATGTAACTGCATTCAGGTTTACGTGAGCCCTGAGGATCTCAATTCATTTTCTTAAACTTAAGTTGCAAGTACATCACCCATTGAACCATTTCTTTAGCACCATTGCACAAATGTATTTTAAGTACAGACAGATGCTGCATTTCTTCTTTATATGTGAATCCTAAAACAACCAAATAAAGCAACAGAGCACAGAGAGAGGTGAAGGTGGATGGTACACAACAGGGGAAAAGATGGCCATCAAAATCTTAATTCGATAAGATATATAAATGGAAGGAATTTGAAAATATCATCCTGTGTGGGGTAACCCAGACTCAGAAAGACACACATGGTATGTACTCACTTGTAAGTGAAACTTAGCCATAAAATACAGGATAACCATGCTACAATCCAGAAACCCAAAGAAGCTAAACAAGAGGGAAGGCCCAAGGGAGGATGTTTGAATCTCACTCAGAAGGGGAAATAAAATAGACCTTCAATGAGGCAGGAGGAAGGGAAATAGGGGTTGGCAGGAAAGGGTAAGAAACCAATAATGGGGCATACTTGGGATGAGCTGGAAACATGGAACATGGGAGGCTCTAGGAAGACTATGGGAGTGATCCTAGCAGCTGAGGATATATAGACTGAAGTGGTCACCTCCTGTAGCCAGGTATGGCTTCCAGTGGCAGAAGGGGACAACAGCCTGTCCACAAAACCTTTGGCCCAAAAATTTTTCAGCATACAAGGTATTCAGGGATAAATGTGGAGCAGAGATTGAGGGAATATCCAAACAATGACTGGAACAACTGGAGATACATCCAGTGTGAGAGAGCCAACCCCTGACACTATTAATGATACTCTGTTATACTTGAAGTCAGGAGCCTAGCATAACAATCTCCTGAGAGGATTCACCCAGCAGCTGATGAAAACAGATGCAGAAACACACAACTAAACATCAGGCTGAGCTCCAGGATACTTGTGTAAGAGTGGAGGGCAGGGGAGTGAGGAAGCTGGAGGGGTCAAGGACACCACAAGAAGACCTACAGAGTCAACTAATCAGAAACCATGGGGGATTATAGAGACTAAATCTACACCAAAAATAATCCATGGACTTGACTTAGGCCCCCTACATATTTGTAGCAGGTGATCAGCTTGGACTCCATGTGGATTCCCTAACAATTGGAGTATAAGAGCTACCCCTGAATCTATTGCCTGTCTGTGGATTCCCTCTCTCTAGCTGGACTGGATATTCTGTACTCAGTGGGAGAGGATTACTTAGCTCTGCTTTGATTTGTTGTGCCAGGACAGGTTGGTACCCTTGGGGGTCTTTCCCTTATATGAGGATAAGTGGAGGTGGTAATAGGGAGAGAAATTTGTAAGAGTAGAACTAGAAGACAAGGAACTGGAGCTGTGATCTGAATGTAAAGTGAATAAATAAATGGAACATTTTTAAATTAAAAGAGATAAATTTTATTTTATAACATTGTGAGTTAATAAATAATTTGTTATTCATTTCAGTCACTGAAAGCATAAAATCAATTATTCTTGCCACAAGTTTTTGGAATGATGGATATTGCTGTGGTTTAAAAAATACAAAGTGCAAAAAACTCCTAACCTAAAACATACAGAAATTTCAGTACACAATGAAAAGATCAAGCCTAAGAATAATTGGAATAGAAGAGAAAGAAAATGCCCAATGCAAGGGCTCAGGAAACATTTTCAACAAAATAATAGAAGAAAACTTCCCTAACCTAAAGAAAGAGATGGTCATAATTGTGCAAGAGGCCTATAGAACACCAAATAGATTCAATCAGAAAAAATTCCTCTGATCACATAAAAATCAAAACACTAAATGCACAAAACAAAGAAAGAATATTAAAAGTGGTAAGGGAAAAAGGCCAAGTAACATATAAAGGCAGGCCTATCAGTGTTACACCAGACTTCTCAACAGATACAATAAAAGTTAGAAGTTCTTGGACAGATGTAATACAGACCCTAAGAGAACACAATTGCCAGCATAGGCTACTATATAGCAAGCCTCTCAATCACCATAGATGGAGAAACCAATATATTCCATGACAAAACCAAATTTAATCAATATCTTTCCACTAATCCAGCCCCACAGAAGATAAAATGATGATAGAAAGAAAACACAAAGGCAGGAGCTTTACCCAAACACATACACACAAAATAATCATTTCACAACAAACCCAGAAGAAGAAAACCACACAAACATAATATCATCACTAACAACAAACATAACAGGAATCAGTAATCCTTGGTCTTTAACATAAATGGACTCAATTTCCCAATAAAGAGACATAAACTAATAGACTGGATACTTAAACAGGACCCAGAATTTTGTTCCATACAGAAAACACACATCAGTGACAAAGACAGACACTACCTCAGACTAAAAGACTGGAATAAAATATTGCAAGCAAATATTATCAAGAAACAAGCTGGAATAGCCATTCTAATATCTAATAAAATAGTCTTTCAACCAAAAGTTATCAAAAAAGATGGGAAAAAACACTTCATACTCATCAAAGAAAAAAAATCCACCTAGATGAACTCTCAATTGTGAATATCTATGCCCCAAATGTAAGGGCACCCACATTCACAAAAGAATCTTTACTAAAGCTCAAAGCACACAATGAACCTCACATAATAGTGGGAGACTTCAACACCATACTCTTAATAATGGACAGAAGATGGTAACAGAAACTAAACAGAGACATGGTGAAAATAAGAAAAGTTATGAACCAAATGGATTTAACAGATAACTACCTTCTTCTCAGCACCTTATGGTATCTTCTTCAAAATTGATCATACAATTGGACACAAAACAAGCCTCAACAGATACAAGAATTTTGAAATAATCCCATGCATTCTATAAGATCATCACAGATTTCAACAACTGGAAAAACAACAGAAAACACACATATTCTTGGAAACGGAACAACTCTATCCAATGATAACTTGAGCAGGTAAAAAATAAAGAAAGAAATTAAAGAATTTCTAATTTTTTAATTTTTATTTTTTATTAGGTATTTTCCTCATTTACATTTCCAATGCTATCCCAAAAGTCCACCATACCCTCCCCCCACCCCCCTACTCACCCACTCCCACTCTTTGGCTCTGGCGTTTCCCTGTACTGGGGTACTGTGCTTATAAGGGGGAAGGCCCATCCCTCCCCTGCCATTTTACCTTAATGTTTTCTCTTGCCAAAGAATTGCTGTGGGCACATTTAATAACCATAGCTAAAATAAGCAGCTAATATTTGATTACCATTGATCATAATTGATAACAATTGATCACAGAAGTTTTTTTCTACTTTCTGTAAAGCCTTTTTGTTTCTCACCAGTTAATATGAATCTCACTAGATAGCACCTAACAAGGGCTTAAGTTCTACTGTGGTGAGTTTAAGTTAAGGTCTTAGCCAATTAAAATTTCCTGGAAGCTTTTGAAAATAAAATTTTGAAGCAAATCAATTTCTTTCTCTTAGATTTTCTGTACCACAACTTTATAGTATAACTAAAACACTGAATATTAAAAAGATATTGCCTCTGAATCTTTTCTGGAGCAACATCTACTTTCCAGAATTTTAAAGCTCATTGTATGAGAGCAAAGATTTGAAGTAAACTTCCCTTGAGAGGCTTTATCTAATAAAATACTTTCCACTTAGCAAACAATATACACTGAAAGATTCAAACTCTTAGCTTCTTGTATAGAAGCAGAGACAATAAAAATTTTTCATACATAATGTAAAGTTATATTAGCCATACCTAGAGGCAAAATTTTCCAGTGATTACCAGTTCACTAGAAGCAAAACTCTTTACAATTATCACAATTCAAAGGAAAAAACAGACTTTTAAACCTATAATAACTTTACATGAAGTAGGCAATCCAGATTGTAATGCCTTTATAAGTTCTACAGTCTGATTGACCCTTTATAAACTTTGAATTTGAACTTCATTAGAACAACATCACAATAGATGTGCAACAGTGTTCTCTTAGCTAAGGAGAAATTCCCCTGGAGGAAGGAGAGGCAAATTTCAAGAACCTCCTTAGGCACACTGTTTGCAAAACAAAAGAAAGTCACACAAGACTCTCTGAGGCTGCTCTGAGCTTAGTATGGCTGTATTGCCACATAGAGCTGCATTAGTGCTCTCATAAGATGATTACTCTTGTAATTATCTTAATTAACAATATATGGATGAGTAGAAAATCTTAAATTTGCGATCAAACTGCATGCTGCAGTCAATGGAACACTGGCAGTTTTAACCATAATTTTCAAGTTTCTTTTGCAACGTTAGGATAATATCTACAACCTTTGGAAAGCAAAACCCAATTTCAAAACAATTTATTATCTTTAAAATCAATATTATAAGCATCACTATCATGTTACGAAGTTTGGCTGCCAATTTATACCTATGAATGGATGACAGTGCAAATTTTAATGCTTCATTAAAAAGACGTTGTTTTAAATCTTATCTTTACATCTACCTATTAGGATAACAATCACATTAAATATTATCTCAACTAGAAATATCCTTAGAGGCCTAGTTTTTTGGCCTGCTTTATGTTTCGTGTTTCAAAGTCTACAACCCTGAGCCACCAATTTAAAGCTGTCTTGCTACCAATGTTAAACCTATAAGACCAGTAAAAAACCAAATGCAGTGGCTACATGAGTCTTATAAATTTAGACTAAAGAATTTTACTTTTTATAGCTATAATTATAAGATAAAAAAAAGCACCTTATCATTTGCTAAACACATTAATCACGATTACAGAGAACCCTCCAGGAAAAAACAAAACAAAACAAAACAAAAAAAAAAACAAAAAAACAACTATCAGCTTTGTTTGCCCCAAAATAAAGAAGCTGCAGACTCCTTTTCTTTGAAAGCAGCCTTTTCCAGCAGTGGCTCCCCTGCTGTGCCTGATTCCTGGCCAAAGTGTGGCCACTCTCCAGCTTTGCTGAACCAGCAGATAGTCTTAGCCATTTTTATTTTCCAAAATGAAACACAGAACATTCAGTCATTTAGACAACGAAACAAAACACACATGGATTGACATGTAAACAGTCATGCACCAGACATTAGACGACACAAAGAGGGCAGAGAACTTCTGCTGTAGAGCCAGAGAGAATAAAACAGGGCGTCCCCCAATTTCTCTCTGTCTCTTGGAGAGTTTCAAAATCCAATTTCCTGTATTTTATTTTATTATCTTAAACCCTATTCCTCTAGCCTGATGCAGTTCTCGACTGCAGACAACCGCCTGTTTCATTAGTTTAAACCCTATTCCTCTCTCTCACCTGAAGCAGCTTTTGAAAACTGCGGACAACCACCTGATTCAAAGTTTCTAGTCCTTCGATGCCGAATCCTAAGTGGACCCAGCACCGGTCACGGTCACCACTGTTCCAACTTAGTCCATATCCTTCCGCACCTCCAGCAATACTTTTAAAAAATGAAGTTTAAAGCCAGCGCTAGCATAAATACCTGTTGCTCGCTGAGCCCAGTATGATCCTCTGATTCTTTCCTTCCCTTGGAGCTCCATACAAGACAGTGATTCCGTCAGTGTTTTCCCACCGTTCCCAATGTCCCTGTTCAGACACCAATCTGTTGTATGCAGGACCGACCTGGGAGGCAGGCTGGGGCTGAAAAAGACTTAGATGGCCAGAGAGATTAATGGAGACCAAGACACGTTTCTATTCAAGGCCCACGAGTTTACTAAAAGACCGTGCTTATAAGGGGGAAGGCCCATCTCACCCCCACCAGCCTGTCCAATCTTGGTGCCTGGAGCCATTCTGCCAGCGCTCAGTCACCAGGCTGGTTGCTTATTTAGGAATCTCTCAGGAAGACAGGTTCAGCCTCTCAGCAGGTAGCAGAATCTCAGGGCCTTTGTCTGCTTCAAAGGAAGCCAGGAAAAGAAGTAGGAAAGCTGCACCGCAGGTGGACCTACCTCAGTGGACATGGTCTGTACCTGCCTGCTTTAGGCTGGGGAAGGCTACAACACAGCATGATAATTTAGGGGAAAAAAAATCAACCAACCAATCAAACAAACAAAAACTATAGTAGCTCTCATCTTGGGGTATGCTGTTCCCAGTCTTGAGATTTTTGTCAGGATAGGACTACACTACCAGGCCTTAAATCCTTCTCACAGAGTGTTCTCTTATGTGTCTGATCAGAAATTGTTTGATTATATTATAACCTTTATGCTTTTCTTGAAGCTATGGATACTTCTTTTCAGTAGTTCAGTGTTGTGGCAGGCAGGGTTCTAGTGTTGGGTAAGATCATTATGTCTTATCATTTCCAAAAGACTGCCTAGAACCATCTGATACTGTGAAATCTAGCCATCAGGGAAAGGGATTTCTTAGCTACTTGAAGACTGATTTCTCTGTTATATATTCAGAGTGACTGTTTCAGGAATAAGGTATTACCATCTAGTTATGTTGGACATCCAAGGTCAACCACTTTATTTGGTTGGTTGATTTGTTGTTCATTTTTTGCTTGTTTTGTTTTGTATTTTATGATCATTGTCCTAGCGTTTTTATTGCTATGAATAAACACTATGACCACAGCAACTGTTAATAAGAAACAAACTTAATTTTGTCTGGCTTACAGTTTCAGAGGTTTACTTCATTACTGTCATGCCGGAAAGCATGGCAGCTTGCAGGCAGACATAGTGTTATAGAAGGAGCTCTGGATTAACAGACAACAGGAAGAAAGAATGAACCCCTGGACCTGCACATATAAATAAGCAATAGGACTAAGGAAAACTTAATTTTCTTATTGAATTAACCATAAGTGAAAAAGTAGAAATATGTAAACATGCTTAACTCAAAAATTTAGCAAAATATTCTACTCCTTTGAAGAGGTTCTGAAAACTCAAAATTGCCTCCTTGCCCCAACCACCACCACTGAACTTTTTCATCAAGGGCACACATCCTAATAGTGCTACTCACTATGGCTTAACTGACGTTTTTATTCAAACCACCACAGTCATGAAACAGTCAGTGATTATAGCTCTGTAGTCATGTGGCAGTAGTATTTGGAAGTTCCCAAAATGATCAGAGAGAAAGAATTGAGTTGCTCTTACAAACACTAAAGAGAGCAAAGCCTTTGGTCCTCAGAGACCAGTTATAAGTGAATACATTTCTGGATTATTCATTCTCTTCTTTCCTTTGTCCTTTTTTGTAAATTTTTAATATTTTTTATTACATATTTTTCTCAATTACATTTCCAATGCTATCCCAAAAGTCCCCCATACCGCCCCCCACTTCCCTACCCACATATTCCCATTCTTTTGGCCCTGGCATTCCCCTATATAGGGACATATAAAGTTTGCAAGTCCAATGGGCCTCTCTTTCCAGTGATGGCCGACTAGGCCATCTTTCGATACATATGCAGCTAGAGACAAGAGCTCCGGGGTACTGGTTAGTTCATCATGTTGTTCCAACTATAGGGTTGCAGATCCCTTTAGCTCCTTGGGTATTTTCTCTAGCTCCTCCATTGGGGGCCCTGTGATCCATCCAATAGCTGACTGTGAGCATCCACTCCTGTGTTTGCTAGGCCAAGGCATAGTCTCACAAGAGACGGCTATATTTGGGTCCTTTCAACAAAATCTTGCTAGTGTATGCAATGATGTCAGCGTTTAAAAGCTGATTATGGGATGGATCCCTGGACACGGCAGTCTCTAGATGGTCCATCCTTTCATCACAGCTCGAAACTTTGTCTCTGTAACTCCTTCCATGGGTATTTTGTTCCCAATTCTAAGAAGGGGCATATTGTCCACATTTTGGTCTTCATTCTTTTTGAGTTTCATGCGTTTAGCAAATTGTATCTTATATCTTGGGTATCCTAAGTTTTGGGCTAATATCCACTTATCAGTGAATACATATAGTGTGAGTTCCTTTGTGATTGTGTTACCTCACTCAAGATGATGCCCTCCAGGTCCATCCATTTGGCTAGGAATTTCATAAATTCATTCTTTTTAATAGCTGAGTAGTACTCCATTGTGTAAATGTACCATAATTTCTGTATCCATTCCTCTGTTGAGGGACATCTGGGTTCTTTCCAGCTTCTGGCTATTATAAATAGGGCTGCTGTGAACATAGTGGAGTATGTGTCCTTTTTACCGGTTGGGACATCTTCTGGATATATGCCCAGGAGAGGTATTGGTAGTACTATGTCCAATTTTCTGAGGAACCGCCAGACTGCTTTCCAGAGTGGTTGTACAAGCTTGCAATCCCACCAACAATGGAGGAGTGTTCCTCTTTCTCCACATCCTCGCCAGCATCTGCTGTCACCTGAATTTTTGATCTTAGCCATTCTGACTGGTGTGAGGTGGAATCTCAGGGTTGTTTTGATTTGCATTTCCCTGATGATTAAGGATGTTGAACATTTTTTCAGGTGCTTCTCTGCCATTCAGTATTCCTCAGGTGAGAATTCTTTGTTCAGTTCTGAGCCCCATATTTTAATGGGGTTATTTGACTTTCTGGAGTCCACCTTCTTGAGTTCTTTATATATATTGGATATTAGTCCCTTATCTGATTTAAGATAGGTAAAGATCCTTTCCCAATCTGTTGGTGGTTTTTTTGTCTTATTGATGGTGTCTTTTGCCTTGCAGAAGCTTTGCAGTTTCATGAGGTCCCACTTGTCAATTCTCGATCTTACAGCACAAGCCATTGCTGTTCTATTCAAGAATTTTTCACCTGTGCCCATATCTTCAAGGCTTTTCCCCACTTTCTCCTCTATAAGTTTCAGTGTCTCTGGTTTTATGTGAAGTTCCTTGATCCACTTAGACTTGACCTTATTAGAAGGAGATAGGAATGGATCAATTCGCATTCTTCTACATGTTAACAACCAGTTGTGCCAGCACCATTTGTTGAAAATGCTGTCTTTCTTCCACTGGATGGTTTTAGCTCCCTTGTTGAAGATCAAGTGACCATAGGTGTGAGGGTTCATTTCTGGGTCTTCAATTCTATTCCATTGATCTATTTGTCTATCACTATACCAGTACCATGCAGTTTTTATCACAATTGCTCTGTAGTAAAGCTTTAGGTCCGGCATGGTGATTCCACCAGAGGTTCTTTTATCCTTGAGAAGAGTTTTTGCTATCCTAGGTTTTTTGTTATTCCAGATGAATTTGCAGATTGCACTTTCTAATTCATTGAAGAATTGAGTTGGAATTTTGATGGGGATTGCATTGAATCTGTAGATTGCTTTTGGCAAGGTAGCCATTTTTACAATGTTGATCCTGCCAATCCATGAGCATGGGAGATCTTTCCATCTTCTGAGATCTTCTATAATTTCTTTCTTCAGAGACTTGAAGTTTTTATTATACAGATCTTTCACTTCCTTAGTTAGAGTCACGCCAAGATATTTTATATTATTTGTGACTATTGAGAAGGGTGTTGTTTCCCTAATTTCTTTCTCAGCCTGTTTATTCTTTGTGTAGAGAAAGGCCATTTATTTGTTTGAGTTAATTTTATATCCAGCTACTTCACCGAAGCTGTTTATCAGGTTTAGGAGTTCTCTGGTGGAATTTTTAGGGTTACTTATATATACTATCATATCATCTGCAAAAAGTGATATTTTGACTTCATCTTTTCCAATTTGTATCCCTTTGATCTCCTTTTGTTGTTGAATTGCTCTGGCTAGGACTTCAAGTACTATGTTGAATAGGTATGGAGAAAGTGGACAGCCTTGTCTAGTCCCTGATTTTAGAGGGATTGCTTCAAGCTTCTCACCATTTACTTTGATGTTGGCTACTGGTTTGCTGTAGATTGCTTTTATCATGTTTAGGTATGGGCCTTGAATTCCTGATCTTTCCAAGACTTTTATCATGAATGGGTGTTGGATCTTGTCAAATGCTTTTTCCGCATCTAACGAGATGACCATGTGGTTTTTGTCTTTGAGTTTGTTTATATACTGGATTACGTTGATGGATTTCTGTATATTGAACCATCCCTGCATCCCTGGGATGAAACCTACTTGGTCAGGATGGATGATTGTTTTGATGTGTACTTGGATTCGGTTAGCAAGAACTTTATTGAGGATTTTTGCATCAATATTCATAAGGGATATTGGTCTGAAGTTTTCTATCTTTGTTGGGTCTTTTTGTGGTTTAGGTATCAGAGTAATTGTGGTTTCATAGAATGAGTTGGGTAGAGTACCTTCTGTTTCTATTTTGTGGAATAGTTTGTGAAGAACTGGGATTAGATCTTCTTTGAAGGTCTGATAGAACTCTGCACTAAACCCATCTGGTCCTGGGCATTTTTTTGGTTGGGAGACTATTAATGACTGCTTCTATTTTTGGGGGGATATAGGGCTGTTTAGTTTATTAACGTGATCTTGATTCAACTTTTGTACCTGGTATCTGTCTAGGAACTTCTCCATTTCATCCAGGTTCTCCAGTTTTGTTCAGTATATCCTTTGGTAGAAGGATCTGATGGTGTTTTGGATGTCTTCAGGATCTGTTGTTATGTCTCCTTTTTTCATTTCTGATTTTTTTAATTAGAATGCTTTCCCTGTGCCCTCTAGTGAGTCTGGCTAAGGGTTTATCTATCTTGTTGATTTTCTCAAAGAACCAGCTCCTTGATCGGTTGATTCTTTGAATAGTTCTTCTTATTTCCACTTGGTTGATTTCACCCCTGAGTTTGATTATTTCCTGGGGTCTACTCCTCTTGGGTGAATTTGCATCCTTTTGTTCTAGTGCTTTTAGGCGTGTTGTCAAGCTGCTAATGTGTGCTCTCTCTAGTTTCTTTTTGGAGGCACTCAGAGCTATGAGTTTTCCTCTTAGAAATGCTTTCATTGCGTCCCATACATTTGGGTGTGTTGTGGCTTCATTTTCATTGAACTCTAAAAAGTCCTTAATTTCTTTCATTATTCCTTCCTTGACCAAGGTATCATTGAGAAGAGTGTTGTTCAGTTTCCACGTGAAGGTTGGCTTTCTATTATTTATTTTGTTATTGAAGATCAGCCTTAGTCCATGGTGATCTGATAGGATGCATGGGACAATTTCAATATTTTTGTATCTGTTGAGGCCTGTTTTGTGACCAATTATGTGGTCAATTTTGGAGAAGGTACCATGAGGTGCTGAGAAGATGGTATACCCTTTTGTTTTAGGATAGAATGTTCTGTAGATATCTGCCAAATCCATTTGATTCATAACTTCTGTTAGTTTCACTGTGTCCCTGTTTAGTTTCTCTTTCCATGATCTGTCCATTGGTGAAAGTGGTGTGTTGAAGTCTCCCACTATTATTGTATGAGGTGCAATGTGTGCTTTCAGATTTACTAAAGTTTCTGTAATGAATGAGGCTGCCTTTGTATTTAGAGCATAGATATTCAGGATTGTTAGTTCCTCTTGGAAGATTTTACCTTTGATGAGTATGATGTGCCCCTCCCTGAATTTTTTGATGACTTTGGGTTGGAAGTCAATCTTATCAGATATTAGAATGGCTACTCCCGCTTGTTTCTTCATACCATTTGTTTGGAAAATTGTTTTCCAGCCTTTCATTCTGAGGTAGTGTCTATCTTTTTCTCTGAGATGAGTTTCCTGTAAGCAGCAAAATGTTGGGTCTTGTTTGTGTAGCCAGTTTGTTAGTCTATGTCTTTTTATCGGGGAGTTGAGTCCATTGATATTAAGAGATATTAAGGAAAAGTAATTGTTGTTTCCTGTTATTTTTGTTGTTAAAGTTGGCATTCTGTTCTTGTGGCTGTCTTCTTTTAGGTTTGTTGAGGGATTACCTTCTTGTTGTTTCTAGGGCGTGGTTTCCTTCCTGGTATTGGTTTTTTTCTGTTATTATCCTTTGAAGGGCTGGATTCGTTGAGAGATAATGTGTGAATTTGGTTTTGTCATGGAATACTTTGGTTTCTCCATCTATGTTAATTGAGAGTTTGGCTGGGTATAGTAGCCTGGGCTGGAATTTGTGTTCTTTTAGTGTCTGTATAACATCTGTCCAGGCTCCTCTGGCTTTCATAGTCTCTGGTGAAAAATCTGGTGTAATTCTGATAGGCTTGCCTTTATATGTTACTTGGCCTTTTTCTCTTAATGCTTTTAGTATTCTATCTTTATTTAGTGCATTTGTTGTTCTGATTATTATGTGTTGGGAGGTATTTCTTTTCTGCTCCAGTCTATTTGGAGTTCTGTAGGCTTCTTGTATGTTCATGGGCATCTCTTTCTTTAGATTTGGGAAGTTTTCTTATATAATTTTGTTGAAGATGTTTGCTGGTCCTTTGAGTTGAAAATCTTCATTCTCATCCAGTCCTATTATCCGTAGGTTTGGTCTTCTCATTGTGTCCTGTATTTCTTGGATGTTTTGAGTTAGGATCTTTTTGTGTTTTACATTTTCCTTGATTGTTGTGCTGATGTTCTCTATGGAATCTTCTGCACCTGAGGTTCTCTCTTCCATCTCTTGTATTCTGTTGCTGATGCTCGTATCTATGGTTCCAGATTTCTTTCCTAGGGTTTCTATCTCCAGTGTTGCCTCATTTTGGGTTTTCTTTATTGTGTCTACTTCCCTTTTTAGGTCTTGGATGGTTTTGTTCATTTCCATCATCTGTTTGGATGTGTTTTCCTGTTTTTCTTTAAGGACTTCTACATGTTTGATTGTGTTATCCTGTTTTTCTTTAAGGACTTGTAACTCTTTAGCCATGTTCTCCTGTATTTCTTTAAGTGAGTTATTAATGTCCTTCTTGATGTCCTCTACCATCATCATGAGATATGCTTTTAGATCCGGGTCTAGCTTTTCCGGTGTGTTGGGGTGCCCTGGACTGGGCGAAGTGGGAGTGCTGGGTTCTGATGATTGTGAGTGGTCTTGGTTTTTGTTAGTAAGATTATTACTTTTACCTTTCGCCATCTGGTAATCTCTGGGGTTAGTTTTTATCATTGTCACTGTTTAAAGATTGGAGAAGACTCTGTGTTCCACTCACCAGAAGTCTCAAAATCCTGTGGCGGGTGTCGTGGGTAGCTGTCGGGTTTCAGCTGACCCTGCGCTCTAGCTACCCCGGTGCTAGTCAGGCCGGATGAGGCTTGTGGCCTTACTCAGGCTGGATTTCTGTCTCCCCAACCAAAGCAGTCTCAGTTCCCGTGCGATTGGACTGGAGCAGAAGCTGTGTTCCACTCACCAGAAGTCTCAAGATCCTGTGGCGTTTGTTGTGGGTAGCTGGCGAGTGTCAGCCGACCCTGCGCTCTAGCTAACCCGATGCTGGTCAGACCAGAAGAGGCTTGTGGCCCTACTCAGGCCGGTTTTCTGCTTCCCTAACTAATGCAGTCTCAGGTCCCGCGCGCAATTGGATTGGAGCAGAAGCTGTGTTCCACTCACCAGAAGTCTTAAGATCCTGTGGTGGGTGTTGTGGGTAGCTGGCGGGTGTCAGCCGACCCTGCGCCCTAGCTACCCTGGTGCTGGTCTCTTCTTTGTTCTTTCATTTGTTTAGTTGTTCATTTGTTGTGCAGTGCTATAACCTAGGCCTCATTCATACTATAAAAATTATAGTTCCAGAGTTACTTACCCAAATTGTAATTTGTTATTTTAAAGCAAAATCAAATTATAATTTGTTATAACTTCAAAAAAAAAAAAAACTGGTCTATCTAGGGTCTATGTCTTCACTAGCCCTTGGCAGCTTGACATGTTTCCAGTACCAGACAGGATTTATATTCCTGTCAAGTCAATTGAGTATAATTAGACAGCTGTTTGTTGTCAACATCATGTTTGTACTATTTGTTTTACCTTCATGCACATCTTCCCATAATTATAACTGTCATGGTTCATAAGTATGAACTTTAATTGGTACCCTTGCTTAGCAGGTTGCATGTATTTTTTAATATCATGGAAATTGTACTGAAGAAAAGAAACTTTCATGTCATACCCAGTTTGGATTATCCTAAGACAACCAAGGACTATGTTGATAATTTATATGATTTGGGGAATCTCTTGGACTACCATGACCAACCCTTCAAATGAAGGGTTGTCATATCTGATACAGGGGATTTTTCTTTCCTAATTTGTGGCTTCTGTGGTAGAAAGCAATATCACCTCAAGTGACTTATCTTCACACACACAAACACACACACACATACACACAAACAAACACACACTTTACTAGAGGAGAAAAATTCCTAATGGCATTCTAAAGCTTATTTGTACACACACAGTTAGCTGTACCTACTATCCTTCATAAGATACTTCCATTTATATGGAGACTTGTCATCATGACAATCATAAATCTCCAATTCATAAGTCCTTTGGTTATACACATGTATATTTCTTTTAAAAGTGACAATATCTATGACTATTCTCTTTCTTACATTGAAATCACCCATTGTTTCAGGGCAAGATTCTACAACCTTCTTTTTTTAATTTTTAATATTTTTTATTACGTATTTTCCTCAATTACATTTCCAATGCTATCCCAAAAGTCCCCAATACACCCCCCCACTTCCCTACCCACCCATTCCCATTTTTTTTTTTTTTTTTTTTTTGGCCCAGGTGTTCCCCTGTACTGGGGCAAATAAAGTTTGCTTGTCCAATGTGCTCTCTTTCCAGTGATGGCTGAATAGGCCATCTTTTGATACATATACAGCTAGAGACAAGAGCTCTGGGGTACTGGTTAGTTCATTATGTTGTTCCACCTATAGGGTTGCAGAACCCTTTACCTCCTTGGGTACTTTCTCTATCTCCTCCATTGGGAGCCCTGTGATCCATCCACTAGCTGACTGTGAGCATCCACTTCTCTGTTTGCTAGGTCCCAGCATAGTCTCACAAGAGACAGCTATATCTGGGTCCTTTCAGCAAAATCTTGCTAGTGTATGCAATGGTTTCAGCATTTGGAAGCTGATTATGGGATGCATCCCAAGATATGGCAGTTTCTAGATGGTCCATCATTTTGTCACAGCTCCAAATTTTGTCTCTATAACTCCTTCCATGGGTGTTTTGTTCCCAATTCTGAGAAGGGACACAGTGTCCACACTTTGGTCTTCATTCTTCTTGAGTTTCATGCTTTTGGCAAATTGTATCTTCTATCTTGGGTATCCTAAGTTTTGGGCTAATATCCACTTATCAGTGAGTACATATTGTGTGAGTTCCTTTGTGATTGTGTTACCTCACTCAGGATGATGCCCTCCAAGTCCATCCATTTCCCTAGGAATTTCATAAATTCATTCTTTTTAATAGCTGAGTAGTATGCCATTGTGTAAATGTACCACATTTTCTGTATCCATTCCTCTGATGAAGGGCATCTGGATTCTTTCCAGACTCTGGCTATTATCAAAAAGGCTGCTATGAGCATAGTGGAGCATGTGTCCTTCTTACTGGTTGGGACATCTTCTGGATGTATGCCCAGGAGAGGTATTGTGGGATCCTCTGGTAGTACTATGTCCAATTTTCTAAGGAACCGCCAGACTGATTTCCAGAGTGGTTGTACAAGCTTGCAATCCCACCAACAATGGAGGAGTGTTCCTCTTTCTCCACATCCTTGCCAGCATCTGCTGTCACCTGAATTTTTGATCTTAGCCATTCTGACTGGTATGAGGTGGAATCTCAGGGTTGTTTTGAGTTGCATTTCCCTGATAATTAAGGATGTTGAACATTTTTTCAGGTGCTTCTCTGCCATTCGGTATTCCTCAGGTGAGAATTCTTTGTTCAGTTCTGAGCCCCATTTTTAAATGGGGTTATTTGATTTTCTGGAGTCCACCTTCTTGAGTTCTTTATATATATTGGATATTAGTCCCCTATTAGATTTGGGATAGGTAAAGATCCTTTCCCAATCTGTTGGTGGTATTTTTGTCTCATTGACGGTGTCTTTTGCCTTACAGAAGCTTTGCAGTTTCATGAGGTCCCATTTGTCAATTCTCGATCTTACAGCACAAGCCATTGCTGTTCTATTAAGGAATTTTTCCCCTGTGCCCATATCTTCAAGGCTTTCCCCCACTTTCTCCTCTATAAGTTTCAGTGTCTCTGGTTTTATGTGAAGTTCCTTGATCCACTTAGATTTGACCTTTTTACAAGGAGATAGGAATGGATCCATTTGCATTCTTCTACATGATAACAATCAGTTGTGCCAGCACCATTTGTTGAAAATGCTGTCTTTCTTCCACTGGATGGTTTTAGCTCCCTTGTCAAAGATCAAGTGACCATAGGTGTGTGGGTTCATTTCTGGGTCTTCAATTCTGTTTCATTGGTCTTCTTGTCTGTCACTATATCAGTACCATGCAGTTTTTATCACAAGCTTGGGCTGGCATTTGTGTTCTCTTAGTGTCTGTATAACATCTGTCCAGGCTCTTCTGGCTTTCATAGTCTCTGGTGGAAAATCTGGTGTAATTCTGATAGGCCTGCCTTTATATGTTACTTGACCTTTCTCCCTTCAGCTTTTAATATTCTATATTTATTTAGTGCATTTGTTGTTCTGATTATTATGTGTTGGGAGGAATTTCTTTTCTGGTCCAGTCTATTTGGAGTTCTGTAGGCTTCTTGTATGTTCATGGGCATCTCTTTCTTTAGGTTTGGGAATTGTTCTTCTAAAATTTAGTTGAAGATATTAGCTGGCCCTTTAAGTTGAAAATCTTCATTCTCAACAACTCCTATTATCAGTATGTTTGGTCTTCTCATTTTGTCCCGTATTTCCTGGATGTTTTGAGTTAGGATCCTTTTGCATTTTGTATTTTCCTTGATTTTTGTGCCGATGTTCTCTATGGAATCTTCTGCACCTGAGATTCTCTCTTCCATCTCTTGTATTCTGTTGCTGATGCTCGTATCTATGGTTCCAGATTCCTTTCCTAGGGTTTCTATCTCCAGAGTTGCCTCACTTCGGGTTTTTTTTATTGTGTCTACTTCCCTTTTTAGGTCTTGGATGGTTTTGTTCATTTCCATTACCTGTTTGGATGTGTTTTCCTGTTTTTCTTTAAGGACTTCTAGCTGTTTGGTTGTGTTTTCCTGTTTTTCTTTAAGGACTTGTAACTCTTTAGCAGTGTTCTCCTGTATTTCTTTAATTGAGTTATTAAAGTCCTTCTTGATGTCCTCTACCATCATCATGAGATATGCTTTTAAATCCGGGTCTAGCTTTTCGGTTGTGTTGGGGTGCCCAGGACTAGGTGGGGTGGGAGTGCTGCGTTCTGATGATGGTGAGTGGTCTTGATTTCTGTTAGTAGGATTTTTATGTTTGCCTTTTGTGATCTGGTAATCTCTGGAGCTAGTTGTTATAGTTGTCTCTATTTAGAGCTTGTTCCTCAGGTGATTATGTTAGCCTCTATCAGCAGACCTGGGGGACTAGCACTCTCCTTAATTTCAGTGGTCTGAGTACTCTCTGCAGACAAGCTCTCCTCTTGCAGGGAAGGTGCCCAGATATCTGGTGTTCAAACCTGCCTCCTGGCAGAAGTAGTGTTCCACTCACCAGAGGTCTTAAGATCCCGTGGAGTGTCCTGTGAGGATCTTGGGGGTGTCCGGAGACTCCCAGGTCCAGGATCCCTGGTGCTGCAGTGGACCAGAAGGGACTTGTGCCCCTGATCAGGCTGGGTTATCTGCTTCCTTAATTAATGCAGTCTCAGTTCCCGTGCTATTGGATTGGAGCAGACACTGTGTTCCACTCATGAGTGGTTTTAGGATCCCATGGGGGATTCTGTGTGGGTCCTTTCGGGTGTCCAGGGACTCCCCGGGCTAGGAACTCCAGTTCTGCAGTGGACTGGAAGGGACTTGTGCCCCTGATCAGGCCGGGTTATCTGTTTCCCTGGTTAATGCAGTCTCAGGTCCGGCGAGATTGGATTGGAGCAGAAGCTGTGTTCCACTCACCAGAGGTCTTAAGATCCCATGGGGGATTCTGTGTGGGTCCTTTCGGGTGTCCGCTACAACCTTCTTTTATATATTTGAGATGAGGCTACCCTTACAATTTTCCCATAATTTTCTTGGTATGATAATTGGTGTGCATCACCTATTACCATGACTAGTTAAGTTTCTACTCTTTTCTTTTTTGGGGGTGGGCTGCATTTAAACAGGTTTTCTCTGTGTAGGTCACTCTTTAGAACAGGCATTCCTTGAACTTATAGAGATCTGCCTGGTTCTGTCTTCTAAGTGCTTAAGAGCATTGTCCACTACCACATGTCAAATTTCTACCCCCTTAAATATGAATACATCTATAAATGTCTATATTTCAGGAACCTCAAATGTTGTGATGACCCTCCTTTCTTCTAAACTATTATTCTGATCACAAATTTTTCTATACTTTTTTACTAGCTATTGATTATAATAGAAATGGTTTCTCATCATTAAATAATCTTTTGCCAACATCTAACTGAAAAAAATAATAACTTTGTAAACAACTATTTTTTTATTCTTCCTTTACCTTTATTATTGAATTTACTAAGCTGGGCTATAGAAAATATATATAAACATATATAGGATAAATCCATACATGGATTGAAATTGGATCAGAAGAGCGCACACTGAATATATTTTAGTTTGAGTTAAATATTGAGCCCCACTATTCTCAGCTAATGTATAATTTATTTATTGGCCCTCATGCTCGAATGCACTAGTCAATTCATTGTTAGCTGGTTTATATATATATTAGAAATTTCAATAAATGAAACTGATTAGGTAAGAATCTTCTCAGCTTTGAGGGGGTCTGGTTGGTTGATATTGTTGTTCTTCCTATGGGACCCAAAGCTCCCAGAGAATATACCACCAACCAAAGAGTATATATGGGGGGACCCATGACTCCAACTGGATATGTATCAGAGTATTACTTTATTGGGCATCACTGGGAGAAGAGCCCCTGGATCCTGTGGAGGCTCAATGACCCAGCGAAATGGAATGCAAGAGCACTGAGGCATGAGTGGGTGGGCAGTTGGGGATGCATCCCTATAGAGGCAGATAGAGGGAGGAAGGGATAGAGTGGCTTGTTGAGGGGAAACTGGGAAGAGAGAGATAACTTTTGAAATGTAAATATATAAAATAACCAATACAGAATAACAAAAAGAATCTTCTCAGCATTTGGCTTTTACCTCATTATGTTTTCATAATTATCAGTCATCATTTTTCTTTCTTACAAAGGACGAAGTATTCATTTTATACCTTTGTTCTCAGTGGAATCATTTTCTATTTTATCCTTAAATTTTGATGGTCTTTCTGTTAGCATTTTACCTAAGCTCCACCCCACTGTTATCTGGCAACAGCCAGGTATCCTCTGCCCCACACTTACCTATCAATAGCCAGGTATGTCTGACTCATCATAAAAGTGGCTGCTTACTCCCTCTTCACACTCTTGGTCATCCTCTTGCCTTCCTGCTCCCTCTCTTTCACCCATTCTCCCTTTCACCCCTTTTCCCATTCCCTTCCCCACCTACTACTCTCACAACACCCCTCCCCATGCCCTGAATGAACTATACTCTATACTATAGCACTGTGTGGTTGGTTCATCATGGGGAATGGAGGATTCAGCATGGGCCTGAGGAGGCACCTCTTCCCCCATACCTGACTACACCTCCACCAAACATATCCTTGCTCTCTTTATCTTCTTATAAACACATCACTTTCGTCATTCAAAAGTTGCCCATTTTGTCAACATTTTGTTCTTCTTCACAGTCTGTAAGCATACTCAATTATCTTTAAGTGTACTTTAATATATCAATGTATACATTTAATTCACTTCTAGAACCATAATTTTTAAATAAATGCTATTCTATGTCTAAAAGTTCCCTTGTGTGCTCTACCATTCAGATTTAATCACTTTAATTTTTGTCAAAATAAAATAAACAGACAAAATAAAATTATTAATTAAAATAATAAAACTTAAATTTGGTTACAAAAGAACCATTAGTAAATCTCAAAGAAGCTGTAACACTATAAAGCACAAAACCTGGAATAGTTTGAGCTTTTGTGGTTGTCATATTTTGGTGTTATTTTTAGGGCATAGAGTCAGTTAAGCTGATTGGTTTAATATCTTTGAGTTATGGCTATAAGGTATCATGGAAACCATGACTAAAGTGTTGGCTACTTGATTATGAAGTGTAATCTCTATTCTCATTTTTTATATTGCTATAATTCTATTAGTATCCTATATATTTTGGTTATTTGATTTGATTTCATGTATGTGTATGTGTGAGTGCAGATTCCCTCACAGCTGAGTTATAGGTAATTGTGCATCACCTGACTTTGGTGATAGGAACTGCAATTAAATCCACTGGAAGAGTGACAAGTGCTTCTAATCGCTGAGCCATCTTTATGGCTTATTTTACATATTTTAAAACATCATTTTTACTTAACAATTTATTTTCTAGTACTCTGAACTTTCCTTTTAGAAGTAGCATATGACAGAAATTTCAGTTTTTCTTTCTAGATCCTGGCTGTCTTCTGTCTTCTCTGTTCTGCATAGTGGAGTATAAATTTTATTGACTGGATTGCCAGCGCTCTGAGCTTTGGCTTTGGATTGCATTTTGCCAATGAATGTGACAAGGTTAGATCAGGCATTTACTGCTTTGCATTGACCATTCCATGTCAGAATAATTTTTCACAGTGGCTATACTTCCATACCTCTAGCTGTTATAGAAAATAAAAATAGAGGACACTGGTCATGAGTATCTAAAACTCTTAATGGGTGGCCCTCTCTCAGTCAAAGTACTTGCTTGTCACATTAACACTACCCTCTCCCATAACACAATTGATGTAGTAGAAATAGATTATTATTATAAGTCTCTGGATCCATCATTATTTCTAATGGTTTTCTTAATGCATTCTTAAACTCTGTAAATAATCCCTTCATTAACTATTTTCTAACTGCTCTGAGTAAGCTATTCTCAGTAGAGGCTATGTTTTGTATATATGTAACTTTATTCTTGCTCACACACTTTTCTCCTATCTTTTCCACAGCTGATCAGATCAGATGTAGTCTGAAGAATATTCTCTCTTAAAACTATTTCAACATGATTCAATTGTGATGGAAACAGTTGAGACAACATAGAGATTAATGTCATGAGGAAACATTTAACATCCTCTGCTAAAGGCAAAGAACTTGGATGATTCTAATCCTCAAGGCCTAGGGCAACTTGGTAAATACTGAAATAAAGCAAAGCAGTCAGTACCAGTGATACCAACTGAATCACAGAATGAGGAGAAAAATGGAATTGCTTTGCCTTCTCTCAGTCTTCTTTAACTGTTTCATGTAAGCTGTACATACATGAAAACAAGAGAAAAGAATGAAATGTTTTAAGTACAAGATCTCTTGGGAAAAAAAAATCTTGTTTCTGATATCATCTAGGCCTTTGAATTTTCTCTTTAATGTAAGCAATTGCTCAGTCCATGACTGACTAACTGGTTTTGAGACAGAGTTTCATTATGTACCTGCCTAGACTTGAATCACTATGTACCTCAGGATTACCTCACATTTTAAAAGGTAGAAATTTTCAATTCATGTATTGAATGTTATTACATTTGAATGTTAGGAAATAAAGGCACATTCTGTCTATTAAATATAACATTTATTAATTATGCTTCCTATGTAGGCCTTATATATATTATTTTCCAGTTGGATTTTGGCATTCAGACTATTAGCGCTGGGTGGCTTTAGGAGAGATTTGTTTTTTAATAAGCAGTATCAGGGAATGTTAAACATCCTCTGGAGAAGAGTTAGGTCATTCAAGGTATCACTTTGTCATAGTGTACTTGGGATTCATAAAAGGCTCTGACATGCAGGTCCACTAATCCCTATTTTTTTTCCTAAATAAGTTTAGGTATATTACATTGGCTTTCTATTTTTGCTCTCTAAGACAAAAAGTGTTGCGTCCCCACATTCATGTTTAAAAACAAATAAACAAACAACCATTCTTTTACCATCAATTATAAATAGTGGAAAGAAAAACAAGAAAAGTTTAACCAGTTTAATAAACACTAGAATGAGTCATATCATAAATCAAATCAGTGTAAAGCAGAAATTTTCAAGGGATGACCATTTAGAGGATGTGGAGAACTGTATTTTTGAGAAAATGGGAAGCATTTGAACAGCTGCAGAGGAAACCTGTATTTTTAGCAAGTCCTGAGGCATATCCATACTAACATCATCAGAGGAGAAGGAACAAGTTGTTTCCAGTAAGTTCAGATCACCCATAATTCTCTCCAGGGAACAGAACAAAAACAACAGAAATCTGCCTTACTTGATATATTGGTATAAACATACTGAACGGGTTCCTGAAGGCAAACAGAACCAGAATCACTTATGCAGCAAAACCAGGATAACTCAATAAGTGGTACTTGATCTATCAGAATACTTAAAGTGCCTCATGTAATAGACACTTGTAACGTAATCTCCTCAGAGCAGATGTCTAAACATACAAAAGTGTATTTATTGGATCCTTAAGAAAGGCTATTTGTAATAAGTTTCTCTTTATGAGTTACATAGTGTTGCATGAGAAAATTGTATATTCCATGTAATATTAAGCTTGGTCTCTGATGAGAAGTCTGTTCTGAAGTTTAAATGATGTAAATAAGAGCTTATGAAGCTTCTCTAGTCATGAGATCTTCAGCTAGGGTGACCTTTCTTGTGGTAAGCAAAGTGGGATCATGTGCTGCTGAGTTTCACATTTGCTAAGCACATGTAGTCTTAATGAAGTGTGACAACTGGGAAGATGTGGCTGGGGTTTCCACTGAAGAATTTTCTACATTCACTGATGTCACACTGCTATGAACTCTTTTGTGTGAAGTTTTTACTTAAAAAAATAAAGGGTTTTTCACATTCACTGGACACATAGGACCTATCTCTACTGTGCATTCTCTTTTTATTACAAGGTAGGATTGGTCATTTAACAACTTTAACACATTCTTCATACCTAGCAGTGAGATATTTCTTATGTTATATCAGTAAAAATTTATGAATATATTTATTTATAACTATTTCTTACATGAGGCTTTACTCTACTTTTATGAAAGGAAATTCTGTTTCTATTGCAATGATCAAGTATTTTCTGCCTTTAACTACTTTTTTGCTGGATTATATTTATTGATTTATCAATACTGAGACACTTTGCATGCCTGCAATGTAAGCATCTCTTGTGTGATGTAGAATAATAGTAATTTTTTGTGGAATGGTATTTATGATATTCTCTTGTTTTTTTATTCATCCTGAACAGAGAAATTTGTCTACATTTTGGGGGCATTTTTTCTTTATATTCAAGTTTTAGAACCAAGAACAACTATTTTTACAGAATGATGTTGGCAGGTTCCATTATCAAAATATTTCATAAGATACTTTTTAAAGCATTGGTGCTAAATGTTCTTTTAAAGTCTGGTAAAACTTAGAAATGAATCTCTCAGGAGACATTATTTTTTACATTAATTTTAAGAATTTTATACATGCATACAATGAAATATTATATTAACTCACTTCTCTCTCAATTTTCTCTCACATTCCTCCTAATGAGTTACTTTATAATTTCATGTTTTTATTTTCTTGGTAACCTACTAAGTCTAATAATGTACATATATATGGCTCCATATAACAGAAACTGGAAAACCTATCAATGTTCACAACCAAAGTTCTACAGTTATAAAGCTAAATATTTAGAAGAAAAATTGACAGTATGATCACTTGGAAAATAACAAAAAGATGCTCTATGCTATGGTTTGTGACTTCCCTAGCCATGTGCTTTTGATTTGGACTATATTGCTAAGAATGAAATTCCCTTTTGTAGAGCAGGCCTTATATCATTCATGTGTTCACATCTGCTGAGAGTGCATATGTACAACTAAGATGTGTCCCCAAAACAGTGATTCACTGTAGTTATATAACATCTATGACCATTAAATTTTTCTTCTTCCCTGACCATGATGGCCTCTGAAGCATAAGTGAAAAGGAAATCATAGAGATGCTGAATTTAAGATTTTTTAACTCTCCATTTTCTAATGCTCTGTCCATTGACCATTGGTGCTTCTCTATGTCCTTTGTTATATTTAAAAAAAAATAGTGTTGTATATCAGAGTTAAAGGACAGATTATATGTTTAACGACAAATCATTAAGATTCATTGTAATATTGTGTCTATTTGATAGAATAATAATAGTTCTTCCCAGGGCAGTGACTTCTCTAACTCCAAGATTTTACTCCCAATAATGATGACAGGCGTGGGTTCTATCTTGTTCAATAAGTCTTAAAACTCCTATTCAAAAGTGTTTGCTTAATCCCTTGTTCATGTGACTATGTTATCAGGGTTATGTCTTGTCAGAAGGATAGTGCTATAGCTTACAGTGGTCACAGTTGAAAAAGAGTTGATTGCTTTTTTATTTTAGTACAGTGCATAACACTTTACAGCACTGTGAAAGCTAACCAACAGAGATCAAATTTCCAGCATGGTGTAAGCTTGATTTCTCCATGTTTTATGTCTCAAATATATAACATCTTCAGGAATAGGATCTTACTCTTAAGTTTTGAATTGTATCCAAGAGTGATAGAAATAATCTATAATGTTCAGTACTCTATGGGACTTACTAACAACTAAGAAAAAGGTAACTTATTCATGAGACCTCACAGTCTAAAATGCACTGTCTCCTTGTTATAGGATAACTAAATTAAATTCTTTTTATAGTTGTGTTTGTATCTGTTCCTGGAAGTTTTGTGTTAATTGATTTCCATAAGACATTAAAGTGTGTCTTTAGGTCTAATTATTGCACGTCACATACCTTGTAACTCTCTATGCTAGTTCTCACCCCACTTAGTCTTTTGTGTTCCATTCTTTCCCAATCTTCCTTTGGATAAATACTATGAAAATGACTACCCTACCAAAAGCCATATACAGATTCAATACAATCATCACAAATCTTCCTTTACAGTTCCTTAAAAATAAATATAATATGCCTATATTTCATATTAAAATACAAAACATCCAACATACCCAAAATAAAAACAAATAAACTATTACTGCTGGATATACTACTATCCTTGATTTCAAGTTATGCCATAGAGTAATAGCAATAAAACCAACATAATACTATCATAAGTGACACATTGATCACCGGAATTGGACTGAAGTCACATAAATAAACTTATACTCCTACAGCTTTAAGGTTTTTGACAGAGGTCAGTAATACATATTGCTGAAAAGACACCTTCTTCAACAAATGCTCCTGGTCAAACTGGGTAGCTACATAGCCAGAACTCAATTCCAAACATATCAAGAACTTCAACATAAGACTAGACACCTTAAATAGTATAGAGAAGAAAGATGAGAAAATATTTCTACTTATAGGCATGGGAACTTAAAAACAAGACACCAGTAACACTAATAATAAATCCTATGGGAAATTAAAAACAAGACACCAGTAACACTAATAATAAAACCTATGATTGATAAATGGGAATCCAATGAAGCAAACAAACAAAACCCACAATTTTAGTAAAGAGGCAGCCTATACGGTGATAAATTTTTTTTTTTTTTTTTTTTTTGCAGCTGTAGATAGTGACTTGTAGTGACTTGTAGATAGTGACTATAAAACACAAAGAACTAAAAAAAAATAGTAAGGCAATAACTAACATATGTGGGTAATTTTTTTTTAAATATATTCAGTATCCATAGTCATCTGGGCAATCCAAATTACAACTACATTGAGACTTCATCTTACCACAGACAGAATGGCTAGGATCACAGAAAAAAATGAAGAAAGAAAAATAAAAAAGGAAGGGTTAATAACAAAGGGTGATATGTGTGGAAGTATGGAAAGGGGAACATTTACTCAATGGAAATAAGCTTGGATATTATTTTGAAAAGTAAACATAAAAAAAATCTACCATTCAATTTACCTATACCACTCCTCGGCATATGCTTGGTATATTACTGTAGAGACATTTGATGTTCCAAGATCATTACTAATATACACAAAAGTGTCAGGAAATGTAAAAAGCCAAAATTCCCATCAACTGATGAATGAATGTGGCAAAATCCACATGAAATATCATTTTGCTCTTAATAAAGTGGAATTATTAAGTTTTCAGGTAGACTAAAGTTAAAATGAAGCAACCAAGATCCAGAAAGAAAAATACCACATATTTTCTCTGATATGTGGATACTTCCTTTGCATCTTTACATACGCACACACACACACACACACACACACACACACACACAGAGTTTGAATATGTATTCTAACTAAATTAAACATAGAGATCAGAAAATGAGCATACATAGGTAGACTCTCAATGGAATAGATACAGACCACACGTAGTATAAAGGTGAAAATAGGATAATACTATATTTTTAAATTTGCAGTTTACTATTGGCTAAGTGTGCTGAAAAAATTAAAGTTATAGTTCTCCATTTCCCTTTCTTCTTTTAAGGTTTTCTGTTAGTTCCATATCCACTTAACAAATTTAGCTGCTTATTTTCTTAATTATTAGTTTTTTCTTTTCAATATACATTAAAAAACAAATGCTTCAGTAAACATTTTTGTATTATTTTTCTATGACAGAAGAATGGCTTTAGGATTATAAAGATGTCTTAGATCTATAGATTGGTATATAGGTTGGTATTGCTAAGGTGGACATTTTTCTAATTATTTCCATCTCTGATCATGTGGTTCCCGTGCATATTTTTCAATTTTTTTCTTCAGTCTCTTAATGTTTTCACTATAGAGGTCTTTCATTTCCTTAGGTTTATTCTCAAGTGGTGTGTGTGTGTGTGTGTGTGTGCGTGTTTATGAAATCAATTTTTCTTTGAATTTGATTTCAGTTCATTTTTCATTATTATATGGGAAATTTTCTGATTTTGAGTGCCACATTTATACTTTGACCCTTTGATGTAATTGATTATTTTACTATTAATTTTACGTTCTAACATTATTCAGAATCAAAGAACAATACATGTTACTTCCCCCTATATTTCTGTTCTTAAAAAAATGACTATCTGGCTAAACTAAAGTATCAAAAGAGAGAAGTATCTTGAATGGGCAGAAATATGCTTTGTTCATTCTAAATATTATGCAGCATTGCTAATTCTCATTGCTCTCTGTGATGCATTTGTGTGTGTGTGTGTGTGATGCTTGCCTCTTCATATTTTCCTTTGTCAAAATCCCACAAATCAGGAACTTCAAAGACTGGAGAAAAGTATGACCTAGAGAAAAGATGGAGACTTACAACAATGATTACTGAGCGATAGAAATAGTAAAATTGAATGCTTAATAATTTAAAGTCATTTATAAAATAGTATCTGCTACGCACACTCCATTGAAATTTGCTTGGCAGGTCCAGAGACCTGGGAGCACTCACGAGGCAGAGTTTCAGAGAAACTCACCTCCTAGAACTTTGGTGTTCTTATAACCCGTATACTCACACCCTATCCCCTTGTTAGTCTGGTGTATGGATCCACGTGCACTCTTTTAGTATTATTTTATTCTAAGTGCCTTTTAAGATTGAATTCTGACATAGCTATGCCTTTGCCAGTGTTCCAATGTCCCAGAAAATCCTTGAAGCTGACAAACTTGGAGTTCAGTAGGAATTCAGTAAGAAGGTTATCTGTTCAGTAACATTCAAATTTACTTCTAGTGGAGAAGGTGAAACTAATTAGGCGTTACAAAGAATGGAGCTGGAATAGCTCAGCTCTGGTCTGCAGTGTTTACTTGGGACAATAGCCAGTCTTACCCAGACAAGGGAATACACAATGGCCTAGCGAACAGGTGAGTTTACCATGAAATAGTTAGGGAATCCCCCTGAGACAGGTTTCTTCACTAGGCCCAAAGAAACAGCATAATCAGGCATTTTACCAAGAACCCCTGGTGGTGGGTTTAACAAGAGACTAGCATTACACCTGGCTCCCTTCTTAGAGGTAAACAGCAGCACCTGGTCCCTGCCATCCTTTGATGTATACATTCTTTATGTTTTATGTCACTGTAACTTGGTGGATGTATCTTGCCTGGTTTCTTCTTAGTCTTCTGTATAAAAAGTATGATGTTCCACCTGAAAAATTACATTCAGATTCTACACAATCTCCTGTGTTGCATCTGTCTGTCATTTTTCACTGACTCCTTGTCCATCTGCAACCAGAGACCCGTTCTACACAGACAAGGGACCAAGAGGGTCTGCAGCAGTTTGGTGCCTTAGAACAGGGACACTGGGGCAGGTTAGTCTTTATTTCTTTTTCCTTCTTTTTCTTTCTTTTCTGTATTTTCTCAGGCAAGGATAGGATCTCATTGTGATGGTGCTGCAGACAGGCTGATAAGTAGATCAGTTAGGACGAGTAAGTTTTATCATGGGGCAATCAGAATTGAAATGGAAAAGATTGTTTCTGTCAGTTTTTAAGCACATGTTGTCTGGCAGAGGCCTAAAGTTCTCGAATAAATCCTTACAAGAATTTTATGATTTCGTGCAAAAACTCAGTCTCTGGTTTCCAGAGGAGAGGCTTGACATTGGAGGATTGGAAGCAAGTAGGTAAAGATATGAGGAAGTTCCATGAGGAAAATTTATCTAGGGAAATCCCCAATAATGCCCGAATTCTGTGAACAAATGAGGGATTTATTGACTGAGAAAACACTCTTGGAATTTCTTGCAGAGGAAGCTCCTTCAGAGCCCTCTGATGATCAAAAGGCGACACTGCTTGTAAAAAGAAATCGTGCTATACAGGCAAAAAAGATAAAATGCTAGAAAAAAGTGAATCAGAGACAACTGATGATGAAGGTAACGATGAATGGGATTTTACTGAGGGAATGAAGAAGTGTGAACTCTACTGAATTTTATACTTTACAGGTTTTGGATGTAGTAGCAAGCCAGTGGCTTACTCCTTATGATTGGTATCAAATGGCAAAGGCTACTCTCGATCCCGGAGATTTCATTCTCTAGAGAACAGAGTATGAAGAGAGGGCCAGGAAGTTAGCACAGGAAAGATCTTCATCAAAACGTGGAACTAAGCTCATGGTGTCCATGCTTCTTGGGCAAAAGGACTATGCTAAACCAGCAATACAACTGAAAATTTCAAAGGCAGTATTGGAGAAAATTAATCAGATATCCGTATCCAGCTGGCAGAGTTTAACCCCGCCTGGGGCTAAGTCCACAGTCCTTTCAGGAATTAGGCAAAAGCACAATGAGTCTTAGGAGAGTTTTGTGGCTAGATTGGAAGAGACAGTTTCTAGAATGCTTCCTTCCTCAGAAGGGACTGATATATTAATTAAACAATTGGCTTGGGAAAACGCAAATAAGACCTGATCAGACTGAACCATACCATTGCTCATCATCAAAGACAGTGAGAACAGGAACTCAAGCAAGGTAAGGACCTGGAGGTTGGAAGTGAAGCAAAGCCTGTTTTTATCTAGAACACAGGACCACTAACCAAGGAAAGATACAACCTACAATGGGCTAGACTCCTCCCCATAAATCACTAATTAAGAAAATATCCTACAGCCAGAGCTTATGGAAGTATTTTTTAAATTAGAGTTCTCTAAGATGACTGTATCTGATTTCAAACTGATGTAAAACTATCTAGCACATGGTGCTTAGCCAACATCCTACTCTGTTTAGAAGGGATGCAAAGTAGGTAGATGCTAATGAAAGCATATCTTCTATCTTTGTTTTTGATAACTTAGAATAAATAATTTTAGAAAGACTGAAACCACACATTTAGAATTATCAGATTTGTAGTTAATAAAGTTAAGACATAATTACAGTGGGTCTTATTGCTTTTCCGGGCAGTTAGATATAAATGTAATTTAAATCCTTGCAAAATAATTATTTTTACATATGTTTTCTTGTATGAGATTAAAATAAACATTGCATTAAAGAATGACAACAGTTACTTTTTCTAAAGATGTTTAAGATTCTCCTTCAGATGCTCTTTCAGAGACTGAAAAGTGAGTAAAAATTCAACATAGGCAATGGTTTATATAACAATACATAGAGATATCATATAGAAGATGGAAAATAAGGCAGTAATTCTCAAAATTATAAAGCAAAACATTATTACTACTTAATATGAAAGAAAACAAATGTATATTCTTAGGACATAAACTATGTAGTTATTTAATGTGAAAATGGAATAGATAGGAACATGACCTATTAGAAACTATAAGCTTAACTATTTAGAAACATATTCCCATGGAAAATGTTGTAAGTCACAATGATGACTTTTAAAAGTATGACCAACATATGTATGACAATTTTGGGCATGAATTTCTTCCTATGAAGTAGGCTTTATAACTCTAATAATATAGATCTTGATTACTTAAAGTTTTACTGATGTGAAGAGACACAAAGACCACGACATCTTTTATAAAAGAAATTATTTAATTGAAGCTTGGTTACAGTTTAGGAAGTTTAGTCCCTTTCATTATGGCAGGTTGCATGGCACAATGCAGGTAAAAATGGTACTGGAGAAGTTGATGAGAGTTCTCCATCTGTATTGGCAGACAAATGAGAGGGAGAGAGAGACAGAGACAGAGACAGAGACAGAGAGAGACAGAGAGAACAAACCATAAACCTAGCATCTAGCATGGGCCCTTAAAAATCAAAGCCTACCTCCAGTGACAAACTTCCTCCAACAAGACCCTATTATTACTGAAGACATAACATAGTTTAGGCACAGAAGGTAGTGGATTTCAGCTGGAACTGACCTAGAAACCTTGTTCATAAGCACTAACTCTCATAGTATTAGAGGATACTTTCCAAGATCCCAAAAGAAAAAAATAAAACAATAGTTATACCAAACCTAACACCAACAAACTACAGCAATGGCCAATATCCCAAGATATCTGAAATGGAACAATAGTGGCACTTTTCTCTCTCTTTTTTTTTTCTTTTTTTTTCTTTTTTTTGGCACCATTATCTAGAGGACAACAATCATGGCTTAAGTAGACATGGTCTCCATAAGCTCATATATTTGAATGTTTGGTAGTTATGCACTTGCACTACTTGAGGATTAGGAAGTATGGGTGTACATGGGATTAATTTCATGTTCTTATATTTGTTGAGGTTTATTTTGTGTCTGAATATATGGTCTATTTTAGAGAACATATCATGAGGTACTAAAAAGACGGTATATTCTTTGTTTTAAGGTGAAATATTCTGTAGATATCTGTCAAATCCATTTGGTTCATAATTTCTTTTAGTTTCACCATGTCTCTATTTAGCTTTTGTTTCCATGATCTGTCTGTTGGTGAAAGAGGGGTGATGAAATCACCTACTATTATTGTGTGAGGTTGAATGTGTGCTTTGAGTTTTAGTAACATTTCTTTTACAAATGTGGGTGCCCTTCCATTTGGGGCATAGATGTTCAGAATTGAGAGTTCATCATCTTGATAGATTTTTCCTTTGATGAGTATGAAGTGTCCTTCCCCATCTTTTTTGATAACTTTGGCTTGAAACTCTTTTTTTTTTGCCAGATATTACAATGACTACTCCAGCTTGTTTCTTGGGACCATTTACTTAAAAATTTTTCTCATCCTTTTACTTTGAGGTAATGTCTGTCTTAGTCACAGAGGTGTGTTTTCTGTATGCAGCAAAATTCTGGGTCCTACATAAGTACTCCATAGGTTAGCTTATTTCTTTTTATTGGGGAATTGAGTCCATTGATGTTGAGAGATATTAGGGAACAATGATTGTTGCTTCCTGTTATTTTTGTTGTTAGATATAGAATTATGTTTTTGGGTTTCTCTTGTTTTGGGTTTGTTGTGAAAAGATTAATTTCTTGCTTTTTCTTGGGTGTAGTTTCCCTCCTTGTGTTGGACTTTTCTATTATCCTCTATAGGGCTGGATTAGTGGAAAGATATTGTTTAAATCTGATTTTGTCTTGGAAAACCTTGGTTTCTCCATCTATGGTAATTGTGAGTTTTGCTGGGTATAGTAGCTTTGGCTGGCAATTTTGTTCTCTTAGGGTCAGTATGACATCTGTCCAGGATCTTCTGGCTTTCATAGTCTCTGTTGAGAAGTACGGTGCAGTTCTGATAGGTCTGCCTTTATATGTTACTTGACTTTTTTCCCTTACTATTTCTTCTTGTATGTTTTATGGGTATTTCTTTCTTTAGGTTAGGAAAGTTTTCTTCTACAATTTTGTTGAAGATGCTTTTGACCTTTCGAGTTGGAAATATTCACTCTCTTCTATGTCTATTATTCTCAGGTTGGGTTTTTGTTCTGTTCTGGATTTCTTAAATCTTTTGAGATAGGAACTTTCTGCTTTATGTATTTTCCTTGACTGTTGTGTCAATGTCTTCTATTACATCTTCTGTCACTGAGATTCTCTCTTCTATCTCTTGTATTCTGTTGGTGTGCTTACATCTGTGTCTCCTGCTCTCTTTCCTGGGTTTCCCATCTCCAGAGATGTCTCCCTTCAAGTTTTCTTTAATGATTCGATTTCCATTTTTAGATTATGGATGGTTATTTTCAATTCTTTTACCTGTTTGATTGTGTTCTCCTCTATTTCTTTAAGGGATTTGATTCCTGTTTAAGGACTTCTACTTGTTTACTTGTGTTCTGTATTACTTTAAGGGAGTTATTTATGTTCTTCTCAAAGTACTATATCATTTCATGAAAGAGTTTAGATCTAAGTCTTGCTTTATAGGTTCATTGGGGTATTCAGGACTTGCTGTGGAGAGAACTGATTTATGATGTTGCTAAGTCAAATTGGTTTCTGTTGCTTATGTTCTTAAGTTTTCCTTTAACCACCTGGTTATCTCTGGTGTCATCTGGCCTCACTGTCTCTGACTGGAGCCTGCCCTCTCTGTGAGACTGTGTTCCTGAGATTATGTGATCCTGTGTTCCTGGATGTGTCAGGAGATACAGGATCCTGATACAGGAGAGTTGGGCTGCAACTAGGGTGTGGGCTGTATGGGTTTGGGTCCAGCACTGTGGCTCTGCTCCTAACAGAAGTGGGAACTGGAAGGCATCCAGGTGTCTAGGTGGGGTTATATATGCTTTAAAGTAAGCTTTTAAAATGTTTCTACATTGTTTTTTTTTTCAATTATGCCTGATGTCACATGTATCTCCCTTCCTTCTCTTTCCTCTGTAGCACCCTCTCTCTTCCTTACTTAAAGACCCCCATTTATTTTTATATCTTTTACATCCTTTGAACGTACCCTTGATTGTCAACTTGAAGTGATTTAGAATCATCAAGTGAAAAAAAAAAGACGAGTTATTATGTAGGTCAAATTATTTAGAGGTGGTAACTTGAATTTCTTTACATGTGTGTAATGCTATTCCATGTGCTAGGCTATAGGAAAGAATAAGAGGAAATTCATGTTTTCTACACTTCCTGATTATGAATACAATGTAACAAGTTGTATTCTCCACATGCCACCATACTTTTTCTGCCATGATGTACTCTATCCTGGGGAATTATAAACCAAATAAACCTTCCTTTCTCAAGTTACATTGTCATATCAGTGAGACAAGTAACTAATGTACTAGTTAACAAATGTTATATATATTACTCACTAGATGTATTAACTATTACTTGTGAGATAACTATATTTTAAATTCTAAGAAATGCCAATAAGCAAAGTAATAGTTTTGATCCAGAAATTTTATTTTAAAGTTATTTTAACATGGTTCAGAAATAATCATTCTGACACAGTACAGTTGAACATTCCTGACATGAAAATCTAAGAGTAAAATACTACATGAACTCTACAAGTAGAAATTCACAATTTCGTTTTGGTGATGCTGACCAATAACTTTTTTCAAGATATCCTCAAATATTATGAAGTCCTGAATCTAAACACTTCTGGACTTAAGTACTTCAGATAAGGAATACCCGAGTCTGTAGTATATATTTAGCTTTAGAGAAGGAAATTTTAAGTTCATTTATAATTTTAGACTACTTACTCTTTTAGTGGAACTCTTTCATAAGAATCCATTTTTAGGTAATGTAACATAGCATAGAAAGAAACCACAAAATTGTTTTTTATGTCTCATTTCCCAAGTAACTACTTTTAAAGGCAAATATAATAGATAATATTTGCTATATGCATCAGGGGTTGGTCAGTCTTCACTTTGGATAAGACTGTAGATGCAGTTGAGCAAATTAAATGATGATTTCTGAGGTAATTTTCTCAGGTTTTTTTACTGCCTTGAGAGATCAAAACAGGCAAAAATGTCTTGTAGAACATTAAAAAATTATGGACCTTGGCAAGGATGTAGCTTAGTTGTGAGAATGTTTGTCTAGAGGAAAATTAAACCTTAATTTAATCCCTGTATAAATACATTATGATGTAGCATACCTGAAATCCCAGAAGGATTAAAAGGGGAAGGATACCCACAACAACCTAGGTAGTTTGAGGTCTGTCTGCAATGCATGAAACCTCATTTAAAAAGAGATGATGCCAAAAGGAAAACAAAATGTATTAGTGCTTTTGCATTATGCATAGTTTATATAATCACATTTAATTACAAATTATACATGCAGAAAGTTGTTATTTGAATAAATGTCTGGCTATAGACCAATGACAACTAAGGAGCCAATGAAGTGAATATTGAATGCTTCTGGACTTTAAGAAAATGTCCATTGTTTTTCTACATTGCTAGGTGTACCTTAAAAAAAAAAAACTACATCCTTTAGATTTCTATGGTATTAGTAAACTAAACAATTTCAACAAAGATTGTTATGTGGTCAAGATGATGATAGTAAAAAAGTAATCTTAATTTATAAATTATAAACCTGAAGTCTGTATCTACATCTTCAGTATTTGGAAGGAGCCTGCCTTGATATGTGCAGAGCTAATTGTTCTGTTCAGGGCTTGTTACTATGCATGAGAATGAGGAGTCATGATTGTTGACAATATATTCATGAGCCAGTGACTTGACACACAAGTGCCATTTAGTGTTTCATAGTGCTTCCTAATGAAAATGGCATTAAAGATAATTAAGCAAACTGTTTTTAATCTCTTTGATTACTGTCTTCTATTCCTTCTAATACTTTGCATTTACTTGCAACAGATGACTGAATTTTAACATCTTTTCTTTCTGATGTGCAACATTAGGACACTGTTCATTTAGTACTTTAGTAACATTCGCTGCTTCTTCAGCATATTTCAAAGCCTTTGCTTTCCAAACTTTTAGCCAACAATTACTGAGAGCCTATTATTCTTTAACTTTGGGGCAAAAAAGATTAACTAAATGTGATCCTTCTCCACAAAGACCTAAGATGCACATAAATAAGAAAAGTAATAGTTTGAGTTGGTATCTTAAAAGATAAGAGCAAATGGGAATTGTAAAATAAAGTGTTTTCTTACCAGCTGGTTTGACTGTAGGAGTTGGCTCAGCTTTGTAAGTAGGCCTTGAAATTAGATAAAGCACTGGCAGATGGATATGGTAAAGGGTTGTTGATACTTGCTTTGCTTCCATGAGTGCACAGTATCAGTCTATGGTCTCTTTGAATATTCATTAATTTTTGCTTTCTGTATCCCATCAAAAACCTCTTGTCATAACTTCATTTGAATTTTTAAAGCTTCCCCTAGTCCTGACATTAATTACATTACCAATGATACTGGACAATGTTTATCTTCATATCACATCTGTAATCCTAGGAACACTTTTGAAAATTTATATTAATTAATGTATTTATTGCTTAAGAGACACAGTACTTTTCCCTCTGCCCTTACAGCCATTTGTTTTGAACTTACTCTCATGAAGCCTTATTTGACAAGTCCTTTAACTGGTAGCAGCTAAGTTCTTAGATATCTGTCCCTACCATTTCAAATGGCCAATAATTTTGCTTTGTATTTTTCATTATTACCACAGTATTAGAATTTTGTACAGTGTCAGAAGTTCTAAAACTCTGTTACACATTATAGTGACTAGAGAAGACTTTTTATATTCACAGCTGGATCTTATATTTAGTTGTATTAGAGATGGAAGGGCATAAGTATTTAATTTGAAACCTACTCTGCTCAATTAAATGTGTGGTTTGATTGAGAATCAAGAAATGGTGTGATGTCATCTTTTTCTGTATCCTCAAATGTCATAAAAATCTTGTAATGTAAATGACTTTCTCTAACTATGACTTTGTTATTGAAGTTCAGAGATACAAGTAAAGTTCAGTAATATAAAGAAATTGATTTATTTAGCTCACACTTTTAGCAGGTGAAAGTACAATGTTTGGCAACTATATTTGGTTTCTTTTGAGGGTCCTTGATCAACATTCAACCATAATGATGGTATATTATAGATATTGGCACAGGTAAAAGAGAGAGATCACATTCACATGGTGAATATGTTCAAAAGATGGCAGAGGCTGGCCTTGCTCTTTTAGAGTAACCCAAGCCTTGAGAGCTAAATTTACAAAAGCACTCTATTGTATCATTCAAGAGCAGTGCACTGGATAAATTAAGTATCTTGGGCTATGCATTACTTTGTAAAAATGGTAAACTAATGGTGCCTGACTAATACAGAAGTGGATGTTCACAGTCATCCATTACATGGAGCACAGAGTCCCCAATGAAGTAGCTAAAGAAAGTACCCAAGGAACTGAAGGGGTTTGCAGCCCCCTAGGAGAAACAACAATATGAACTAACCAGTAACCCCAGAGCTCCCAGGGACTAAACCACCAATCAAAGAAAATACACAGAGATACTCATGGCTCTAGCTGCATATGTAGCTGAGGATGGCCTAGTCAGTCATCAATGGGAGGAGAGGCCCTTGGTCCTGTGAAGGTTCTATGACTCAGTATAGGGGTATGCCTGGGCCAGGAAGAGGGAGTGGGTGGGTTGCAGAGCAGGGGGAGGGGGAGAGGATAGGGGATTTTCAGAGGGGAAAATAGGAAAGGGGATAACATTTGAAATGTAAATTAAAAAATATCCAATTAAAAATATTTTCCAATATTGATACATTGGGGATGATTCTTCCAACTCATAGACTCTTGGGGGACAAACTCAAACTATCCCTAAATCAAAACACTGCTTAATGTTCATTTCAGTTAGTGTGTTCTAAACAGACTTTTAAACTCTTCTTCCATTACATTCCCAATTTGTAACCTTAGAAGATGTCACATTTCCTAATGTATCATGATCATCAGGCTTTGTCCTAAGAGTCATCTGGAAAAGTTCAACAGTAACAGGTTCTATGTAATTGTTGGTTTAATTGGCATTCTTTTTTATTACTTTATTCCAAATTAATCTTCAATTTGTTCAGGTCGTATCACCTCTATCACAATTTCCCCAATGTAAGCCAACACTGCTTCTTGCTTCTACTGGTAGCTTCCTAAAATATCTGCACTCACCTTTTCCACTATAACCTCCACAGGTTTGGTATAAGTCTGTATAATCAATCTCAATATATTCTTTTAATTTCTCTTCCTAAAAAAATAGTCATTCATTCCTGTGTTCTCAATTCTTCAAATTATTTTAATCACAAAATAAATTTATCTCTTTCACAGCTTTTTTCCTTGGTGAATTGACTTCTAGACAGTGATATCAATTTTCACCTTTCTTTAAACTCTTTCTCAAGATTCATTAGAAACTTTGACCTTCTCATTATTGCTCAAATACGTCATACATGCATATGGAAAGGAATTTGGGTTTACTGTAACATAGCTTTCAAAGTAGTATAACTAGTTCTCTGTATCATTCAGACTAAATCTTCAGATATTTCTTTCCTCAAAGGTAAATCTTTCATTTTAGAACAAATCTCCATTTGTTTCTGTTTTCCATATCTATTATGGCAACTTGCTTAATTTCTGCCTTTTCCTGGAAAAATGTCCACAATAGGGTAAGGATATACATTTCATTAGCATTATACCTCTAACATATTAAACAATAAATTAACTATAGTAGTGAGGGTTAAAAAACATGAATACATGAATTTAATGGAAATGATTTTAGATTAAGGAAATATGTGCAATACAAGAAAAAAATTACTAATCTGGGAAATCATAGTTGGCAAAGTGTGCTCAGAAAGAAGTAGCAGATGAATGCTTTTAAGAAGGGAAGTAAAGGTAGAATGTGAACAAGGATAAAGGACACATTTGGACTTTAAGAAATGGTATTACCACAGATTTAATAGTAACTAAAAGAGGCTACATTATTACTACTAACATTTGGGACAAAAAAAACCGGAGAAGAGCCTGAGAAAAAGGAGGTCCAGAGACAGGTCCAAATGGAGATCCAGCTCAAAGGGAGGTCCCAAGGCCTGACATTATTACTGAGGCTATGGTATGCTCACACACACAAAAAAGGGGGCCTATCATGATGGCTCTCTGAAAGACACAAGAACCAGCTGAAAGAGTCACATGCAGATATTTATATCTAACTAATGGACAGAAGCTGTTAACCCCTGTGTTGGAATTGGGGAAAAACTGGAAGAAGCTGACAAGGAAGGAGGAAGGCAACCCTGCAGGAAGACCAACAGTCTCAACTAACTTGGACCTCCGAAATCTCTCAGACACTGAGCCAACCATCAGCATCATATACCAGCTAATATGAGGCCCCCAACACATACACAGCAGAGTAATCCCGGGTTGGACTCAGTCAGAGGAGATGCACCTAACCCTTAAGAGACTGTAGGCCTCAGGGAATGGGGAGGTCTTGGAGGCTGGGGGTGGGATAGGGCATCCTCGTGAAGACAGGGGGTGGAGGTATGGGATGTAGAAAAATCAGAGGGTGGACTGGGATGGGGATAAAATATGGACTTTAATAAAGATTAAATTAAATTTTAAAAAATCTCTCATCTATTACATCTAGACTGCATTTTCTGTCCCCTGCACACATAACTACCCTCTGCCTCATATATAGTCCTCCATTTCACTTTAGAAAAGATCAGGCTTCCCAGGGATATCAACCAAACATGGCATAAAAAGTTACAAGAAGACTAGGCACAAGCCTTCATATTAAGCTTGGATGAGGCAACACAGGAGGAGAAGTGTCTCAAGAGCAGGCAAAAGTGTTAGAGTCTTCCCTCTTCCCACTGTTAGGAGTTCCACAAGCACACCAAATTATACAAAATAACATATGAGAAAGACGTAGCTCACAACAATATAAGCTCAGTGAGTGCTACTTCAGTCTCTGTGATCCTCTATGAGCCCTAGTTAGTTGATTCTGTGGGCCATATTCTCCAGATGTTCTTCATCAGTGCTTCTGGCTCCTACAATCCTTCTTCCCAGTCTTCTGCAAAGTTTTGCTATTAGCTCGTAATTTGTATTTGACATCAAGTTAATGTAACAAGGTATGTAATAGTAATATATCTCACATCATACACCTAAGATACTATTTTGTAAAAGAAAATAATATGTAGTATAGTAAAATTTAAACGGTATTAAGAAAAAAGAAAATTATAAAGGTCAATGATAAGCCAAAACTGATGTCACACACCTGCATTTCTAGCTACTCAGGAGGCTGAACTAGAAGATCAAAAGTTCAAGGCTGAAACCTTGTCTCAAGAATGTAGGAAGTCTTAGTCTGTAATTTAAGGATAGAATACATGCCTAGCACGATCAAGGCACTGGGTTCAATCCCCAGTACTGTAAATTGATTTTTAAAGATGCATGCTCAAAAACATTCAAGTATCAAGAAAATAAATTCTACTATAACTCATAATTATTAAATATACAATTAGACTGCTCACTTTAGCAGACAGTCACCAGATTACTACCAATTATAATGAATTTATTTTATACTCATGAGAATGATATTTATTGTTGCGGCCCGCCCGCGGTCCACAACACGAACGGTTCAACTGAGAATGGCAGTTCCCTGCAAAGAGAGGTAACTAGATAGGGCAGAAGAAAAGAATGAAGCCAGGACAACAAGTTCTGATCGAGGCTCAATTTAATATTTCCAAACACTCAGTTTATAAAGGAAGGGGGAGGGAACCCAATTTCCCGCCAAGTAACTCAGGGTCCAGTAGCAGGACAAACACGTGTGTGCCTCCAGGCAGCAGAGTCAGGTTCCAGCAGTGGGCGTGGCAGGACGAATGAGCCGGTAGCTCCACCCTAGAGCAGGCAGGTTCCAGGCTGGGGGAAGGGAGGCCACATTTCCCCCCATTAGATAACAAAAATAAAAATAAAAAAGGGGTGGCCTGTGGCAGAAAGATTATCTATGTTCAATAGTTCTGCCTAAGTTCCTAGGGCTAAAGAAAAAACCTATTTCCGTGGGATTTCTTAACTATTCTAATGGTAAACTGTATCTGGCTAAGGCTGTAGGCTCTGACTTTATAATGCTAATTAGTGCTGAATAGGTAGCTACCTGTTTGCCTTTTAAGTAGGGCGTTGGAACCCTGGCTGAGTTTAGCTAAACAATTTTAGAATAACACTGAACTGATAATTATCCACAATTTTGGGTGACAGGCAGGGGAAACAGTGAGAAGCGATTAAGACTGGCTGGCTCCTAGTACAAGGCCAATTGGCTTTTTTATTTTTTGGGTGGGAGGCAGTGAAGGGCCTGCTCTTACGACAGCAAGGTCTCCAATCTCTCTCCCCCCTGTTAATTAAGTTTAAATAGGCAATGCTTAACAGAGGTGATCAAAAGATTTTCTCATCCGTAGATGAGTGGGCCTTAACCTTGACTTGGGTGGACATTAACCTGATTCCTCCCGTGAGTAACAACTCACATCTGTGGCTCTTGGTATCTTTTGGGGAGGGGAGGCAGAGCCGTAAGTATTTTTAGTGTTTAGCTGGAGTCGGATACCAACCTCTTTCAAATCAGGTGTGTCGCACAGGGAACTCAGAAACGGTCAAACTGGACCTTCCCTCCGCAGTGATCTCCTGCGCCAAGCGGTACCCATACCGTATTCATATGATTATGAATCAGTATCGCAATTCTGAGTTATTGCAAGGCCTCTATGTGAGACTTGTCAACCTCAGATTTAGCAAGGCCTAGACAAGAATTATGTCAGTATTAACACCGTTAATTTTGGTTAAACTAGGAGCTGAAGGTCTTTTCTCTTCATCTCTGTTATTCCCAGTAGCCTGAGGAACTAAGGACACCTTGCAGTAACAGCAAGGGTGAAAAGCCAGAGGCCAGTTAAGGGACTAAGCCTATATCTATCAAAATAAGAACTAATCTTTGTAAATATATATGAAATTTCTACTTCCCTAGCTCTCCTGGTAAATCTAAATCTTATCTTAGACTGAAAGGCCACATGCTGAGATTAGCAGAACCACCTGTTTGCTCTTAGGGGCGGAGAACCGGAGAATGTAGATTGACCTGCTTGAGAGAAGGAAGAATACTAAACAGTTAGAGTGTAGTAATGTAAATTTTCTGTTTGGAGAAGTCAAGGTACTTTATTTGGATGCAAATTGTAAAGCTAAAGTTTATCTCCGGCCTTTTGTAGGGGAATTGGCTCAGAGGAAACAGTGTTTTTTGAGAGCTTCTACTCCCAGCTCAAGAGGAATTTTAGTCCTCAAGGTGATACTTACGAGGAGAGACAGAATCTGTGTTTACCTGACGAATTAATCTCTCTGGTAGCCACGGTGCTTCATCTTCATCTCGTGAAAAAACACAAACCGACCCTCTTCCCCAAATTAGGACTGGATCTGGACCCTTCCATTTATTAGTCAGAGGGTCCTTCCATTTTACCAATGCATAAGAATTAGAAGTAACTGGGTGCCAGTGGCGTTCCGCTGCAGACTGACCTTTAATGTCAGTTTGCAAAAAGTTTAGGACAAATAAGGTAAAGGCAAGGTGAGCCTTTGGTGACCTTGGGGCAAATGCTCTGAATTAACTTTGCTAGGTAATTTAGAATATAGGAATCTCTAATAATTGAACTGAATATTAGACCAGTCTAAGATTGAGTTAGAATGGCTGGTCACACTTAAGAAGAGTGAAAAATCATTATGACTCTATTAAATGACTAATTTTACTAAGTCTGAATATACAGTCTCTGATGTACTATTGCCATAAAGTTAAAAGGCTAGAAGCTAGTCTAAACTGGAAAAATGACAAGCAAGGATGGATCTAAAACATGAATTTAATCTTTTAGTCCTTTTAATCAGGACACTGAGTTAACTTACCTGTCAGCTCAGCACACGAATTACCAATATGCTTCTGTAGAGTTCTGTGGAGAGAACCTGTTTTTCCCTTTCCTAATAAGGTAGCTGTTTTAGGATCAATTTATAAGCCAATAAGTAGACCCTTTTAAGATACTAAAAAGCACTTATTAAATTTGATATTTTAATCTCAAATTTTGAAAATAAAGGTATGTTTTAAATAGTATGCATGGAAATGCACTAAATAGTATATATGGGGATACAATTTCTCTCTTTTGTCCTTTAAGAGGCCAAAGTTCAAAATTTTACAATATCTAACCTTTTGAATTAATAACTTTTTGGACAAAACATTTTAAATATTTGGCTGTAAAGGGGCAGTGACTAATTGCACTTTCAATTATTTTTCTTAAGGAACGGTTGTAACTAGAAGGCTAGAAAAGTTATTAAGAGTCACACGTGCATAATTTATTTATCTATTAACTAGAAATATGTATAAGCAATTGTAAATTTGAGAATTAGTAGTATCTGAGGGACGAACAATTTTAAGTAATTATGAGCTCAGAGATATAGCTCTATTGACTATTAATATATAAATTAAGGTTTGATTGTTCAGCATTTTAAAACACCATCTACAGCACACAACCAGATTATTTGTGCTGGAATAGGGGCAACTGTGTGTCTTAAGACTCCGCCCCACAGCAGCTAGTTGGGACCACGTGGGCCAAACGATCGGCTGGGAGGATGAGAAAAATGACTTTACAATAATGTTTTTTCTGGCCAAAGAATTGTCTTGGGCACAACTAATTTTTAATTACCAATTAACAACAATTATAAAAGCTTTCTTTATTTTTTGTAAAACCTTTTGCAGCAAATCAAAACACCAAATAACAAAAGGATACTGTCTCTGAATCTTTTGGGTGAGAGCAAGGATTTAAGGTAAACTTCCCTTGAGAAGCATTAGTTAATAAAATACTTTCCACGTAGGAAACAATATATACTGAAAGATTAAAACTTTTGGCTTCTTGTAAAGAAGCAGAAACAATAAACATTTTTCTTACATAATGTAAAGCTATATTAGCCATACATAGAGGCAAAATTTTCTAGTGATTACCAGTTTACTAGAAGCAAAAATCTTTGAATTTAAGCATTATTTTAAACATCTGAATAGATCTGTAACACTGTTAAAAAGAAATTTTCTTGAACACAGGGAAAAACTTTTTTAGGCATTGTTTGCAAAACAAAAGAAAGTTCACAAGCCGCTCTGGGACTGCCCAGAGCCCTGTATTGACTCAAAGGTAAAATACTTTTTAATCTGAGCATTAATCTTAAATTTGCAATCAAACTGCAAGCTGCAGTCAATGGAACAATGGCAGTTTTAACCATAATTTTTAAGTTTTTGTGCAAGGTTAGGATAATATCTACAACTTTGGGAAAGCAAAACTTATGTTTAAAACAATTTATCACTGTTAAAATCAATATTAGAAGCATTACTATCATATTACGAAGTTTGGATATCAATTAATACCTATGAATACCTATTAAAGCAAGCTTTAACGCTTTAATAAAGAGGCATTGCTTTATATCTTATCTTAAATTTTACTATTTAGGATAGGAACCACATTTATCAATTTTTGAGTTAAGAAGATCTTTTCCTGAGGAGGCCTTCTCTGATAGGCACTCCTCCTGAGATACCACAAGCTCCGCCTGAGGGCAATTTAGCCCTGGGGAAGTTGCATTTTTCATAGCATCATTTACAAGCGCCCAGAGACCTAGGGTAAAATTATCTGTCTGAGCGATATTCAGGGCCTCACCAACTTTTTCCCAGGTTCCACAATCTATCGTTTCTTCTTCTTTGAACCATGGACAACAGCTATCTATCTTATCTAAAAAATTTCTTACTAATTGTACTTCAAGCCTTACTCCTTTTTCCTTAAGCAACTCCTGAAAACTAAAAACAGTTGCCTGATCCATGTTTTTGAACCCTTCTTTCCTCCACCTAAGCAGCTTTCTAAAAAAAACTGCGGCACACCGCCTGTCTCCGTATCTAGTTCCGATTTACGAACTGCTGACCCCAAGTAGAACCAGTGTTGGGTTAGCACTGCTTCAAACTTGCTTCGTATCCTACTGCATCCCCGCAACACTTTCAAAACTGAAATTTTTTTTTGGGCTAGCGCTAGCATGTGTACCTGTCCGTTGCTCCGATGCTCCTCCTCCGATATGAAGATTCTTTCCTTTCTTGTGGAGCTCCACACAGCAATCGTTTCTCTTAGCATCTCTCTGCCATTCTTCAGGTCCCAGTTCTGGCGCCAACTGTTGCGGCCCGCCCGCGGTCCACAACACGAACGGTTCAACTGAGAATGGCAGTTCCCTGCAAAGAGAGGTAACTAGATAGGGCGGAAGAAAAGAATGAAGCCAGGACAACAAGTTCTGATCGAGGCTCAATTTAATATTTCCAAACACTCAGTTTATAAAGGAAGGGGGAGGGAACCCAATTTCCCGCCAAGTAACTCAGGGTCCAGTAGCAGGACAAACACGTGTGTGCCTCCAGGCAGCAGAGTCAGGTTCCAGCAGTGGGCGTGGCAGGACCAATGAGCCGGTAGCTCCACCCTAGAGCAGGCAGGTTCCAGGCTGGGGGAAGGGAGGCCACAATTTATTTCTATAGAATTTTACTAAATCATTATTCATGAATTATTATAATAAAGACATAAGTACCAGAAATTACCATGTAAGTTTCCAATGATTATTTTTAAGTTTTTTTCTCCTAGTTCAGATTTATAGTTTGCTTAGAAGATATTTTATTGCCATCCTATTATAAAAATATAACAAGTGATCCTGTAACTATCAAAACATTTTCTAAATTAAACATATATTCTAAAAACTTTGTGTAGAGTGATGGATTTATTGCTTAGTGTGTAAAGGCAATTGTCACCAATTCTGATGACCTCCGACCTGTTTTTACACACACATGCACACACACATACACACACACACACCCCGAAACATAAGTTTTAAAAATCATACTACATAAATGCAATGTTACAAAATTCCCTTTTATAAATGTATCATTTGAGGGTGAAGTGATTTGCTTCAAGAATAAAATGGAAATGATCTTCTGATATTATATTTACCCGGGAATGCAACAGAAGTTTCAATGTATAAATACTAAGTTTAATGTGAACCACATCTGAAAGGTTCAAAACAGATAAGGAAATTAGTCTGGAGATGGTGGCAATTGGTAGACAGTGGCAGTCAGATATCTGTGAGATTTGAGGCTACATCTGCTCTACATTGTCAGTTCCTAGACATCCAGACCTGTGTAGCAAGATCCTGCCTTAAACAAAGTAATAAATTGCTGACTGTAATGTTGCTTACTGTAAACTTGGGAAAAAATAAAACTTGTTTCCACCTGAAATATTAGACATTACTAAATTGCCTTAAATGAATATATTTCCAAATTGAATTTTTTATGTATACACATAATATCTCTTACAACATATTATCTTTTTTTCCATGACTAAACTGCTGAAAATTATGAGAAACATTGTGCTGGGTTGAGAACAAATGTGAAGTATAAGAAGTCAGCCTAGGACTACAGAAGCTAACAGCTTCTGGGACAGGCAAGAGCCACAGAGCTTCTGAGGTGCCATTTTCGGGCTCCAGACATCCGGCCACCTTTCCGGCCAGAGGACAGGTGTCCACCAGGCCCGGGAGGCTTTTGCCTCAGAATCCACGGAAGCCCTCTTGGTTATGGGACTCTGCCGAAAGTAGTCTGCACAGGTGAGAGTTTGGACTACTGAAGCTAACAGCTTCTGTGACAGGCCAAAGCAACACAGCTTCTGGGAAAGGTCCTGTTTTGGGCCTTCATCTTCGGCCAGGAGGAGGTCCAAATGCCAAATAACTGTGCACCTTCTCTGTAAGAGGAGAGGTTGCCTGCAGAGACTGCTCTGACCACTGAAACTCAGAGGAGAGATCTAGTCTCCAAGGTCTGCTGATAGAGGGTAACAGAATCATCAGAGGAACAATCTCTAAACAGAGACAACTATAACAACTAACTCCAGAGATTACCAGATGGCAAAAGGTAAACGTAAGAATCTTACTAACAGAAACTAAGATCACTCACCATCATCAGAACCCAGCACTCCCACCGGTCAGTCAAGGGCACCGCAACACACCCGAAAAGCTAGAACGGGATTTAAAAGCATATCTCATGATGATGGTAGAGGACAACACGAAGGACTTTAATAACACACTTAAAGAAATACAGGAGAACACTGCTAAACAGGTAGAAGACATTAAAGAGGAAGCACAAAAATCCGTTAAAGAATTGCAGGAAAACACAACCAAACAGGTGATGGAATTGAATAAAACCATCCAAGACCTAAAAAGGGAAGTAGACACAATAAAGAAAACACAAAGTGAGGCAACGATGGAGATAGAAACCCTAGGAAAGAAATCTGGAACCATAGATGCGAGCATCAGCAACAGAATACAAGAGATGGAAAAGAGAATCTCGGGTGCAGAAGATTCCATAGAGAACATAGGCACAACAATCAAAGAAAATGGAAAATGCAAAAAGATCCTAACTCAAAACAACCAGGATATCCAGTACACAATGAGAAGAAGAAACCTACAGATAATAGGAGTAGATGAGATTGAAGATTTTCAACTCAAAGGACCTGCAATTATCTTCAACAAAATTATAGAAGAAAACTTCCCAAATCTAAAAAAAAGAGATGCCCATGAACAAACAAGAAGCCTACAGAAATCCAAATAGACTGGACCAGAACAGAAATTCCTCCCGACACATAATAATCAGAACAACAAATGCACTAAATGAAGATAGAATATTAAAATCAGTAAGGAAAAAAGGTCAAGTAACATATAAAGGCAAACCTATCAGAATTACACCAGATTTTTCACCAGAGACTATGAAAGCCAGAAGAGCCTGGACAGATGTTATCCAGACACTAAGAGAACACAAATGCCAGCCCAGGCTACTATACCCAGCCAAACTCACAATTACCATAGATGGAGAAACCAAAGTATTCAACCACAAAACCAAATTCACACATTATCTTTCCATGAATCCAGCCCTTCAAAGGATAATAACAGAAAAAAACAAGGACAGAAACCATGCCCTAGAAAAAGCTAGAAGGTAATACCTCAACAAACCTAAAAGAAGACAGCCAGAAGAACAGAATGTCAACTTTAACAACAAAAATAACAGGAAGCATCAATTACTTTTCCTTAATATCAATGGACTCAACTCCCCAATAAAAAGACATAGACTAACAAACTGGTTACACAAATAAATCACAACATTTTGCTGCTTACAGGAGAGTCATCTCAGAGAAAATGGTAGACACTACCACAGAATGAAAGGCTGGAAAACAATTTTCCAAGCAAATGGTAGGAAGAAACAATCTGGAGTAGCCATTCTAATATCTAGTAAAATCGACCTCCAGCCCAAAGTCATCAAAAAAGACAAGGAGGGGCACTTCATACTCATCAAAGGTAAAATCCTCCAAGAGGAACTGTCAATTCTGAATATCCATGCTCCAAATACAAGGGCAGCCACATTCATTAAAGAAACTTTAGTAAAGCTCAAAGCACACATTGCACCTCACACAATAATAGTGGGAAACTTCAAAACGCCACTTTCACCAATGGACAGATCATGGAAACAGAAACTAAGCAGGGACACAGTAAAACTAACAGAAGTTATGAAACAAATGGATCTGACAGATATCTACAGAACACTTTATCCTAAAACAAAAGGATATACCTTCTTCTCAGCACCTCATGGTACCTTCTCCAAAATTGACCACATAATTGGTCACAAAACAAGCCTCAACATATACAAAAATATTGAAATTGTCCCATGCATCCTATCAGATCACCATGGAGTAAGGCTGATCTTCAATAACAAAATAACTAATAGAAAGCCAACATTCACGTGGAAACTGAACAACACTCTTCTCAATGATACCTTGGTCAAGGAAGGAATAAAGAAAGAAATTAAGGACTTTTTAAGAGTTTAATGAAAATGAAGCCACAACATACCCAAAATTACGGGACAAAATGAAAGCATATCTAGGAGGAAAACTCATAGCTCTGAGTGCCTCCAAAAAGAAACTAGAGAGAGCACACATTAGCAGCTTGACAACACACCTAAAAGCTCTAGAACAAAAGGAAGCAAATTCACCTAAGAGGAGTAGACAGCAGGAAATAATCAAACTCAGGGGCGAAATCAAAGAAGTGGAAACAAGAAGAACTATTCAAAGAATCAACCAATCAAGGAGCTTGTTCTTTGAGAAAATCAACAAGATAGATAAACCCTTAGCCAGACTAACTTGAGGGCACAGGGAAAGCATCCTAATTAACAAAATCAGAAATGAAAAGAAAGACATAACAACAGATCCGGAAGAAATACAAAAGACCATCAGATCCTTCTACAAAAGTTCAACAAAACTGGAGAACGTGGAGGAAATGGACAAGTTTCTAGAAAGATACCAAATAACAGAGTTAAACCAAGATCAGGTTAATGATCCTATATCCCCTAAAGAAATAGAAGCAGTCATCAACAGTCTTCCAACCAAAAAAAAGCCGGGACCTGATGGGTTTTGTGCAGAGTTCTATCTGACCTTCAGAGAAGATCTAATCCCAGTTCTTCACAAACTATTCCACAAAATAGAACAGAAGGTACTCTACCTAACTCATTCTATGAAGCCACAATTACTCTGATACCTACACCACAAAAAGACCCTTGTTTCCCTTATGAATATTGATGCAAAAATCCTCAATAAAGTTCTTGCTAACCGAATCCAAGAACACATCAAAACAATCATCCATCCTGACCAAGTAGGTTTCATCCCAGGGATGCAAGGATGGTTCAATATATGGAAGTCCATCAATGTAATCCAGTATATAAACAAACTCAAAGACAAAAACCACATGGTCATCTCGTTAGATGCGGAAAAAGCATTTGACAAGATCCAACACCCATTCATGATAAAAGTCTTGGAAAGATCAGGAATTCAAGGCCCATACCTAAACATGATAAAAGCAATCTACAGCAAACCAGTAGCCAACATCAAAGTAAATGGTGAGAAGCTGGAAGCAATCCCACTAAATCCAGGGACTAGACTAAACTGTCCACTCTCTCCCTACCTATTCAACATTTTACTTCAAGTCCTAGCCAGAGCAATTAGACAACAAAAGGAGATCAAGGGGATACAAATTGGAAAGGAAGAAGTCAAAATATCACTTTTTTTGCAGATGATATGATAGTATATATAAGTGACCCTAAAAATTTCACCAGAGAACTCCTAAGCCTGATAAACAGCTTCAGTGAAGTAGCTGGATATAAAATTAACTCAAACAAGTCAATAACCTTCCTGTACACAAAGGAAAATCAGGCTGAGAAAGAAATTAGGGAACAACACCCTTCTCAATAGTCACAAACAATATTAAATACCTTGGCATGACTCTAACTAAGGAAGTGAAAGATCTGTATGATAAGAACTTCAATACTCTGAAGAAAGAAATTAAAGAAGATCTCAGAAGATTGAAAGATCTCCCATGCTCATGGACAGGCAGGATCAATATAGTATAAATGGCTATCTTGCCAAAAGCAATCTACAGATTCAATGCAATCCCCATCAAATTTCCAACTCAAGTCTTTAACGAATTAGAAAGGGCAATCAGCAGATTCATCTGGAATAGCAAAAAACCTAGGATAGCATACACTCTTCTGAAGGATAAAAGAACCTCGGGTGGAATCACCATGTCTGACCTAAAGCTGTACTACAGAGGAATTGTGATAAAAACTGCATGGAACTGGTATGGTGACAGACCAGAAGACCAATGGAACAGAATTGAAGTCCCAGAGATGAACCCCCACACACATGGTCACTTGATCTTTAACAAGGGAGCAAAAACCATCCATTGGGAAAAAGACAGCATTTTCAACAAATGGTGCTGGCACAACTGGTGGTTATCATGTATAAGAATGTGACTTGATCCATTCCTATCTCCTTGTACTAAGGTCAAATCTAAGTGGATTAAGGAACTCCACCTAAAACAAGAGACACTGAAACTTATAGAGGAGAAAATAGGGAAAAGCCTGGAAGATATGGGTACAGGGGAAAAATTCCTGAATAGAACAGCAATGGCTTGTGCTGTAAGATCAAGTATCAATAAATGGGACTTCATGAAGTTGCAAAGCTTCTGCAAAGCAAAAGAAACCTTCAATAAGACAAAAAGGCCACCAACAGATTGGGAAAGGATCTTTACCTATCCCAAATCAGATAGGGGAATAATATCCAATATATATAAAGAACTCAAGAAGGTGGACTCCAGAAAATCAAATAACCCCATTACAAAATGGGGCTCAGGGCTGAACAAAGAATTCTCACCTGAGGAATACCGAATGGCAGAGAAGCACCTGAAAAACTATTCAACATCCTTAATCATCAGGGAAATGCAAATCAAAACAACCCTCAGATTCCACCTCACACCAGTCAGAATTGCTAAGATAAAAAATTCAGGTGACAGCAGATGCTGGCGAAGTTGTGGAGAAAGAGGAACACTCCTCCATTGTTGTTGGGATTGCAAGCTTGTACAACCACTCTGGAAATCAGTCTGGCGGTTCCTCAGAAAATTGGACATAGTACTACCAGAGGATCCCACAATACCTCTCCTGGGCATACATCCAGAAGATGTCCCAACCAGTAAGAAGGACACATGCTCCACTATGCTCATAGCAGCCTTTTTGATAATAGCCAGAGTCTGGAAAGAATCCAGATGCCCTTCATCAGAGGAATGGATACAGAAAATGTGGTACATTTACACAATTGAGTACTACTCAGCTATTAAAAAGAATGAATTTATGAAATTCCTAGGCAAATGGATGGACCTGGAGGGCATCATCCTGAGTGAGGTAACCCAATCACAAAAGAACTCGCACAATATGTACTCACTGATAAGTGGATTTTGCCCAGAAACTTAGGATACCCAAGATATAAGATAAAATTTGGAAAACACATGAAACTCAAGAAGAACGAAGACCAAAGTGTGGACACTTTGCCCCTTCTTAGAATTGGGTACAAATCACCCATGGAAGGAGTTACAGAGATAACAATTTGAGCTGTGACTAAAGGATGGACCATCTAGTGATTGCCATATGCAGGGATCCATCCCATAATCAGCTTCCAAACGCTGACACCATTGCATACACTAGCAAGATTTTGTTGAAAGGACCCAGATATAGCTGTCTCTTGTAAGACTATGCAGGGGCCTAGCAAACACAGAAGTGGATGCTCATAGTCAGCTATTGGATGGATCACTGTGCCCCCAATGGAGGAGCTAGAGAATGTACTCAAGGAGCTAAAGGGAACTGCAACGCTATAGGTGGAACAACAATGTGAACTAACCAGTACCCTGGAGCTCTTTTCTCTAGCTGCATATGTATGAAAAGATGGCCTAGTCGGCCATCATTGGAAAGAGAGGCCCATTGGACTTGTTAACTTTATATGCCCCAGTACAGGGGAATGCCAGGGCCAAACAGGGGGAGTGGGTGGTTAGGTGAGTGTTGGGGTATGTATGGGGCTCTTTTGTGATAGCATTGGAAATGTAAATGAGGAAAATACCTAATAAAATTTCAAAAAAAAAAGTCAGCCTAAAAAGTTCGGGATGGAAAATTCTTATCATCCCTATGTATCTAATTTCTGTTGGAGAGAACAGCAAAATATTCAGCAATGTACTACTGGAATTCTTAAATACTGGTGGTACCAGTAGTCCATATCTGTGATGGTTTGTATATTAATTGCATTAATTGCCTTGACAAAGAAATTTTCAATTGGTCATGGTGTCTGTTCACAGCAGTAAAACCCTAACTAAGACAATATCCTTCTCCTCAATACCACCAAACTTACAAGTTCAGTGAACTTAAATATTAAAACATAGTTAAGTTTTTGGACTATTAACCAAAGTATTTTGCTTCCCTGATCATGTTTATATATGGGTGTCACAGAGTAAAGATTTATTCTTTGAATAGTCCAGTGTTTAATTAATTTTCAACATTGTCCTTTATCTTGGTAAAAAATAATCTTTTGACTTTCAAAAATTATAGACCTGTTTATCAGTGGATAACAGAAATGCTGCATAGAGTACACCAAACCACACATACACAGAGACCAATTGGGCTCTTTGATACTCAAGATTGCCAAGCATAGACTTATATTTTATGAGTGCTTGTGGATACTTTACCATCTTCTTCAAGTTCAAGGGTACAAAATATAAAATCAAATTTGGACAGCAAGAAAGTAGCAGGCATCTGCATTCCTTTTATGGGAACAGTGTTGTAATAGTCTTTACTTTGAATTAAAAAAGAACTGTAAAATTTCATTTAGAAAAGAACTGTAGAAACATGTTTGTTTATCCAGAGCTTCTTTATTCCATAATTGGAAGTGATAAAATACATATTACATGCAAACCCCAGTTCTCTGCTTCAAAAATGTAATAGCAAGGTGTAGAATTTTGATACCTAATTTGATAATCCAATCCTCCTATGTTATGAACTGCATGACTTTTTTCACTTATAAAACAAACAAATAGATAAACAAAATTTTGTCTTCAATACAAATGAGCAAACTGTGACCTAAGGAAATAATCTAATAGAATATAACAAAATATTTTTGAAACAATACTGGATTCTATTTTGTGTGTCTATAGCTTTCTGCACTGTTCTCATATAATTATAGTGAGTCTATAAGAAGCTAAAGTTGTATCAAATTCACACAGATTGTGTGCATGTAATTAAAATAGATAAAAGGAAAATTAAAGTTCTATATGAGTTATATTTAACAGCAATAGTTAGTCAGAGTATGCATGCTGGCTGTTAGAACCTTTACGTTCTTTCTGAAGTTATGTACAGGAAATTTATCTTACAGTTTGGTGTAAAAACTAATTTACAGCTTAATTCTTAGCTCTTCTTACATCTTTCTTAGTGTTTTACTCTATTTTGGTTAATTTTATTTATACCACAAGTGTTCACTTTCTTTTGGTAACAATCAGTGAAAAAAAAATTGAGTTAGAGTTGGAAGAAATCAAGATGCATTTAAAGAACTAATTTTTCAGTTCTCTTTAGTTTTCTGTCAGTTACTTTTCTTGATGCAGTACTGAGATAATCAGTCATGCTAGTTCTTCCTAAATGTGTCATGACAGCAAAGAGAAAATTTCATTTTTTCTTCTAGACATGATTTAAATTGTTCTCAATGTATTAAACTCTATTGTTTGGGATAGTTATAGTTCATCCCAGAGATCAAATTCTGAACTGTGGAGGAGCAAACTATGCAGAACAGAAGAAAAAGGAGTACAGCATGAAAATACATATCTGAATCTGAAAGGAGAAAGGGTTGTCATTATCTGTTACCCACAATGAGTACTTCCAATGTTCAATGTACTCTAGTAAGGTCAGCAGAGCATAGAGACTTCACAAAATGTGTCCATGAACCTCTCCCTTAGGCACTCCCTTGGAAAGGATGTGAATATTTATAAAGAGCTCTGATGCATAGGAGATAATGAAGTGCAAACAATAAAGGCAGATTATATATTCAGAAAAAAAGAAGGAAAGACGTTCTGACTTCCAAATTTAGACACTGTGGTTGTAGCACAGTGAACAATGTTTTGTAGTGTTACACAGGTCTATCTTTCTTTTAAAATCTGTACTATACACTATAGTAATAACTAAACATTATGACTATTTAAATATTATGTAAATAAAGTGGTCCTTTCCACAGTTGCAGTAGGCACATTTCAAGCACTCAATAGTAATTCATGGGTAGTTAGTAGCTGTTATATGAAAAGGATTAATGCAGGACATTTTGAAAAAATTATCAATGTTCTATGAAATAACATTTTTTTCCCAGAGCTTGCCTTTTTGTATATATTAAGAAGATGAGCAGAATTTCTTATTCTTTGTTGTTGTTGCTGTTTTGTTTTGTTTTTTAGAGACAGGGTTTCTCTGTATAGCCCTGGCTGTCCTTCTTTTTTTTTTTTTTTTTTTGGTTTTTTCAAGACAGGGTTTCTCTGTTTAGCCCTGGCTGTCCTGGAACTCACTTTGTAGACCAGGCTGGCCTTGAACTCAGAAATCTGCCTGCCTCTGCCTCCCGAATGCTGAGATTAAAGGCGTGTGCCACCACGCCCAGCTTCCTGGCTGTCCTTGAACTCACTTTGTAGACCAGACTGGCCTCGAACTCAGAAATCCACCTGCCTCTGCCTCCCAAGTGCTGGGATTAAAGGTATGCGCAACTACCGCCCGGCTCTTATTGTTATGTATATAGAAAGATGATATATGATTATTTGAAGTACTTATTGCTCACCACACTTTATAAATACAAAATTCAGATTATTCAAAATATGAGACTATTTTGTAATATAAGAACAAATGATAAATCATCAAATACATAAAGACTAATAAATTAGAAATTGAGTTACAGATAAATCTGTTTACATTTTAGTGTAAGCCAAAACTCTGTAAGATTAGAAAATGCAATCAAAGTATAATGCTACACATGCTATAATCACAAGGCTGGAGAGGCTGAGGTAGAATATTTGAAAATATTTGCAGCTATCCTGGGCTGTAAGATAAACTGAAGTCAGCCCAAGCTACATAGCAGGACATAGTATCAAAGTTTTAAAAAAGGCCGGGCATGGTGGTGTACGCCTTTAATCCCAGCACTCGGGAGGCAGAGGCAGGCGGATTTCTGAGTTCGAGGCCAGCCTGGTCTACAGAGTGAGTTCTAGGACAGCCAGGGCAATACAGAGAAACCCTGTCTCAAAATAAATAAATAAATAAATACAAGCAAACAAAAAAAAGTTTAGAAAATACAGGTATATATTTTATGTTAAAATATTCATGTTATTAATAGAAGTTTTACCTTAATGATATTATGGCACATGTTTCTCACCTAAATATAAGATTAGGCATAGAACTATGTATTTAAGGTTATGCTCTACATGATTGTCACCATGGAAACATTCCTGGTATGATTGATACTAAAAGGGATTCAAGGCAAGTATGTAGAAAATTTGGTAGTATTTGTACAATGAATATGAATTTCAGCCAGAAAGTGATATTTTATTTTTAATCTATGAATTTAAATTTTTAGTAAAAATAAACCCATATATATTTCAGTAGAATAGAAGATGGCATTAATGAGCCATTGCTCAAGATCAATACCAGGTTAAGTGTTATGCCTCAATATTTTTCTTGTTTGGCTGGATAACAGAAGGTAAACCATATTTTTCATGGTATCTGATAGAGCTTAGCCTTAGAGAAACCCTGGGTTTGAGATATTCCTTTTAAGGAATATAAATATACTGTTTGTACTTTACCTGGAAAAGGTTTTGCTAATGATACATTTATATGAAGCTTAATATTAACCTAGTTATTATAATAAGTTTTAATCAGTCATTATGATTTATACCTTATTTTGAAGTCTTGAGAAGAGCCAAGTATTGTCACTGAACCATATTAAGCTTGACTATATTTGCTTGAATTTCTCCAGAATTCTCCAAAATTCTCCAAAATTCTCCAAAATTCTCCAAAATTTCTCCAAAAAGAGCTAAGTGATCCTGTTAAGCAGTAGTGTTTACAAAAAGAGACAGTGCCTGCACATTCATTTAATAAGCCTGGCCACTCTGTGGGGGAATGTACCATTACTATTTAGGATTTGTAGTTATGAAATAAGCAGGATAAAAATGTCAGATGAAGATAACAAAACAGAATTGAAGCCATGTTTTACATACTTCTCAAGCACTGGTACCAATAATTTCAGTCAATTATTCCTTTCAATATGGCAATGATAGAAGACATACGGTTCTAAAATATTTTGTGTTATGGATCTGTTGTTTGTATTTTGATACAATTCTAAACTTTTCTGCTACCTTGAACATACAGAAAGTACAAAAACAATAAAATAGTCATATGTATATATGTATATGGAAACATAAATACATAAATATACATGGTAAATATACACAATTTATATTCTAAATAAATTATTGGTAATACAAATAATACAAAGAAAATTATAAAATGTTGCATATGTCATGTAGACATGTTTAAACAAAATAAATAATATACAAAATAGTGAAAATAAATAAGAAAGGAAATACACAAAATGACAGATTATATCTGAATGGTGAGAGAAGTGATAATTTTATTTATAAATAATGGAACAATTAGGTCCCATTTGTAGATTCTCAATCTTACAGCACAAGCCATTGTTGTTCTATTCAGGAATTTTTCCCCTATACCCATATCTCCGAGGGTTTTCCCTACTTTCTCCTCAATAAGTTTCAGTGTCTCTTGTTTTAGGTGGAGTTCCTTAATCCACTTAGATTTGACCTTAGTACAAGGAGATAGGAATGGAACAATTCACATTCTTCTACAAGATTGGCCAGTTGTGCCAGCACTATTTGTTGAAGATGCTGTCTTTTTTCCACTGGATGGTTTTTGCTCCCTTGTTAAAGATCAAGTGACCATAGGTGTGTGGGTTCATTTCTGGGTCTTCAATTCTATTCCATTGGTCTACTTGTCCGTCCCTATACCAGTACCATGCAGTTTTTATCACAATTCCTCTGTTGTACAGCTTTAGGTCAGGCATGGTGATTCCACCAGAGTTTCTTTTATCCTTGAGACGAGTTTTTGCTATCCTAGGTTTTTTCTTATTCCAGAACAATTTGCAGATTGCCCTTTCTAATTCGTTGAAGAATTGAATTGGAATTTTGATGGGGATTGCATTGAATCTGTAGATTGCTTTTTGCAAGATAGCCATTTTTACAATGTTGGTCCTGCCAATCCATGAGCATGGGAGATCTTTCCATCTTCTGAGATCTTCTTTAATTTCTTTCTTCAGAGACTTGAAGTTCTTATCATACAGATCTTTCACTTAGTTAGAGTCATGCCAAGGTATTTAATATTGTTTGTGACTATTGAGAAAGGTGTTGTTCCCTAATTTCTTTCTCAGCCTGTTTATCCTTTGTGTACAGGAAGGCCATTGACTTGTTTGAGTTAATTTTATATCCAGCTACTTCACTGAAGCTGATTATCAGGCTTAGAAGTTCTCTGGTGGAATTTTTAGGGTCACTTATATATAGTATCATATCATCTGCAAAAAGTGATATTTTGACTTCTTCCTTTCTAATTTGTATCCCCTTGATCTCCTTTTGTTGTCGAATTTCTCTGGCTAGGACTTCAAGTACAATGTTGAATAGGTATGGAGAAAGTGGACAGCCTTGTCTAGTCCCTGATTTTAGTGGGATTGCTTCCAGCTTCTCACCATTTACTTTGATGTTGGCTACTGGTTTGCTGTAGATTGCTTTTATCATGTTTAGGTATGGGCCTTGAATTCCTGATCTTTCCAAGACTTTTATCATGAATGGGTGTTGGATTTTGTCAAATGCTTTCTCTGCATCTAACGAGATGATCATGTGGTTTTTGTCTTTGAGTTTGTTTATATACTGGATTACGTTGATGGATTTCCGTATATTGAACCATCCCTGCATCCCTGGGATAAAACCTACTTGGTCAGGATGGATGATTATTTTCATGTGTTCTTGGATTCGGTTAGGGAGAACTTTATTGAGGATTTTTGCATCGATATTCATAAGGGAAATTGGTCTGAAGTTCTCTATCTTTGTTGGGTCTTTTTGTGGTTTAGGTATCAGAGTAATTGTGGCTTCATAGAATGAGTTGGGTAGAGTACCTTCGGTTTCTATTTTGTGAAATAGTTTGTGAAGAACTGGGATTAGATCTTCTTTGAAGGTCTGACAGAACTCTGCACAATACCCATCTGGTCCTAGGCTTTTTTTGGTTGGGAGACTATTAATGAATACTTCTATTTCTTTAGGGGATATAGGGCTGTTTAGATCATTAAACTGGTGTTGATTTAACTTTGGTACCTGGTATCTGTCTAGAAACTTGTTCATTTCATCCAGGTTCTCCAGTTTTTTGAGTATAGCCTTTTGTAGAAAGATCTGATGGTGTTTTGGATTTCTTCAGGATCTGTTGTTATGTCTCCCTTTTCATTTTTGATTTTGTTAATTAGAATGCTTTCCCTGTGCCCTCTAATAAAATTGCAAAGCTTCTACAAGGCAAAAGACACTGTCAATAAGACAAAAAGGCCACCAACAGATTGGGAAAGGATCTTTACCTATCCTAAATCAGATAGGGGACTAATATCCAATATATATAAAGAACTCAAGAAGGTGGACTCCAGAAAATCAAATAACCCCATTACAAAATGGGGCTCAGAGCTGAACAAAGAATCCATACCTGAGGAATACCGAATGGCAGAAAAGCACCTGAAAAACTATTCAACATCCTTAATCATCAGGGAAATGCAAATCAAAACAACCCTGAGATTCCACCTCACACAAATCAGAATGGCTAAGATCAAAAATTCAGGTGACAACAGATGCTGGTGAGGATGTGGAGAAAGAGGAACATTCCTCTATTGTTGGTGGGATTACAAGCTTGTACAACCACTCTGGAAATCAGTCTGGTGGTTCCTCAGAAAACTGGATATAGTACTACTGGAGGATCCAGCAATACTTCTCCTGGGCATATATCCAGAAGATGTTCCAACCAGTAAGAAGGATACATGCTCCACTATGTTCATAGCAGCCTTATTTATAATAGCCAAAAGCTGGAAAACACCCAGCTTTCCCTCAACAGAGGAATGGATACAGAAAAATGTGGTACATTTACACAATGGAGTACTACTCAGCTATTAAGAAGAATGAATTTATGAAATTCCTAGGCAAATGGATGTACTTGGAGGGCATCATCCTGAGTGAGGTAACCCAATCACAAAGGAACTCACACAATATGTACTCACTGATAAGTGGATATTAGCCCAGAAACTTAGGATACCCAAGATATAAGATATAGTTTGCTAAACACATGAAACTCAGGAAGAACAAAGACCAAAGTGTGGACACTTTGCCCCTTCTTAGAAATGCGAACAAAACCCCCATGGAAGGAGTTACAGGGACAAAGTTTGGAACTGTGTCGAAAGGATGGACCATCTAGAGCCTTCCATATGCAGGGTTCCATCCCATAATCAGCTTCCAAACCCTGACACCATTGCATACACTAGCAAGATTTTGCTGAAAGTACCCAAATATAGCTGCCTCTTGTGAGACTATGCTGTGGCCTAGCAAACACAGAAGTGGATGCTCACAGTCAGCTATTGGATGGATCACAGGGCCCCCAATGGAGGAGCTAGAGAAAGTACCCAAGGAGCTAAAGGGATCTGTAACCCTATAGGTAGAACAACATTATGAACTAACTAGTACCCCGGAGCTCTTGACTCTAGCTGCATATGAATCAAAAGATGGCGTAGTAGGCCATCACTGGAAAGAGAGGCCCATTGGACTTGTAAACTTTATATGCCCCAGTACAGGGGAACGCCAGGGCCAAAAAGTGGGAGTGGGTAGGTAGTGGCGCGGTTCGGAGGGTATGGTGGACTTTTGGGATAGCATTGGCAATGTAAATGAGGAAAATACCTAATAAAAATATTAAAAAAAGAAGATAGCCACAGAAACATATTTCCATCTCTAACAATAAAAATAACATGAAGTAACAATCAAAAAAAAAAAAGAATGGAACAATTATTTCAATGTATGATGAAAATGACTTTTACAAATCATTGAACTTAATTTCTCATCAGCATTTTCTCCAATTTATTTTGTTTATTTTTATGATATACCTTAGATTTTTTGCAATAAATAGTTTATTTTTATTTTTATTGATTATCTTATTTATATGTCAAATGTTATCTGCCTTCCCAGTCTCGCCTCTGCAAACCCCACATTCCACAATGTGGGATGCCTCGAAGAGGTTGCTCCTCCACCCATCCACCCACTTCTACCTCATACTTTCTTACTATTTATTCATTCGTTTACTTAGTTTATGTATATGTGTACATCTGTCTCTGCATCAATAGCACACAGGTGCATTCAGAGGCCATAAAAAGGTGCTTTATCCCTTGAAACTTGAGTTACAAATGCTGTGAACCTCCTGGTATAAGTGCTAAGAACCAAACCAGAGTCATTTGTAAGAGCAGTGAATGTTACTATCTGCTGTGTAATCTCACCAGTCTATAACATACACTATTTTAAAAGACATATTTTACTTTAAATAGAAGTTCACCTCTTTCTCCCCTTAATTTCTTACCTCCACCCCCACCCCCCATCCCCCACTCCCAGGTACTTGTTTCAAGCAAACATTTTTTTTTTTTCAAAGAAAATAGTGGTAAGACTGAAATTGCTTCACATGTATTTCAAATAACTTTACAGACCAGAAGATCAGGGAGTGTGCTGTGAATATGTATCTCTTAGTAATATCAGAAGTTATACCTCCAAAACTTTCATTAACACAACTTCTCATATATGAGCTGAAAATGACACTAAGAAACATGCCCAACTGGATGGAAATAAATCCAAAAAAGCATTAACTCAACACATAGAACTATATGTAACCAACTAAAGCTGAGAGTAAGAGAATTGTTCTTCCCTAGGGAAGAACAGACCAATTGGTACCAAATGGTCAGCCTTGAAAACATACACACAACTAGCATTAACATTAACTAAATTAAGAAGTTATATATTTAGGGACACATAGTATATTCATATACACATATGTATGCAATAATAAGTAGTGAAACAGGAAGCTAAATTTGAAGTAGAGCTGTGAGAATTACATGGGAGGGTTTGAAGGGAGGATAGAGAAGGGAGAAATGTAATTCAATTCTAATTACAAGATTTCAAAAATACCCAAAAACTGATACAGAAAAATTTAAAAGCTGTCTATACTAATACAACCAGCATGTATTGTGTAATGGTAAGTCATATTATATGTATATAATATATATAATATATATATATATATAATATATATAATATATATATATAGTGGCTAGTTTTGTGTCAACTTGACACAGCTGGAGTTATCACAGAGAAAGGAGCTTCAGTTGAGGAAATGCCTCCATGAGATCCAACTGTAAGGCATTTTCTCAATTAGTGATCAAGAGGGGAAAGGCCCCTTGTGGGTGGGACCATCTCTGTGCTGGTAGTCTTGGGTTCTATAAAAGAGCAAGCTGAGCAAGCCAGGGGAAGCAAGCCAGTAAGAAACATCCCTCCATGGTCTCTGCATCAGCTCCTGCTTTTCTGACCTGCTTGAGTTCCAGTCCTGACTTCCTTGGTGATGAACAGCAGTATGGGAGTGTAAGCCGAATAAACCCTTTCCTCCCCAACTTGCTACTTGGTCATGATATTTGTGCAGAAATAGAAACCCTGACTAAGACAATATATATATATATATATATATATATATATATATATATATATATATATGCATAATTTCAGAAAATGTTTCATTTCTTTGACATAAAAACTCTTTTCTTTCACATATTAAATATTTTGTAAATGCACACTATGCACATTAGCTTTATGCTTTTTTTCACTTTTGAGGAGGATCCAGTATTAATATAGTAGTCTTATATTGTTGTAGCTTGGCATTTTTCATTATCATAATTGTTGGGTATTTTTTAGAGGAGAAAATATTTTTTAATTTAAATTTTGAGTTATTTATTTACATTTACATTATTGCCCCTCTTTGTCACCCCTCCCACAGTTCCTCCTCCTATTCATCTTCCCTCGCATCTGAAATGTGCGACCCCCAACCAGGCCTCACCCTTCCCTGATGCCTCAAGTCTCTCTAGGATTAAGTGCATCTTCTCCTACTGGGGTCAGACCAGGAAGAACTCTGTGATATATGATCCAGGGTCCACAGTTTAGCCAGTGTATCCTTCCATTTGGTAGCTCAGTCTCTGGGAGTTCCCTGAGGTCTGGGTTAGTTGAGTATGATGGTCTTCCTGTGGGGTTACTTTCTCTTTCAGCTTCTTCAATCCATTGCCTAATTCAACCATAGGTGTCCATGACTTCAGTTCAATGGTTGGGTGTTAAGTATCTGCCTCTGTCTCAACCAGCTTCTGGTAGAAGCACTCAGAGAACAGCTGTGATCGTCTCCTGTCTGTAAGCACATCATAGCATCAGTAAAAGTGTCAGGCCTTGGTCCCCTGCCATGAGAGAGATATCAAGTGGGGCCTGTCACTGGAGCACATTTCCCTCAGTTACTTCTCCATTGTTGTCCTTGCAGTTCTATTAGAAAAGAACAATTCTCCATTCTCATCCCTGTAAGTCTTTCAGACAGGAACAATTATGAATCAGAGTTGTGAATGTGGAATGCCACCCTCCCTCATTTGATGTCCTGTCTTCCTGCTGGAGATGGGCTCTATAGGACCAGTGACAGGCCCAATTTGGGATCCAGGCAAAGGGAGGTCGCAAGTCCAGACACTATTATTGAGGCTGTGGAGTGCTCACAAAAAGGGACCTAGCATGACCCCACTCTGCAAGACCCAATAAGCTGCTGAAAGAGCCATATATATGTATATATATATATATATATATATATATATATATATATATATATATCCAACCAATGGACAGAAGCAGATGACCCCTGTTAGGGGAAGTCAGAAAAATGATGATGGGCAATCCTGTAGAAGGACCATCAGTCTCAATTAATCTGGACCCCCAAGATCTCTTAAACAGGACCACCAAACAGGCAGCATACACCAAGTAATAGGAGGCTCCCAGCACACATAAGCAGAGGACTTCTGGGTCTATGTTCAATCAGAGATGATACATCTAACCCTCAAGAGACTAGAGGTTCCAGGGTGTTTAGAGGTCAGGTGAGGGGGGCAGGGAGGAGACAGGGGGTAGAGAGGAGATATGGGATGTGGAACAGTCAGAGGGTGGACAGGGGGGAATAAAATATTGAGTGTAAAAAAATTAATTAATTAATTAACTCATTAATTTAAAAATCCTGTGGGCCACTTGTATAACTTATTTTGTTAAATATGCATTTACATGTATTGCCTATTTTTAATTAGTTTTTACTTTCTGTTGGTGTGGCTTTGCATTTGAAAACTTAAAGTTACTATCCAATGTAGTTATTAAGATTTAGGTAGATATAAAAATTGCAAATATCGGCTTCATTGGTTAACCGAGTAGTCTTCAATGTTTGCTTTGTCATTCAGGAGGTTTTTTAAAAAGTTCTATATGGGGAGCAGAGGCATGAGGGAAGGGATAGGGGATTTTCAGAGGGGAAACTAGGAAAGGGAGTAACATTTGAAATGTAAATAAAGAAAATATCACCTTTGGCCTGAACTCCACCCCACAGGCTCCCTAGCATGCCCAGAATATTAGGATCACCAGTGAGTAGAACACAACATCTGTTCCAACAGAGCCAGGGTGCCTGGGACCAGCAGGAGCACAGATACAGTAACCCTGTCCAACCAGTGGCTCAGTTCCTTCTGGTCAGCACCAGCTCCAGAGCACCTTGGGTCGGAACTCAGAAGACAGTCCCAAGGTCTCCAGAGGACTCTCTACCCTGCAGGTGCCCTAGCATGCCCAGTATCTTAGAATCACTGGTGAGTAGAACACAAACATCTGTTCCAACAGAACCGGGGGTGCTTGAGGGCCAGCTGGAGCAGAGACACAAGAACCTTGACCTACCAGTGGCTCAGGTTCATTCTAGTTGGTGCTGGTCTACTTTGGTTTCGAACTCATAGGACAGTCCCATGGTCCCCAGAGGAGGTACCACTTCCAAGTACTCTAACATGCCCAGGATCTTAGGATACCAGGAGCTTGGTCACACCAGGATCTCAGGGTCTCAGAGGAAGTTTGACTGCCAAGAACTCTGACACACCCAGAATCTCAGGTACACAGGATCCTGGAATCACAGGATCACAAAGAAAGCTGGACTCTAAGAAGTTCTGACTCAACTGGGACTATAGGAAGGGCAGGCTCCAATCAGATATATCAAGGGCAGGGAACACTTGAGAAAATCAGATGGCAGGAGGCAAACATAAGAATAGATGCAACAGAAACCAAGGTTACTTGGCATCATCAGAACCCAACTCTCCCACCATAGCAAGTCCTGGATACACCATCACACTAGAAAAGCAAGATATGGATCTAAAGTCACTTCTCATGATGATGATGGAGGACAATATGAGGACAGTTGGGGTTCAGGGTGGGGGGAGGTTATAGAGGACTTTTAGGATAGCATTTGAAATGTAAATGAAGAAAATATCTAATAAAATGGTTATATAAAAAATACCTTATTTCCCCATCCATTTACCTGCAAAACTCAGGATGTCCTCATTCTTAGTAGCAGAGTAGTATTCCATTGTGTAAATGAATTACATTTTCTGTATCCATTCTTCTGATCTGGGACATCTAGGTTGTTTCCAGCTTCTTACTATCACAAATAAGGCCACTATGAACATAGTGGAAGAAGTGCCCCTGTGGCATGGTTGGGCAACTTTTGGGTATATTCCCAGAGTGGTATAGCTGGGTCTTGTCCTCCAACAGGAAGACAGGATATCAAGTGAGGGATGGGATAGCCATCCCACAGTCACATCTCCGACCCATAATTGTTCCTGTCTGAAAGAATTACAGGGATGGAAATGGAGAGGAGCCTGAGGAAAAGAAAGTCCAGCGACAGGCCCAAAGTGGGATCTAGCTCAAGGGGAGATCCCAAGGCCTGACACTATTACTGAGGTTATGTAGTGCTCACAAAAAGGGATCTATCATGACTTCTACAGAAAGACCCAATAAGTAGCTGAAAGAGTCAGATACAAATATTTCCACCCAACCAATGGACAGAAGCAGCTGACCCCTGTTGTTGAATTAGGGAAGGCTGAAAGAAGCTGAGAAGGGCGATCTTGTAGAAGGACCAGTAGTCTCCATTAATCTGGACCCCCAAAATCTCTCAAACACTGGACCACCAAACAGACAACATACACCAGCTGATAAGAGGCCCCCAATACATGTATAGTAGAGGAGTTCCGTGCCTGTATTCATTCAGAGATGATGCACCTAACCCTCCAGAAACTGGAGGCCCCAAGGAGTTTAGAAGTCAGGTGGGGTGGAGGGTAGGGGCATCCATGTGGAGATGGGATGTGGTAGGGAGGAGGTGTGGGATGTGGAGCTGCTGGAAGGTAGATGGGGAGTGACAGGGAATGGGATATGGCGTGTAAAAAATAAATTAAAAATAAAATTAAAAAAAACTTCCTTAAAGAAATACAGGAGGACACATCAAAACAGGTGGAAGAATTGAACAAAATCATCCAGTATCTAAAAAGGGAAATACAAACAATAAAGAAATCAGAATGGTAAACAACTCTGGAAATAGAAATCCTAGGAAAGAAGTCAGGAGCCATACATAGATCCAAGCATAACAAACAGAATACAATAGATAGAAGAGAGAATCTCGGGTGCAGAAGATAACAGAAAACATTGACACAACAATCAAAGAAAATAAACAGGACACAACATTTTACTGCATACAGGAAACCTGCCTCAGTGACAAAGACAGACACTATCTCTGAGTAAAATGCTGGAAAACAATTTTCCTAGCAAATGCTTCCAAGAAATGAGCTGGGGTAGCCACTCTAATATTGAAAAAAAATTGACTTTCAACCTTTGATAAAGTTATCAAAAATGATAAGGAGGGACACTTCATACCCATCAAAGGTAAAATTTAACAAGATGAAATCTCAATTCTGAACATCTATGGTCCAAATGCAAGGGCAACCACATTCATTAAATAAACTTTAGTAAAGATAAAAACACACATTTCACCACACACAAAAATAGTGGGAGATTTCAACACACCATTCTCATTAATGGACAAATCCTGGAAACAGAAACTAAACAGAGGCACAGTGAAACTAACAGAAGTTATGAAACAAATGGATTTAATTGATATCTATAGAACATTTTATCCTAAAACAAAAGGATATACCTTTTATACCTTTTTCTCAGCAACTCATGGTACCTTCTCCAAAATTGACCATACACTCAGTCACAAAACAGTCCTCAACAGATATAAAAATATAGAAATAAGCCCATGCATCCTGCCATATCACCACTGATTATGGTTGGCATTCAATACCAACATAGTTAATAAAAAGCCCACATACATGTGGGAGCTGAACAGCATTTTACTCAATGATAACTTGGTCAAGGAAGAAATAAATAAAGAAATTAAAGACGTTTTTAGTTTTTAATGAAAATGAAGCCACACCATAACCAAACTTATTAGACACAATAAAAGTAGTCCTAAGAAGAAAACTCATAGCTTTGAGTGCCTCCAAAAAGAATCAGGAGAGAGCATAAATGAGCAGCTTGACAGCACACCTAAAAGCTCTAGAAGAAAAGGAAGCAAATTCACCCAAGAGGAGTAGATGGCAATCAAACTCAGAGCTGAAATTAACCATGTGGAAACAAAAAGAACTATACAAAGAATCAATCAAACCAGGAGCTGGTTCTTTGAGAAAATCAATAAGATAGATAAACCTTTAGCCATATTAACTAGAGGTTACAGGGACAGTATCCTAATTAACAAAATCAGAAATGAAAACAGAGATATAACAAAAGAATCTGAGGAAATCCAAAATTTCATCAGATCTTACTACAAAAGCCTACAACACAAGCCTACTCAACACAACTGGAAAACCTGGATGAAATGGACAATTTTCTAGACAGATACCAGGTACCAAAGTTAAATCAGGATCATATTAATGATCTAAACAGTCCCATATCCCCTAAAGAAGTAGAAACAGTCATTAATATTCTCCCAAAGAAAAAAAGCCCAGGTCCTGTTGGATTTAGTGCAGAGTTCTATCAGACCTTCAAAAAGGACCTAATTACAGTACTCCTCTAACTAATCTACAAAATAGAAACAGAAGGTACTCTACCCAATTTGTTCTGTGAAGCAACAATTACTCTGATACTTAAATCACACAAAGAGCCCACAAAGAAAGAGAACTTCATATAAAGAAAATATCTAATTAAAAAAAAAAGAAATAGAACTTCAGAAAAAAATCCCTTATGAATATTGATGCAAAATACACAATAAAATTCTTGCAAACTGAATCAAAGAACACATCAAAATGTTCATCCATCATGATCAAGTATGCTTCATTCAAGACATGCAGGGATGGTTCAATATATGGAAATCCATCAATGTACTTCACTGTTTATACAAACTCAAAGTCAAAAACCACATGATCATCTCATTAGATGCTGAGAAAGCATTTGACAAAATCCAACACCCATTCATGATAAATGTCTTGGAAAGATCAGGAATTCAAGGCCCAATTCTAAAGATAATTAAAGCAAAATACAGCAAACCAGTAGCCAACATCCAACTAAATGGTGAGAAACTTGAAGCAATCACACTAAAATCAGGAATAAAACAAGAGTACCACTGTTTCCCTCCCTATTCAATATAGTACTTAAAGTCCTAGCCAGAAAAATTAGACAACAAAAGGAGATCAAAGGAATAAAAATTGGAAAGGAAGAAGTCAAAATATCCCTATTTGCAGATGATATGATAGTATATATAAGTGGCCCCCAAAGTCCCACCAGAGAACTCCTAAACAGATAAACAACATCGGAAAAGTAGATGGATATAAAATTTACTCCAAAAAAAAAAAATTATCGGCTGTTCTCTACGCAAAGGATAAACAGGATGAGAAAGAAATTAGGGAAACAATACCCTTCACAGTAGTCCCAAATAATATAAAATACATTGGTGTGACTCTAATTAAGGAAGTGAAAGATCTGTATGATAAGAACTTCAAGTCTAGAAGAAATAAATCGAAGAAGATCTCAGAAGATGGAAATATTCCCCATGCTCACGGATTGGCATGATTGCCTAAAGCAATCTACAGATTCAATGCAATCCCTATCAAAATTCCAACTCAATTCTTCACTGAGTTAGAAAGGGCAATTTGCAAATTCATCTGGAATAACAAAATACCTAGGATAGTAAAAACTATTCTCAACAATAAAAGAACCTCTGGTGGAATAACCATGCCTGACCTCAGGCTGTACTACAGTGCAATTGTGATAAAACTGCAAGGTACTGGTACAATGACAGACAGATAGATCAATGGAATACAATTGAAGACCCAGAAATGAAGCCATACACCTATGGCCACTTCATCTTTGACAAAGGAGCTAAAACTGTCCAGTGGACAGAAGACAGTGTTTTATTTCATTTCATTTCATTTTTTCAAATTAATTTTTTATTATTAGATATTTTCTTTATTTACATTTCCTAGTTTCCCCTCTAAAATTCCCTTTCCCCTCCCCCTTCCCCCTGCTCTGCATCCCATCCAATCCTATTCCTGGTCTTTGCATTCCCCTATATTGGGGCATAGAGCCTTCACAGGACCAAGGGCCTCTCCTCCCATTAATGACTGACTAGGCCATCCTCTGCTACATATGTAGCTAGAGCCACAAGTTCTACCATGTGTTTTCTTTGATTGCTGGTATAGTTCCAAAGAGTTCTGAGGTTACTGGTAAATTCATATTGTTGTTCCTTCTATGGGGCTTCAGTCCCCTTCAGCTCTCTGGGTATTTCTTTGACTCCTTCAGTAGGGACCTAGTGCTCCATCCAATGGATGACTGTTATCATCTACTTCTGTATTTGCCAGGAACTGGTAGAGCCTCTCAGGAGACAGCTATATCAGGCTCCTGTCAGCATGCTCTTGTTGGCACTTGCCTAATGCAGAAGACAACATTTTCCACAAATGGTTGTAGTTCAACTGGAGGTTAGCATGTTGAAGAATGCAAACTGATCCATTCTTATCTCGTTGTAAAAAGCTCAAGTCTAAGTGGATCAAGGAACTCCACATAAAACCAGAGAAACTGAAACTTAAAGAGGAGAAAGTGGGGAAGAGCCTCCAAGATATGGGCACAGGGGGAAAATTCCTGAACAAAAGAGCTTCTTCTGTAAGATCAAGAATAAACAACTGGCCAATTTTCTGAGGAACTGCCAGACTGATTTCCACAGTGGTTGTACAAGCTTGCAATCCCACCAACAATGGAGGAGTGTTCCTCTTTCTCCACATCTTCGCCAGCATCTGCTGTCACCTGAGTTTTTGATCTTAGCCATTCTGACTGGTGTGAGGTGGAATCTCAGGGTTGTTTTGATTTGCATTTCCCTGATGATTAAGTATGCTGAACATTTTTTCAGGTGCTTCTCAACCATTTATTATTCCTTACTTAAGAATTCTTTGTTTAGCTCTGAGCCCCATTTTTTAATGGGGTTATTTGATATTCTGAAGTCCAACTTTTCCCGCAATACCTCTCCTGGATATATTTCCAGAAGATGTTCCAACTGGTAAGAAGGACACATGCTCCACTATGTTCATAGCAGCCTTATTTATAATAGCAAGAAGCTGGAAAGAACCCAGATTCCCCTCAACAGAGGAATGGATACAGAAAATGTGGTACATTTACACAATGAAGTACCAGTCAGCTATTAAAAAGAATGAATTTATCAAATTCCTAGGCAAATGGATGGACCTGGACAGCATCATCCTGAGTGTGGTAACCTAATCACAAAAGAACTCACATGATATGTACTCACTGATAAGTGGATATTAGCCCAGCAACTTAGAATACCCAAGATACAACTTGCATAAAACATGAAACTCAAGAAGAATGAAGTCCAAAGTGTGGTCACTTTGCCCCTTCTTAGAATTGGGAACAAAACACCCAAGGAAGGAGTTACAGAGACAAAGTTTGGAGCTGAGACGAAAGGATGAACCATTTAGAGACTGCCGAAAGCAGGGATCCATCCCATAATCAGTCTCCACATGCAGACACCGTTGCATACACCAGCAAGATTTTGCTGAAAGGACCCTGATATAGCTGTCTCTTGTGAGGCTATGCCAGTGCCTGGCAAACACAGAAGTGGATGCTCTTAGTCATCTATTGTATGGATCACAGGGCCCCCAATGGAGGAGCTAGAGAAAGTACCCAAGGAAGTAAAGGGGTCTGCAACCCTATAGGTGGAACAACAATATGAACTAACCAGTAACCCCAGAGCTCATGTCTCTAGCTGCATATGTAGCAGAAGATGACCTAGTTGGCCATCATTGGGAAGAGAGGCCCCTTGGTCTTGCAAACTTTATATGCCTCAGTATAGGGGAACACCAGGGACAAGAAGTGGAAGTGGGTGGGTTGGAGAGTGTGGGGGGGTATGGGGGACTTTTGGGATAGCATTTGAAATGTAAATGAAGAAAATACCTAATTATTAAAATGTAAAAATATAAAAAAAATGAATCCACAAATGGGATCTCAGAAAATTGCAAAGCTTCTGTAGGGCAAAGGGCAGTGTCAATAAAACAAAATGGCAACCAACAGATTGGGAAAAGATCTTTACCAATCCTAAATCTGATAGAAGGCTAATATCCAATATACATATATAAAACTAGGAAGTAGGACTCTAGAATACCAAATAATCCTATTAAAAATGGGGTACAGAGCTCAACAAAGAATTCTCAACTGAGGACTACTGAATAGGTGAATACCACCTGAAAAAAATGTTCAACTTCCTTAGTCATCAGGGAAATGCAAATCAAAACAACCCTGAGATTCCATCTCATAACAGTCAGAATGGCTAAGATCAAAAACTCAGGTGACAGCAGATGCTGGCGAGGATATGGAGAAAGAGGAATACTCTTACATTTTTGGTGGGATTGAAAGCTGGTACAACTACTCTGGAAATCAGTCTGGTTTTTCCTCAAAAAATGGACAACTTCTACCAGAAGATCCAGCAATAGCACTCCTGGGCATGTATCCAGAAGTTTTTACAACTTGTAATAAGGTCACATGTTCCACTATGTTCACAACAGCCTTATTTTTAATAGCAAGAAGCTGGAATGAACCCAGATGTCCCCCAACAGAAAAATGGATATAGAAAATGTGGTACATTTATACAATGCAGTACTACTCAGCTATTAAAAATTATGAATTTATGACATTCTTAGACAATTTAATGTATCTGGAGGATATCATCTTAAGTGAGGTAACCCAATCACAAAAGTACACACATGATTTGCACTCACTCATTCCTTGATATTAGCCCCAAAGCTCAGAATACTCAAGATACAATTTGTAAAACACTGAAACTCAACAAGGAAGACCAAAATGTGGACACTTCAATCCTTCTTAGAAGGGGGAACAGAATACCCATGGAAGGAGTTACAGAGACACAGTCTGGAGCAGAGACTCAATGAATGACCATCCAGTCTCTGCCCCACCTGGGAATCTATTCCATAAAGTATCACCAAACCCAGACACTATTGCAGATTTCAATAAGAGCTTGCTGACAGGAGCCTGATATAGCTGTGTCTGAGAGGCTCTGCCACTGCCTGATGAATACAGAACTGGATGCTCACAATCATCCATTAGAGCACAGGATCCACAGTGAAAGAGCTAGAGAAAGTACCCAAGGAGCTGAAGGGGTTTGCAGCCTCCTAGGAGGTTGGAAATGTGAACTAACAACAATATGAACTAACCAGTAACCCCAGATCTCCCTGGGACCAAACCACCAATCAAAACAAAAACACATGGAGGGACTCATGGCTCTTCCTGTATATTTAGTAGAAGATGGTATAGTAGGTTATGTATGTGAGGAGAGGCTCTTGGTCCTGTGAAGGTTCTATACCCCAGTATATGGGAATCCCTGGGGCAAGAAGTGGGAGTCTGTTGGTTGGGGAGCTGGTGTAGGGAGGAGAGGATAGGGGATTTTTGGAGGGCAAACTAGGAAAAGGATAACATTTGAAATATAAATAAAGAAAATAGCTCATAAGAAAGAAATTTAAAAATTATCTAAAGAAAAAAAAGTAAATGGTATAATGAAATGCATTGTTTTGAATACTAACTGAAAAAAAAAAAAAAACAATATAAGTGCCAGGAAAAAATTAGTTCTATATGGCCCATTCTTTCTTTTAAATTTTTGTTTTATATTTTTAAAATTTGGGGTCTTTATAATTTCATTGACCTACATTTTTTTCTCATTTTGTTTCATTCTAGAATTTTCTAGTATTATCTATTACATTTAGCTCTTTAATCCATTTAGTGTTGATTTTAACTGGTTACAGCTGTCTGATTTAATTATTTTGTCCAATTTTCCTAATAAAATTTTGCAGTGTGTGTATTAGTATCTTTGTTGAAATTCACATTTGATATGTAAATTAACTGGTAGGCTCTCTATGATATTCCATGTGTCTATATGTCTGTTTTGTTGTGCTTCTTTGAATTTTGAAGTTTTAAAAAAATATTTTTAAATTAGGCAATGTAATATTTCCTGTTTTTCTCTTTTTATTCATTATGGCTCTAGCTATGCCTGTATTGTTTTCTAGTTCCATAAATGTATATTTCTTCTTCATTATCATATGAAGAATACCATTAATATGTTAGCAGTGATTTCACTGAATTTTTAAATTGTTTAGGAAGTAAGGGTACATTAATTGCATTACTTCTTTCAGTATATAATCATCTGACCTATTTAAACTTCTGTGTGTTCTCTTTAATCTACTTCCATAAGATTGTATATATTTCATTGTAGAAATATTTCACTTATTTAGCTAACATTATTCTGGCTTTCCATTTCTGACAACAACAACAAACACACCAAAAAACACAAAAACCAAACCAAACCAACCAAACAAAAAATCCAAAAAGCATAGAGCCAGATTGTTTTAGAGCACAATTCAACTAAACTTTCAAAGAATTAGTGCAAACATCTCTCAAATTATTCTTCCAATTAGGGACAGGAGTAATATTGCCCAGTTGACTTTTATGAGTCTATAGTTACTCTAGTTCCCAAACCACATAGTCAACAAGAAAGCAAATTCCACACCAATATCCTTCTTGTACTTAGATGCAAAAATAACCAATAAAAGCATTTCCAAATGAAATCCAAGAACACATGAAAAAAGTTCATCCTCCATATTCAAGTAGGCTTCATCACAGAGAAGCAGGTGTGGTTCAGTATTAACAAAACAAAACAAACAAACAAAAAAGTCAAAACAAAGCAACAAAAATAAACAAAAAAACAAGAAGTGATTTATTATATAAACACACAGAGAGAAATAAAAAACAGTGATTTCATTAGATAAACAACATTTCTTTGAAAATAGCAACACCCATTCATGATACATGTCCTGATGACTACAAGGGTAAAGGCCAACAAATAAGGAGACAAACTGTGGAGCAGAGACTGAAGGAAAAGCCATCCAGAGACTGACCTACCTGGGGATCCATCCCATATACAGTCACCATTTGCAGACACTATTGTGGATGCCAACAAGTGCTTGCTGACAGGAGCCTGATACACCTGTCTCATGAGAGGCTCTGCCAGAGCCTGAAAAATACAGAAGTGATTGCTCCCAGCCAACTATTGAACTGATCATAGGAAGAAAAACAGTATCAACCAACCAGAGCACCAAGGGTCTAAACCATTAACCAAGAAGGAAGGACACATGGCTATATCTGTATATATAGAAGAAGATGGCCTTGTTGGACATCAAAGGGAGAAGCATCCCTTGGTTCTGTTAAGGCTTGATGCCCCAGTGTAGAGGAGTATGAGCAACAGGAGGCAGGAGTGGTTGGGTGGGTGGGCGCCTACTCTCATAGAAGTAGGAGGAAGGGGGATGGAATAGTGAGTTTCTGTTGTGGGGGAAATCAGAAAAGGGGACAAAATTTGAAATGTAAATAAATAAAATAAATAAGTATAATATCTAATAAAATAAATAATATACAGACAATTTACAGGACATCTATTTTTAACATGAATGTAAATCTAGAATAACTCAAAGCAATTCTACTGAAACCAGAAAGAAGAAGTTGTTTTCCACTCTGTCAATTTTTATTCAATATAATACTTAAAATCATCACTAGAGTAATAAGCCAATTGAAGGAGATCAAGGTGATACAAGTTTGAAAGGCAAAAGTCACAAAATCACTATTTGAAGATCATATGATAGTATAAATAAGTGACTCTAAACAATTCCACCCTGGAAATTCTGTCTGTGATAAATGTTTTTGGTAAAGTAGCTAGTACAAACTTCCCTTAACAATCAGTACTCCTTCTATATACAAACACAAATAGGACTAAGAAAGAAATCAGAGACACAATACCTTGCACAATAACCTTAAATAATATAAAGTATCTTGAGACAACACTAACTAAACCTTGAAAACCTATGAAAGAAACTTCAAGAGTTTGAAGAAAAGTTCAAGAACATGTAGGTAATGGAAAGATATTTCATGTTCATGGATCTTTATGATTAATATATTAACAATTATATACATATACAAATACATATGTGTGTATGTATGTGTTCCATCTTACATCTGTCAAAATGGGTAAGATCAGTAACATAAGGTGATAGTGCATGCTAAGAAATATGTGGAGCTCAGGGAACATTCCTCCAATGTGGTTTTAAACTTGTACAGACACCATAGAGATCAATATACCAGTTTCTTCGAAAGTTTGGAGTCATTCTCCCTTCCAAATCTAGTTATATTACTCTAGAGGATAAACCAAAGAATGCTTCATTCTGCCCCAAGGACACTTGTTCTTAGCAGTCCATTGCCACTCTATTCATAACATCTAGATATTGTAAACAACTTAGATGTCCCTTAACAGTCCCTTAACAGATAAAGAAAATGTGTTACATTCTCATAATGGAATATTATTCAGCTATTTAAAAAATGACATGAAGGCAAATCATTCTGAATGAGGTGACCCAGACCCTGAAAGATATATATGGTAAGTATATGTTTATATGTGGATATTTCCCTTTAAATCAATAATGAAACATCTATAATCAGTAGACCTACAAGAGTTTAGGTACATATGAAGAGAGTAGGGGGAAACACATAGGTCTCCTTGAGAAAGGAATATACAATAGCATTTATGTGTATATTTGGGCTAGTGTGAAGGGAGGAATGAAGGATTATGTTGTAAGGAAGGCAATAGATATTAGGGGTTGAAGGAATGCAAGGAGAGAGAGCTAGAAATAAGGGACATTTGAGGGATAATGTGTGAACCTAGGGGAGTGGAATCTTCATAAGTTATATGATGGTAATACTAGTAACATCTAATAATGGGGAATGAGCCTCAACTGGCCATCCTCTTTTACCAAAGGAAGCTTCCAGTAGTGGGAATGAGATGCACTCATTGAGTTCTTGGTCAAGGAGGTCTCATGAAAATTAACAATCTAGTCTATTGCTAAAACAATGCATTGCTCTCCGCAAACTGACAACAGGGCTGCATTGTTGAGGGCAATACCCATGCAAATCATTGAACATGATTAAGTTGATCTGGTACCTACATGGAAACTTCACCCCCATATTATACTTGTCCTTAGTGTGGGAAGGTACTCTTCAGGTTACCAAAAGGGGAATATAAAAATCATCTCAGCAACAAATCATTTGACCTACAATCTGCCCTGCTTTTATGCTAGGACAATGGTTGACCAGAACTTGTTAGAGTAGATAATCAGTGTCTGACATGACTTAAAGCTCATTCCATAAGACAGAGCCCATACACGACAGTGCTTAAACCATGAACCAGACTAAATGTTCAGAAATCTATGGTAAAACTAAACATTTAGTTTTTTAAAATTACAAATAAAAATAACTCCTAGTGATATTCTGCAACACTCACTGATTGATGCCTTATCCAATCATCATCAAAGAAGAGTCCTCCTTCAGCAGATAGGAAAAGTTGCAATCCTACAGCCAGATATTCTGAGACAGACTATCTCAATGTGAAGTCTCCATCAAAATTCTCTCCTCAGAGCTCATGAAATCCAAAGGAAGTGGAGGCAGAAAAACATTAAGAGCTAGCAAGAATGGAGGACACCAGAAGAATGATGCCTTTTAAATCAACTAAACAAGTCAGATATGACCTCACAGAGGCTGAAGCCTCAGCCCAGGGCCTACAAGGGTTGGCACCAGATCCTCTGCATATATAGTACAGCTTTTAGGTTAGCATTTTAATGGACAGCTGACTGTGAGGGCAAGTGTGTATCTAACTCTTGTGCCTGCTCTTAGGATATTTTCCTTCTATTGAGTTACTGTGTGCAATCTCAATATGATTATTTTTGCTTCATCTTATTTTATGTGATTTTGTCATGTTCTGTGTTATGTCTTAGAAGCCTGTTTTTTCTTTATTCTAGTGTTTTTCTTACTGAGCTATTTCAGCTTGCCTATTTCCTTTCTAATGGGAAACATAAAGGGAATGGATCCAGAGTGGAAGTGAGGTCAGGAGGAACTGGACTAAGCAGAGGGAGAGGTAACTTTAATCAAGATATATTAGGGTATGGGGGACTTTTGGGATAGCATTGGAAATGTAAATGAGGAAAATACCCAATAAAATATTTTTAAAAAGATATATTTTGTTAGAAAACAAACTATATTCAATAAAAAGGAAAATTATAAAAACAATCACTTGACTTCAATTTTTAAAAATGTGTTGATAAAAAATCAACAGGAATGCCATCGTGTACTTTTTGTGTTACCCATCTAATGTGGGCTTTGTTCTACTCTTAATTGTTATTGATATACCCAATGAGACTCCATAGGAGTGAAAGTAATTTTTCATTTGCAAGAAGATAACAATTTTATACATGTTCTTAGTGGTAGAAAACTGTATATACTTTCTCATCTCAGTGGTAAGATATTTGTTTCAACTTGTTCAAGGCTTCTCCGTGTTGCTATATACTATTTGAGTTCTTTACATTTTTTATCTTATCTTTTGTTGTATATCATGGTTTCTAATTCTTTTTATGAGGTTTCTGTATGTGTATTTTTTGTTCTTTAAAACAAAATCTGATTTGGTTCTTATTGATATGCTTTCTAAAGATCAAAAAGAAGGATAGTAATGGAGTTTAGTCTGTTGGAAGGTGGGAAATATCTGCAAGGAACAAGGGGGAGGATATAACCATGATATAACCATGAAAACCATTTCAATTAAAATGTATTGAAAAATAAAACTTAAGCATATTTATGAAAAAAATTGTTGAGGCTTGTTGTGTGGCCTTTTATATATTCTATGCTGGATAAATATGCATCTCTGAGTGAGGAAAAATGCTATTCTTTAGTTAATTGAATGAATGTTCTGTACAGATCAGTTATATGTACTATAACTATTAAATCTACAATATAACTTAAATTTAATATATCTTTGCTGATCTTCTGTCTAGTTGTTCTATCCTTCAGTAAAATTTGAGATACATTTCTTAACCATAAGAGTGCTAACATTGATCTCTTCCTTTAAGTCCATCAAAGGTTATTGTATAATTTTCATATTGGCTGTTTTGTTTTGTTGAAACAGGATATCAGAAAATCCAAGTAAACATTGAACTTATCTAAGGATGAACTTGGACATTTGATCCTCATGATTTTGCATGCCAAGATCTGGGACTACAGGTCTGTGTTAACAGTGAGATTGAATTCTTTCACAAAACAATATGCATTTAAATTTGTTCCAGAATTTTTTCTGACCCAATATCACATTTATTTTGAGCTCTGAATCATATAAAATTATCTACATGTAACAGAGGTTTCTTTTCATTTCCCCAGCAAAGGACACTTTAGTCATTTCTTCATTTAACAATTATGGAGTTTCTATGAACATGCAGGGATTTGTTTAAATTTTCAATTAGTTTTGGAAAATGCTATGGAGTATGTTTGATATATCATATGCTAAGAGTATGTATTATTTTGTAAGAAAAGAAGAAATAAGACAGTTTTTATTTTACTCTTCTAGTTTCAAATTAATTTCATTTTGTGAGATGAATATCTGTATTACATTATATTACATAAAGAATATATTCAGTTTCTGTGCAGAAAATGCAATAAGAAACTTACCACTCATAATATCAAGGAAAATCACTGATTAAGGCAACTATCCTGATAAAAGAGACAATTAATAGGGAAACAAGTTATTATTAAGATTTATTATAATGTATACTTTTATCTGATTCACATAATAGTTATGTTATTATGTAATTGTTATATATTTTATAAAGATTTCTGAAAAGTTTATTTCATCCAAAAAATTCCATATCAAGCAATAATCCTACTGAGTTGTATAGTCAGTTGTGAAAGGGTTTTCAAGCTTATCTATTACATTGAAATCCTTATCACATAAAATATAAGGATACTATATTAATGTAAAATATATACCATAGAGTTATAATTTTCATTCCAAAATATTTCTTTCATAAAAATCAGTAATTTTTGTATTCCTCCATATATAAAATGTTAGTGATTCCAGGGTAGTCTTTGCAAAGGTGGCTTTTAGAGTATCAGAAGAGTGCTACTTAAAATTATGATTTCCAGTGAGATGGTGGACTGCAGTTATATTCCATCACCTATTAAATACAGATGGCAATATACAGTGTTCGAAAGTTATTCTCCTTTTCAGTCTTCTATGTTTATATTTCTGACAGTGAAACACAATATACTGTGGAAAATTTGAAAGCTGGTTCCTTTTGTTTTATTTTTCTTTCACAAAATACATCCTGGCTGTAATATTTCCTTCTTTTACTCTTCCCAGTTTCCTACACACCTCCCTTTTTATCCTCTTTTAGTCTTTAGAAAATGATGAAATTCCTAGGCAAATGGTTGAACCTGGAGGGCATCATCCTGAGTGAGGTAACACAATCACAAAAGAACTCAAATGATATGTACTCACTGATAAGGGATATTAGCCCAGAAACTTAGTATACCCGAGATATCAGAGACAATTTGTAAAACACATGAAAGTGAAGAAGAATGAAGACCAAAGTGTGGACACATTGCCCCTTCTTAGAATTGGAAACAATCACCCAAGGAAGGAGTTACAGAGACAAAGTTTGGAGCTGAGACAAAAGGATGGACCATCTAGAGACTGCCATACCCAGGGATCCATCCCATAATTAGCCTCCAAACAATGACACCATTGCATCTAGCAAGCGTTTGCTGAAAGGACCCTGATATAGCTCTCTCTTGTGAGACTAGGCCGGGGCCTAGCAAACAAGGAAGTGGATGCTCACAGTCAGCTATTGGATGGATCACAGGGCTCCCAATGGAGGAGCTAGAGAAAGTATCCAAGGAGCTAAAGAGATCTGCAGCCCTGTAGGTGGAACAACATTATGAACTAACCAGTACCCCAGAGCTCTTGTCTCTAGCTGCATATGTATCAAAAGATGGCCTAGTCAGCCATCACTGGAAAGAGAGGCCCATTGGACACGCAAACTTTATATGTCCCAGTACAGGGGAACGCCAGGGCCAAAAAGTTGGAATGGGTGGGTAGGGTAGTGGGGGGGGGGGGGAGATGTGGGACTTTTGGGATATCATTGGAAATGTAATTGAGGAAAATACAAAATTAAAAAAAAATTAAAAAGAAAAGAAAATGATGAAAATTTTACCGCAAAGAAACCAAGCTGTTCTAATTCTTCCCATTACTCACTTTAGCAATTTTACAAACTTATACATAAAAGTAATTTAGACAGCATTACTAAAAAAATGTGATAAATGTGAAACATATACATGCCCCTATGAAGTGCTTTTGTCAGCAGTATGAATTTAAATCTAGCTTCATTTTTGTAAGAAACAAGATAGATTATACAAATAACAAAGGACAAGTAAATATTCAACAAAATCTACATCTTTTCATATTTTAAAGGTTAATTTACCTGGCTATGAGGCACATCACTGTCATAAGGGCCAAAAACAAGACAAAACAATAAAAAAAATAGAGTGTACTGTTCTTATTAAGAATAACTTAAGAAACATCATAATGTGAAATGTAGGTTTTGGTCACATCATGAAGCAAATATTGTGAACAATGCTAGCAACACTTTGATAATAGATAGTGTATTATACTGTAGAAATTAATTATAGTTTCTGTATCATAGTTGTGATATATTCATTGTGAGTTCATCAAATGCCCATAATATTTAGAGACAAGTGCTGAAAAAAAGTAGCTAATTTGTCTTCATGTTTATGAACATGTCCTTGTTACTCTAGAATCCTAACCTTGAATATTACAAGGCATGAGGGTTCAATTAGTAACTTTAGTAAAAGAAAATATCTGAGTAGTGTTTTCTAAAAAGAATGCTATTAAAGGATGATTCCTGTCAGCAAAATATGAAGGACATAAAAAAATCCTTAGAAATGTTTATCTTAGAACAGAACATTTCAAACATAAAATTTGACATTACAAAGCCCTTCAAGGTTGGATGTTTCATAACCATTCTAAGAATAGGAAAGAATCCTTGATGAATTGAGAGGTTATGTGGAAGATGGAAAAGATCAGGGCAAAAAAAGATTTAATGATGAGACAGATGATGAAATTGTGAATTAGGGTGGTCAGGCTCAGGAGAAATATAGCATACCATGCTGACAAAAATAATAAGTCAATTGAATGATTTTAATGAGAGGAAGAGGTAATAATATTTGTAATTCAGAGATTTAATATACCCCTTTATGCGTGTATATATTCTTTTGTTATGAATTTTAAGGTATTGAAATTATTGCGAAGTGGATCTGTACTTTATTTATATATTGAATTGCATGGTTTCTTTTAAATTCAATGTTTAATAAATGTTCGACTGCTGGGTGTGGTGGCGCACGCCTTTAATCCCAGCACTCGGGAGGCAGAGTCAGGTGGATTTCTGAGTTCGAGGCCAGCCTGGTCTACAAAGTGAGTTCCAGGACAGCCAGGGCTATACAGAGAAACACTTTCTCGAAAAACCAAATAAACAAACAAACAAACAAACAAACAAATAAATAAATGTTCGAATTTTGTATTTGGATTTGAAATTTAAGTAGAATGGGTAGGTATTAATTATTTGCTAATTGATTTTTTTAGTTAAAAAGAGGTTTCAACTCACTTATGAATGTATGTTAGAAAAAACACCAAAGGCAGACACGTAGATAAGAGGACAGAGTAGAAATCTTATTTATGCAATAATGTGAAAGAAAATGAGCAATACATAATCCAGGTAAGCATTCCAAGGCAAAGCATGGTCGTTATTTTAAGTAGCAAAGTTGTATTCAAGCTTATGGGCATGTCCTGGTTACCCTGCGAAGTTAACTTAAACATTACAAGGCATGAGGCATCACCAGGCCACCAAAAGTGGCATCAGTGAGGTCACACAGATAAGTGCTCCCTTTCTCTCTCTCACACACACATATTGGTATTGTAGAAAAAAATAACTAGCTAGATAATCAAGGATATGGTTACACAATTAGTGGTGGTATTTATCCCTGAATGTAGAACTTCAAAGAAGAGTCTGCATATCAGCTGGATCAATGGGAAACTTCAGTTAGCAGGGTACACTCTCACCTCCAAATGTATTACTTATTAACTCTTGGAAAAACCTGTGGTCTAGCCTGGTGCCATCATAAATAATATCAGAGAACAATGAGGGCTACTAAAGTGGGGCACTGTCTAGATGAGGCAGATTCCCATCCAAGGCAGCTACAGAGGTAGCTGGGAAATTATAACAATACTTGTCATATTCTCTTCCTCTATAAGCCAGTATTGGGGAATAGATCATCCTGAACTTCCTTGACATAGAAGTGCTGGAGCATAAGATAGCACCAAGGAAGATATTTAAAGCTATACTATATAAATTATTTTTAAATTAATAATTACTTTTGAAGGAATATGAAATCTTGATTTAATATGTATACTGGTTTGGTATCATAATATGACTTTTCTGAGTGCTTATATATCCATTCTCTATTTTCTTCATGCACACAACTAATGCATAACTTTTATCTCACTTTTTCTCTAACCTTATTCCTTCCTTATTTTACTTCCTTGCAAACATTTAATATTGTCTAAAAGGATGGACCTGGAAACAATCATTCTGGGTGATATAAACATGCCCAGAAAAACAAACACCACATGGTTCCTCTCATTTGAGAATGTTAGTTTTAGATCTTCAGATGAGTGTGTTTCATTTAGAATACCCATGGAGGGAAAGGAATAACTAAGGAGCCATAGGAAGGGGTTTTCAAAGAGGAAGGATAGAAGGTGTTGCAATAAAGGGATAAAAGCGAATAGCAAAATATTAAAGGTTAAATTGGGGTGGAGGAGGGAGAAAGGATAGAAGAGGGTATAAGGAGATTTATAAATGATAATAAAATTGCTTCAAAGAAAGCATATGTAAACCTACTAATCTAGAAACTTAGACACACACATACACAGGCACACGTACATGCACAAACACACACATACACACACACACACACACACACACACACACACACAGAGAGAGAGAGAGAGAGAGAGGAGGACAAGTCAGAATGTAGTTCCCTCATAAAGGGGGAGCAGTGGCCTCAATAGATACCAGGGATTTCTTTTTGTTGTTGTTGTTGCTGTTTTTGTTTTTGTTTTTGTTTGTTTTTTTTTGAGACAGGGTTTCTCTGTTTGGTCCTGGCTATCCTAAAACTCACTCTGAAGACCAGACTGGCCTCAAACTCAGAGACTGGCCTGCCTCTGCCTCCCAAGTGCTAGGATTAAAGGCATGCGCCACCAAGTCCAGCTTTTTTGTTTGTTTGTGTTTTATTTATTTGTTTTGTTTTTTGTTTTTTTTCAGGGAATACTTAAAACTTAAAAGTTCCAGTATCAATCATAAATTAACTGTTTTTTGCTTGTTGGTCAGTAGGTTCTATAGACACCCAAACAGTACTTATTATTGTCAATGCTCTTTATAACCCTTTTAACTAGATGATAAGATCCTATTTCTGAAGATACTGTATACTTGAGCCATAAACATTGATAAGTTAAGCTGGCACTGACCTGAAAACTTCACCCTTACTATCGTATTATAAAGTAAATAAAGGTGCTATGCATGCTGATGGAGGAGAAAAATAAGCAAAGAGTAAGAAAAGAGAAGGAAATAAAAGAAATTATAACTAGTCAAAATATCATTATTAGTAGATGATATGTTTAAACTCACATTCAAGATAAAGGTGATTCTGAGCAAAAGGAAAAATTCCAGAAATATCTTCATATATATTTTCAAGGTGTAGTATAGAAAACAGCAGAGTACAGTCACAAGACAAGATATGGAAATCAATGGTACAAGTGGAAGATCCAAATATAAACTGTGCATCTATAGCCACATGATTTCTTTGAAATAGATGCACAAAACATATATTTTACAAAAGAGAATATTTCCAACAAGTAATGTTTAGAAAACTGAATATTTGCCTATAGAATTAATAATAGTATAACATAGGGGAAAATAAGTATTAATATAAATAATTAATAGTTCTCTATGTCTTAATCTGAATAAAAGTCAACTCCAAAAGAATCTAAGATCTAAATGTATAATTTGAAACTCCACAGAGAAGAAAGGGAAATATTTGGAAAAACATTCCCATTTATTGGTCGAGGCAATCTCTTTTAAAATGGGACCCCAGTACCTTAGAAATTTCTACAAAACTCTAACCAATGTTATTTACTCAAATGAAAAAGCTTCACAAGAAAGAAAACAACAAACAAGTGAAAAGAAACCTTACAGAATGAGAGAAACTTGGTTATACATTTGATAGAGCATTAACATCTACTCCGTACAGAGAGAAAAAAATACTACATAATATAATTAATAAATTAGATGAGCAGACAACCCTCAAACAATTATGTAAAAATGGCCAGGAAAAATTAGAAAAATTCAACATTACTAGCTATCAGAGAAATGCAAATAAAATTCTACATTAATGTTGCTCACAACAATCAGAAGGCCCACACTCAATAAACCAAAAATAAATGCTGTCAAGGATAAAAGAACAGAAGGAAACAGTTTTTCACAACAGACAATAATGAAGAAATGAGAATTGTCAATGAGGTTCCTAAAATAATAGATTTTCCATATGATCTAACTATAGTACTCCTGGACATTTGCTCAAAATATTACAACTAACAATACTCCAGAGATATTTGCATATTGATATTTGTTACAGCACTATTCACAACAGCTAAATAATGGAACCAACATAGATTTTCATCAACAGATGAATAGATGTTATATAATCTAGATTGCTATGTAGACAGTGAGGCTGATTGGTGTCATAAATATCCCCATAGAAATTCAATTATGTTCCAAATGACATAACAATCAGACCTCAATATTCCACAAATAATTGGAAAGGAAAAATGATTCCTGTTTCTTTGTAATATTTTAAGTCCCATAAAGCCTGCCATCAGGTGACAATAGAAAGCTGATAATAACCTTCCTTATCTCAAGTGCACCCAGTCCACTGATGCCCACTGAACAGTATGAATCAGAATAAAAACTGTTGCATGATGTCAATTTGGTGCATTTGATTGTTTAAAGGACATAACTGGAATTCAAACTATTCTTGACATATGTGGATTCTTTAGCCTTATAACAGAAAATGTTATTATTCAGTATATAATACTAATGAAAATTCTAGCTCTTATTTTCAGCTTCAAACTTATGAAAAAGATATAATGATGAAGATCAGAGAGTGTCAAGTGCATTGAAACAAAGTGGCTGTGTTCTACATAAAATAAAATGCTTTTAGCCCAAAAGTAATAATCTAGTTTCCATGGCTTCAGAATATCCTGGAAAATTAAGCCTAGTATTAAAAACTAACTTTTGCATATTTTTTTAAATTAGTCCATTTTATTGTAAAATTTCTAATCAAGCAAAGTTGGAAAAGCATTTAATAGTTTAAGTAAATAGAAAATCTAGATATAAAGTTTCCTCACATTCAATTACATATTGAATCTCCTTTTAAGTTAATTCATTTTGTGAAAACTTGTCTTTTTTATTTTCTGATCTTTCTTTTTTATTAGATATTTTCTTTATTTACATTTCAAAAGTTAATCCTTTTCCTGGTTTTCCCTTCAAAAACCCCCCTCCCCCTCCCACCTTCCCCTTCCCCCTGTTCACCAACCCACCAGCTCCTCCTTCCCGGCCTTGGCATTCCCCTATACTGGGGCATAGAGCCTTCACAGGACCAAGGGCTTCTCCTCCCATTGATGAACAACTAGGCCATCCTCTGCTACATATGCAGCTAGAGCCATGGGTCCCTCCATGTGTACTCTTTGGTTGGCGGTTTAGTCCCAGGGAGCTTTGGGGTTACTGGTTAGTTCATTTTTTTGTTCCTCCTATGGGGCTGCAAACCTCTTCAGCTCCTTGGGTACTTTCTATAGCTCCTTTAATGTGGACCCTGTGCTCCATCCAATGGATGGCTGTGAGCATTCACTTCTGTATTAAAATGTAACTTTTTGTATATTTTTCTTTTTTATATATTTTAAAATCTAAATTTCTTTTTTTAATTTATTTTTTATTAGGTATTTTCCTCGTTTACATTTTCAATGCTATCCCAAAAGTCCCCCATACCCACCCCCCCAATCCCCTACCCACCAACTCCCGCTTTTTGGCCCTGGGGTTCCCCTGTACTGGGGCATATAAAGTTTGCAAGTTCAATGGGCCTCTCTTTGCAGTGATGGCTGACTAGGCCATCTTTTGATACATATGCAGCTAGAGACAAGATCTCCGGGGTACTGGTTAGTTCATAATGTTGTTCCACCTATAGGGTTGCAGTTGAATTTCAAGAAATCAGTGTATCTTCACAAACTGTATATGTATACATAATACTTAATAATACATAAAATATTTATATGTAATAAAATATTATATAAATACATGTAAAACATCAAACTCCATTTTCAGCAGTATATACAGATTTCAAATTGCATATACATTCTACTAACTATGAAGCCACATAGGAAGCAGGTAGCTCTCAAAGAACAGACAGGAAAGCAACGGGCTATTAAAACTAAGGAATCATCCAGCAGTATACCCAGCAAATTATTGACCCCTAATTGATAGTGTCCTCTTCATATTTGAGAACATATAAACTCTCATATATTTAGGAAAATACTACTTAAATGTACTTAAGGCTGATGATATGATGTGTCCCTTAGAAAGAAAAGTGATACAAGGTTTGCAATGAAAAGACCTGTATAGCTCATGGCAAAATAAATCAGTAAGAAATAATTTCTATGGTTTGGCTTATAGTTTAATAGTTTAATAGTTGATCACCTGTGAGCACTTGTATTTCTCAGGGTACAACCCAAACAACAGGATATAAATGGTCTAACCATGGTAGAAGAGAGATCTGTAAAGGTAACTAGGAGATCCTGGCAGGAGTAATTCATTTAGCTGACTATGAGACCCACAACAAAGTTAGCCATAGACAAGACCACATTTCACAATATTTAGTATAGACTGTCTATAACAGTTGTCTGTAGAGAGACATAAGTTTTGAAGCTGTGCTGTCTTTGCACATCTTGTATTCCCTAGCTCACCTTCCTAGGAAAATACATCTTTTCAAAATTCAAGTAATAAGATACTACAAAGTTTTGCCAACACAGAAGGACACTATAATAGAGTATGGTGAAAACAATGATTACATATCCATGTTGATACTAGGAAACTCATCTGGTATTGGCTTCTCCAAAGAATGTTAAAGTAATAAATTTACAAAATATGAGGAATCAATAGAAAACTAATAAAAAATCAAGTCTTAAAGGAACAATTTCTGTTATGTAGGAATGATATAGGGTGCATGGAAGAAATGATGAAAGATAAATATAAAACAAAGAATGTTGACTGGAAAATGGGAGGGCATACAGTTTTAATTAAATGAAAATTTTAGGTTAGGAAGCCAAAGTTCTAAAATGCAGACTAATTTCAGAGATCTTCTAACATTGAAGAACAGCCAAAACAGAAACAACAGCAAGAGAGAGAGAGAGTGTAAATCAATTAAAAGCAATGTGTAAAAACAGAAGTGGAAAGAAAGATTTAAATATAAAATTAGGACATTAAAACATAACTGTTTATGTATCTGGAGATGGGATATGTAAGTGGTGACCAAGACTATTAGGTTAAGATAGAAATATCATTAAAGGTGTCAGAACCATATAACAACATTACCAGCTAAACTATGTATGTATTCTAGGGTGACCTTTTCATATGGAATGGGCAAGGAGATCTAAATCATAGTTGCCCGGAAAAGCTTACTATTTCTGCCATAGCTACCACCCCTTCATATTACCATCCCCTGAATTTTTATCATATAGACAGGAGAGTAGCAAGAAAAAGTTATTTGGTGCACAAGGCAAGTTGTATAGCTAAAGAAGCTAGTATATTGGGGGAACATTACAGGAAAGCCATAGGATTATTGAGTTTTCTGATATTTCCATTTGATTGATATAATGTGTTATAGCATTATATAGTTAATAATGAGAGGTGGCTATGAGATTAAGAACTTTGGAAGCCTGTACATGTCTTAAATTGTGTTACTCATTTCAACTGCTGTTTACACACTTTCCCATATATACATTAAAAATCAACTTGCATTCTATGATTAGCTCAAAAATAAGATTATTTTTTAAACAAGACTGCACACATGCAGAACTTCTGGGGGGCATTTAATTGGTGTCATATGGGAGAGTGGGATGTATAGAAAAAGCCCTATGTTTTAATACAGCTTTTGACCTAAGCACAATTATTTTGATAATTTAATATATACAGTTAAATGTGATCATACATAGATCATATCAAGATTAATCTCCTCATTAACTCAAGTCCATCTATGTCCCTTTGAAAATGTATCTCTCAATTTCATGTCTTCCTTCTATAACCCTCTAATTCCAATAAGTCCTGCTTATATGTGCATTTGCATGTAGTTATGTGAAGGAGCCTAGGCCATCTATTTGTGGCTAGCTTGAAAATATGTAGGTCATATGCTGGTACGCAGAGCTGCTCTGAGTTTTAAAATTGTGATAGTTATGTCATTCAAGAAATTAATTTTGAGCTGAGCGTGGTGGTGCACACCTTTAATCCCAGAACTTTGGAGGCAGAGGCTGGCGAATTTTTGAGTTCGAGGCCAGCCTCGTCTACAGAGTGAGTTCCAGGACAACCAGGACTACACAGAGAAACCCTGTCTCGAAAAAAAAAAAAAAAAGAAATTAATTTTGAAAAAAGAGAAGTAACTGAGACTGATCAGTGGAGTTCCTTTGGTCCTATATCCAATATCAAATTCATCTATAAACTAATTCTCCTTGGGAAGAGGACACAAAGTTTAATTTTATTGGAGGAGCCATGGCAAAGACCCTTAAGTATTATGTAAAATAGTATGATATTTAGGAGATTAGCATCATCAAGGAAAAGCCTGTTTTAGGTGAAATATTAAGAAAAGTAACCATAGGAAAGGAGCTTTTCCAACTAAGTCTCCAAATTGTGAAATAGTCTAAAGGTGTACTTTAATTTGAGAAAGGATTTGCAAACAAAAATATGGTGCTAATGTGATTCGGAAGAGCAAGCTGGCAGTCAAACTTGCTGGGTTCATTTATGTATTCTAGATTTGGTGGTTAAAAATGATGCAAGAGTGAAGAACTCACAGATTCTTTCTCTGCCACTGAGGTCAGGCAACATGTGGTAGTGCTATATTCACTTGTAGAAGGTTTTGCCAAATAAAGGGCCAATGAGAGGTCACTATATGAAGCTATAAAAATAGTATCTGCGTTAAGTGGTGCCCTACAAATCTATGGATGCAACAGTCATTAGACATCTGTCAAGGAGAACTACATCCATGAAGTAGAACCAGTCTGAGATGAATGTTGATAGTAAAACTGAATTAGCTGAAATATTATATATTTGTTGCTGGATTATGGGTTTGTGTTTGTTCTACTGGATTTCCTCCTTCTCTTCCTCCTCTTCCTCCTCCTTCTCCTCTTTCTCCTTATTTAGTACAGTATTTCTTCACTATGCCCCTATTCCAACAGTTTGGAACAATGACATATATCCTGTATTTTCTGTGGCATTGCATGTTAGAAATACTTAATGTTGTTGTTGTGTTTTGTTTTGTTTTGCTTTGCTTTTACAGTACAGCACATTAAGAAATTGTTTGAGAGATTTTACAACCCCAAAAAACCCTGATATTTTTAACATTCAAATAAATAAATATGGAATTAGAATGTGTCTATAAGCCTATGTGGGTCTTGGAGTTCAATGTGATAGTTTGAATGAAAACCATCTCACACAGGCTAAAATATTTGAAAACTTGATTCCCAAATGGTTGTATTATTTGGGGAGGTTTAATGATTTTTGCTGTGGAGAGCACATTACTGCAGATGGGCATGGAGAGTTTATAGTTTCACCCTACTTCCACTTTCCTCTTTCTGCTTTGTTTTTGCAGTTGAAGATGAGAACTCCCTGATTCCTACTCTTACCATGGTCTTTATCTCTCACCCCCAACCTGGTAACTGTGAAAAGCTGCTTACCTCTAATCTATCCAGTTATTGACTGTAGGCACTTTTATTTAATGAATAGATTCAAATTGGGGAGCAAAATTTTATATAACAAATTTTATATAACAAAATTTTATATAACATCACATAGTCTATGTGAGAATCTGATCATCAGGAGCAACAAGATCTTGAGTGCCAGTATTTAGCATTTGAATGCAAACAGCACCAGAGTACCCCTCAACATAATATTATAAAATTTAAATTGTAACATTTAAAATAATTTTTGAAATTATGGGATGTCTACAGCTATATAACAAATAATAATTACCATTAACTGATTATTTTTCTAAATTAAGAAATGGCATTTGTGTTTTGAAATATATCTCAGTAGTTACAAAGATTTATTTCTCAATGATAAAGACCTAAGTTAAGGTTCTAGTATTCATATGTGGTGGATCAAAATGACTGTAATTTCTTCACTAAGGGATTTGATATTATTTTATTGCTCTGTTAGCACCTTCACACATGCATGCACATATGTGGACATAGACACATGCATATAAATAGGGTAACATAAAAATTAAAAAAGAAATGTCACTTCTTTGCTGATCTACATATAGCACATTCTATGTCTTTTTATTTCTACATGTGCCTAACGTGTACTGATATCTATAATATCCTTTGAGACTGAATTTTTCTTTTTACACTGCTATTGTGCATAATTCATAGGATATATTATAAGTAATGGCAGGTAAATACTTTTGAAACAATGAATAGGGAAATATATTTTAGAAATAAACTTAAATATGCGAACAATGCTTAGGTAATGATGAAGACAGAGTTGTACTGAGTTCTCAGATAAGATGCTTCATGGAATCTAGACATGCAGCTACTGCAATGTTGAAGAGAATAAAAAGCCTTCATCTGATCCATAAAATCTGTAAGATATTTGGCTAAGAGATGAATTTCTGGCCTAAAGTGACATGGAAATAACTGATGATGATCATTTCATGTAAGTCCAATTTTATCGAGAAAATATGGAGATTGGTAGAGATGATGAAAATAAATTGACTAATCAACAGAATGTAGGTCTGATAAGGACAAGATATGGGCATATAAAAATTTTCAGGCTTTAGAGAGTTCAGCCTGGTAAGTCCTGCTTGGTGCTGTAAATGGGTAATAACCCAAGTAAACTTTCAGGGAAAACATAGGCCTGGGGAAAAGCTGTTTCCACACTTGCCCTTGGTTTGAGGATGATAGGGCATGGAGGTCAGATGACAAGATGTTTCACATATTGTTGGTTTCATGGTCTCCGCTGAATCCGAATGAACAAGAGTTAAATAATGTTCTTTCTTCTCTCTGTGCTTTTCCAGCCTAATTGAGGCTGGGGATAAATTTGAGCCTAGCAAAACCTCACTAAGTAGAGTCAATGGTTGGTAGTCCTCCTTGCATTTCTCCCTCATCACAAACTTCTGGACCTCCCTAAATATCCACAATTAAAAACTTACACAGAGGATAGTTGCAAAGAAAAAGGGAAAAAAATCTCATATACTTAGCGATAGATCCAGGGAGCTGCTTCTTAAAGATAGTAATATTTAAAACTATTTTAACCTAAAAATGAAATATCATGCCATGGCTTCATAGTATAAAATAGCACTGTGAAAGCCATGATATTTCTCCCTCCACAAAACCAGTCTCCCAAGTGCATGGGCCTGACCAAATACAAGCACACTGTTGCTAGGAGCAAACTTCACAGAGCTCAATGTGCCAGAGTGAGGGTTGGTGACATTATCCAAACAGAAATATGAGCTATGTGAGTGGGCTCACCAACTTAGCAAAATTGGGTTGCCCTTAGAAAGAAATGTCATGCTTACTCCACATTGACACTCATGTCTCCACTGTATTTGGAAGGCAGAATTACAAAGTCAGGCTCAAGATGTTTTGTTACTAACATTTTGTACTACTATTGCATGCATGTCTGACATATAGTAATACACCAAAACACAACTAAATTTTGACAGAAACAGGGCATCAAAATTTGATGTGTCTTACAAGAAGAGAATAAAACCAACCATTTCATTAAGTCAAGTCCTGGGTTATATCCAAAGAAGGAGCCTTCTAGGGCCATGAGGAAACTGCTCTATAAATATTTTTGAAGTCACAGAAGTTCCTCTGTTCCAAATCAAAGTGTGATGTTGGCTAACAGAAGTTTCCCAGCTTTCAGACAATTTAGAGAGCCATCACTAAGACAACACGGGTGCGCTCGTAAGAAGACTTCTGCTGCTGAGCTAACATCCAGTTGTGATTTTATTTCCCTCTGTTTGGATAACACAATTTATAGCTTATGCCTTAGCTAAAATATACTGCCAAAGAAATGGTCAGCATCACACACACACACACACACACACACACACACACACACACACACACACACCACACATTCACACTGAAATCACACATTCCAGGCTCATGTCAGGGTTACTGCAGCAGCAAGCACACATTTACAAATAGCTAGAATGAAACAGCAGAAACTCAAGCTGAGAAGAGTTGTGCTTGCCAGATGTAGTGTCATTTTCATGAACCCAAGGCTCTGTGGGGATGAAGACGAAGGGATGATTGCCATTGCACAAGTATAAGTTTCTGAGCAATGACAGAATGAAGCACAGTGCCCCACTCCACTGCTGTGTCAGCCATCTTTTCACAGCTTCTAATTGTTCCCCTTTTATTTTCCACTTGCACAAAATAAAAACATTCCAGATCATTTTAGTTTTCAAATATCAATGCTAATAAATGTATGGGCCCTCATGAAATATTTAGGTGATAAACAGCTTTGATAAGTTTTCTACTAATGCAGACGCAATTATACAGAATGCAATGTGCTCTGTTATATTTTCAAAAGAACTATCAGTAATTGTGACATAGCTGCTCTGCAACAGTGTATGCATCTTTTAAAATATGTCAATTCCAGGATGTCAACATTTTTGCTAAAGCAGATGTTATACAGAAGTTAGGTAGAAATAGATCAGAGCTTTTAATGACAACAAGCCATACACATTTCATCTACATGAACATAATATGCAGAAACATTGATATGAAATACTAGAGATGAGTAGAGGTGTGGTAAATTCTCCTTTTAGGGTTTGAATCACTCCTTCCTTGCTTGGACCCTTTAAAGCATGCCCATTATTCATACTTCAGTCATGTTTAGCAGAGGAGCTATGAGGCTTCAGCGTTCTACACATACCAACAGTGACATGGGTTTTCACCATGAGAAGCTTTCCAACTAGTTTTGTCCTATGGAGAAATGTGAAAGAGAAAATACAAAATGTGGATAAGACCTAGAAATGTTGATGATCTCTCTGCTACTGTTCTTAATTTCCACACAGCTGCAACTAACCTTGTATTTTAAAGTGTCAAAAATTATACATTTCCCTCTATAAAGTGACTTTCACAAAGCTTAACATTTTACTGAGCTAGTTTGAAAATTTGGAATTTACATTATTGAACTGATATAATCTACCCATCGAGGATCTGGTTAACAGGCTCATCAAAAGCAAAAGAATAGCATGGAAAGGAAACTGCAGAGTGATTTATTATTTGCTCCTCTGAAGTATGACAAAGCTATGACTCAGCCTCCGCCTACCCAAGACTCCACAGAGCCCTTAATACCTAGATTTAATTTTTAGCAAGGATCTGAGGGGGAAGCAAAGAGGGTGTAAATGTAACAAGTTCTGAGCCATTTCTTCTCTCACGCCATCCTCATTCCTTAGAAGGACAGAACATGTAATAGCTGCCACATATGCACCATGTAATTGGGGCAATGGCACAGAACATAGGCCAACAGAAGGAAAGCTTCTTTGGAAGGGATCTTAGGCAAATATAAGTTCATTGTTTCCTAACCCAGAGTCTCCTTCTTTATGAATACCACATAGAAACTTTTGCAAAATGGAATTGAAAAACAATAAAAATATCTTTAAAACATAAATGATACACAGTTGGTCACTAATGATAGACGCTTTTCCCAAATATTTAACATGCTTGTTAGTGATTCCAGTCTCTTTTCTTTTCCAGAGTGGGTGGATTGGTGCTGAAGACTGTGGTAATTAATCTCAGATTTCATGCTACAGCTGCTTGAGGATATTAAGAGAAGTCTATAGTGATCAAACTACTCATGCCTATTAGAAGGGAAGGAACAGCTGTTTCCCAGGGCAAAGCCTGAGCCACCTCAAGCTGAGGCAGTTCATCTCAAGAAAGATGTGATATATCAGACATGATTACATTGATTATGAAGATAAAGAGAAGTCCCGGGACTGAGAAGGGAAAGATCCTACTCAGAGCAAGTGGGAAACAAATTGGAAACAGAAGGAGCTCTAACTCCATGATGAACAGGTGGTCATCCCACAGTGAGTGTCAAAGACAGGATGCTGGAATGAAAGATTCTCCCTGTAAAATGAGACTTGTGGAACATCAAGGGGATTCCAGTCATTCATCCTTCCCACAAATTTATTTTTCTTTGACAATACCAAAAAGGTCCATTCATTTGTCTTCCTTCTAGCATTTTATGTGTGTATATATCTGTCAGCTTCAATTTGCTCAGTAAAATAAACTAAAGTCAGTAAAAAGGAATTCAAAGACTTTTGCTACAGTATTGTGATACTAGACATTCATTTTAAACAATACTTTTTTTCCCTTTAATTTTATACATTGCATAAATTGGAGTTTTTGGAGCAATTACTCAGAATTTGGTAAATATATATATATATTTGCACAACAGTCACCAGATATCAGATATAACATTTACATGAAACTATCATTTTCTACTTTTTCTTGCAATTTTCATTCCTGAGTCTTTATCTCTCCAGCCCGTGGCAATCTAATTTTTTTCTCTTTATTCTTTCAACGTTGCTACATTTTCAGAATTGTATATAAATCAAATTGTATGTTATGTCAGTATTTTTCCATGTAGTAGCTTTCATTTGTCATGAGGCATTTAAGATGCATTGCTGTTGTGTTTATCAAAATCAATGTGTTTAATAGCTTCATTCTATTCCATGCATAATTTAGTTCTTTCAATAATTTATTTTGATTAATAGGTATGTTCATTATATGTAAAATTTGAATATGTATTATATTTTTACAAATACATTCATTGTAAACTAATAAATTCACTGCCATCTCCCTTTGTTCACCTCATCCATTTCAATTTCTATTAACCATTATTTTATATTTTAACATCACTTCATGTAGTGAAAATGCATACATCTTGTTTTATATCTGCCTTCTTTTCACTAAGGGTTTTCAGTTCCATCCAATTTCTTGTGTAGGTCATGATTATATTCTTTCTTATGATTTAATAATATTTTATAGTCTATTTATGAGTAACCCAGTTGATTCCATACCCTATTATTTAGGAGTAATGGCCAAATAACACAGATGTAGCTTTTATCTCTGGTGACTTTATTTCCTTCAGGTATATACCTGGAATCCAGTAGCTCAAACATATGAGGAATCTACTCTTAGTATTTTGTGTATCATCCATAGTATACTTTAATAATGACTATAGTAACATATATTCCCATCAACAGTGTAAACACATTTATTTTTATGTTTTTTGGTTTTTTTTTTTTTTTTGGTTTTTCGAGACAGGGTTTCTCTTTATAGCTCTGGCTGTCCTGGAGCTCACTTTGTAGACCAGGCTGGCCTCGAACTCAGAAATCCGCCTGCCTCTGCCTCCCGAGTGCTGGGATTAAAGGCGTGCGCCACCACGCCCGGCTACATTTATTTTTATCCAGATTTTCACTAGCATTTATTACTTTACAGAACTTTTAGATTATTTTTCACTTCAAAATGATTGAAATATAAGTACATCACTTTCCTAAACTGTATATAAATACAACCTGGTGAGTCTGCTTTTGCTGTTTGTGCGTTTATGGTTTTCAAGCTGAACATTCCACATTGGACAATCAATAAGGGGTTGGGTCTCTGGGAAAAAGCTAATTCTCTTTTTCCCAACACTCAATGCTTGGCTATATTTCTTTGTCTAGGGTTGTGACCTCACTACATTTCACTCTTCCCTCATGAATAAGTCTGTAGATATTGCTATTGTTCTGGTCTGATAATTCACACATTTTTTAGGAGAGACAGTTTCATAGCAGACTTCCTGGTATTCAGACTCTTATACATTTGTCACACTCTTTTACATGGAAATTCCCTGAGCCATAAATGCAGGAACTATGATGTAGATGGATCTATTCAGGCTGGGCCCCACATGATCTGTTGATCTCTGCACTGTGTCCAGTTATGTTTTTCTGTGATGGTGTATATATGTTGTGAAGACAGCTTTTTTGATGAAGGGTGGTAGCTATATACTTAGTTGTGGGGATAACAATGTGATTTGGAATATAGCAAGGGATTATGATGGTCTGGTAAATTGTAGTAGGAGAATCTTTTTTTTTTTTTTTTTTTTTTTTTTTAAGAATTATAACCTCACTTGTACCAGGAAGCTGTCTAGGTTTTAAATACCAGGCATTATTTCCCTACTCTTAAGTGAGCATTGTTATTATATTAAATGTATTATTATTGTTATTATATTAACTGCATAAATTAGAGTTTCCAATATAATTATATAACTTAATGGTTAATAACCAGTTTAAGCTAATACACACTATATTTACATTTCTTGGTCTAAGCTATATCATTCAGTACCTCCTTTTTTCTAGTTACGTCCATTTCCCTGCGAATTACATGATATCAGTTTTTAATAGCTGAATAATAATATTTCACTGTGTAATATACCCATTATTATTATTATTATTATTATTAATTACCACTACTATAATTATTAGCCATACTCTCAGTAGTAAGGTGGGTCTAATTGAATATGTAATTGGTATTTTATTCATGATAGAGGACATTTTTTCATATATTTGTTGAGAAGTGTGCGAAAAGATATTTTTCCATTTTTAAGACAGATTGCATGTATTATTTTGCTGTGAATCTTCTTGTTTAGGAACTATAGATAGCAACTTTATATGAATATTTTGAAAAATATCTTACCCTATTCTACAGATTTTCATTGTGTTTTTATTGTTTCTTGCCTGGTTTTACAGAAACATTTTACTTTGAAATATACCCATTTGTCATTTTTTTTTCTCATCTATGCTTTTTAGGATATCATCTCAAAAAGTTATTGTGATTAGAACATTTTGAAGTGTACTATAAATTGGAAAGAAAACCTATTAAGTATTTAAGTATATTATATACTTCTCAGTTCATAGGAGACTCTAAAATACAAATATATAGAATAAACAAAAAGTGCCAATAACAAACACAGAAGTGGATGCTCACAGTCAGCTATTGGATGGATTACAGGGCTCCCAATGGAGGAGCTAGAGAAAGGACCCAAGGAGCTAAAGGGATCTGCAACCATATAGGTGGAACAAGATTATGAACTAACCAGTACCCCAGAGCTCTTGACTCTAGCTGCATATGTATCAAAAGATGGCCTAGTCGGCCATCACTGGAAAGAGAGGCCCATTGGACTTGTAAACTTTATATGCCCCAGTACAGGGGAACGCCAGGTCCAAAAAAATAGGAATGGGTGGGTAGGGAAGTGGGGGGGGAGGGTATGGGGGACTTTTGGGATAGCATTGGAAATGTAAGGAAAATACGTAATAAAAAATATTAAAAATTTAAAAAAAGTGCCAATAAAAAAGAGAATTGTACTTCAATTTCTTATGTTTCTGTGTTTATTATTTTTAAATACAATTAACAGTTTTATCCATATATACAAGAAATTTTAGTTGTAGGGTAAGGCAAACAAATCAGAGACTCTCAACTCTTACTATTAGGAGTCCCACAAAAAAAACTCATGCTAAAGAACTACAACGTATTTTCAGAGGACCTAGTACATTCCATTGTACTCTGTGATTGCTTACTTAGCCTCTGTGAGTCCCTATAAACCCAACATAGTTGGTTCTGTGGGCCATTGTCTCACAGTGTCCTCTATCCACCCCTACACCCCAGCTCCTAAAATCCTTCCTCCCCTTCTCCTGTAGAGTTCCCCAAGCATTTCCTAATATTTGACTGTGAGTCTCTGCATCTACTTCTATCAGCAAATTTATGTCTTCCTTTTGTGTGTGACAAACTAGTTTATACTAGAATTACCTGAAAGTGGTGGATAGCTCTTTAAGTTAATTTACAGGGCCTATTTCAATGAATAAAAAGGAATTCCCAAATTCTGAAGCCAATAACTACCAATAAACACTAACAGTGCTGTGGGATCTCACAATCAATTCTTTTTTTTTTTTTTTTTTTTATTTTTATTAGGAATTTTTCTCACATTTCTTTTTTTTAATTTTTTTATTACGTATTTTCCTCAATTACATTTCCAATGCTAGTCCAAAAGTCCCCCATGCCCTCCCCCCCACTCCCCTACCCACCCATTCCCACTTTTTGGCCCTGGCATTCTCCTGTACTGGGACATATAAAGTTTGCATGTACAATAGGCCTCTCTTTCCAGTGATGCTATCCCTAAAGTCCCCCATACCCTGCCCCCTACACCCCTACTAACCCACTCCTACTTCTTGCCCCTGTCGTTCCCCTGTACTGAGGTATATATAAAGTTTGCATGACCAATGGGCCTCTCTTTTCATTGATGGCCAACTAGGACATCTTTTGATACGTATGAAGCTAGAGACACGAGCTCCAGGGGTACTGGTTAGTTCATATTGTTGTTCCACCTATAGGGATGCAGATCCCTTTAGCTCTTTGTGTACTTTCTCTACCTCCTCCATTGGGGGCCCTGTGATCCATCCAATAGCTAACTGTGAGCATCCACTTCTGTGTTTGTTAGGCCCCAGAGTAGTCTCACAAGAGACAACTATATCAGGGTCCTTTCAGCAAAATCTTGTTAGTGTATGCAATGGTGTCAGCGTTTGGAGGCTGATTATGGGATGGATCCCTGGATATGGCAGTCTCTAGATGGTCCGTCCTTTTGTCTCAGCTCCAAATTTTGTCTCTGTAACTTCTTCCATGGGTGTTTTGTTCCCAATTCTAAGAAGAGGCAAAGTATCCACACTTTGGTCTTCATTTTTCTTAAGTTTCAAGTGTTTCGCAAATTGTATCTTATATCATGTGTATTCTATGTTTCTGGGATAATATCCACTTATCAGTGAGTACATATCATTTGAGTTCTTTTGTGATTGGGTTACCTCACTCAGGACAGATGTTATACAGAAACTAAGAGAACACAATTTCCAGCCCAGGCTACTATACCCAGCCAAACTCTCAATTACCATAGATGGAGAAACCAAAGTATTCCACGACAAAACCAAATTCACACATTATCTTTCCACTAATCCAGCCCTTCAAAGGATAATAACAGAAAAAAACCCAATACAAGGATGGAAACCACGTCCTAGAAAAAGCAAGAAGGTAATCCCTCAACAAATCTAAAAGAAGACAGCCACAAGAACAGAACACCAACTCTAACAACAAAAATAAAAGGAAGCAACAATTACTTCTCCCTAATATCTCTTAATATCAATGGACTCAACTCCCCAATAAAAAGACATAGACTAACAGGCTGGCTACAGAAACAGGACCCAACATTTTGCTGCTTACAGGAAACTCATCTCAGACAAAAAGATAGACACTACCTCAGAATGAAAGACTGAAAAACAATTTTCCAAGCAAATGGTATGAAGAAATAAGCTGGAGTAGCCATTCTAATATCTGATAAGATTGACTTCCAACCAAAAGTCATCAAAAAAGACAAGGAGGGCACTTCATACTCATCAAAGGTAAAATCCTCCAAGAGGAACTATCAATTCTGAATATCTATGCTCCAAATACAAAGGCAGCCACATTCATTAAAGAAACTTTAGTAAAGCTCAAAGCACACAATGCACCTCACACAATAATAGTGGGAGACTTCAACACACCACTTTCACCAATGGACAGATCATGGAAACAGAAACTAAACAGGGACACAGTGAAACTAACAGAAGTTATGAATCAAATGGATCTGGCAGATATCTACAGAACATTCTATCCTAAAACAAAAGGATATACCTTTTTCTCAGCACCTCATGGTACCTTCTCCAAAATTGACAACATAATTGGTCAAAAAACAGGCCTCAAAAGATACAAAAATAGTGAAATTGCCCCATGCATCCTATCAGATCACCATGGACTAAAGCTGATCTTCAATAACAAAATAAATAATAGAAAGCCAACATTCACATGGAAACTGAACAACAATCTTCTCAATGATACCGTGGTCAAGGAAGGAATAAAGAAATTAAGGACTTTTTAGAGTTCAATGAAAATGAAGCCACAACATACCCAAACTTATGGGACAAAATGAAAGAATTTCTAAGAGGAAAACTCATAGCTCTGAGTGCCTCCAAAAAGAAACTAGAGCGAGCACACATTAGCAGCTTGACAACACACCTAAAAGCACTAGAACAAAAGGAAGCAAATTCACCCAAGAGGAGTAGAAGGCAGGAAATAATCAAACTCAGGGGCAAAATCAACCAAGTGGAAACAAGAAGAACTATTCAAAGAATCAACCTAACAAGGAGCTGGTTCTTTGAGAAAATCAACAAGAAAGATAAACCCTTAGCCAGACTCACTAGAGGGCACAGGGACAGCATCCTAATTAACAAAATCAGAAATGAAAAGGGAGATATAACAACAGATCCTGATGAAATCCAAAACACCATCAGATCCTTCTACAAAAGGCTATAGTTAACAAAACTGGAAAACATGGATGAAATGGACAAATTTCTAGACAGATACCAGGTACTAAAGTTAAATCAGGATCAAGTTAACGATCTAAACAGTCCCATACCACCTAAAGAAATAGAAGCAGTCATTAATCATCTCCCAATTAAAAAAAAAAAAAAAGCCCAGGACAAGATGGGTTTAGTGCAGAGTTCTCGCAGACATTCAAAGAAGATCTAATTTCAGTTCTTCACAAACTATTCCACGAAATAAAAGTAGAAGGTACTCTACCCAGTTCATTCTAAGAAGCTACAATTACTCTGATACCTAAACCACAGAAAGATCCAACAACAATAGAGGACATCAGACCAATTTCCCTTATGATTATCTATGCAAAAATACACAATAAAATTCTCACTAACCGAATCCAAGAACACATTAAACCAATCCTCAAGAAAAAAAAATCCATCATCCATCTTGACCAAGTAGGTTTCATTCCAGGGATGCAGGGATGGTTTAATATACGGAAATCCATCAACGTAATTCATTATATAAACAAAAGCAAAGACAAAAACCACATGATCATATCGTTAGATGCAGAGAAAGCATTTGACAAAATCCAACACCCATTCATGATAAAAGTCTTGGAAAGTTCAGGAATTCAAGGCCCATACCTAAACATGATAAAAGCAATCTACAGCAAACCAGTAGCCAACATCAAAGTAAATGGTGAGAAGCTGGAAGCAATCCCACTAAAATCAGGGACTAGACAAGGCTGCCCCCTTTCTCCCTACCTATTCAACATTGTACTTGAAGCCCTAGCCAGAGCACTTCGACAACCAAAGAAGATCAGGGGGATACAAATTGGAAAGGTAGAAGTCAAAATATGACTTTTTGCAGATGATATGATAGTATATATAAGTGATCTGAAAAATTTCACCAGAGAACTCCTAAACCTGATATAAACATCTTCAGTGAAGTAGCTGGATATAAAATTAACTCAAACAAGTCAATGGCCTTTCTCTAACAAAGAATAAACAGGCTGAGAAAGAAATTAGGGAAACAACATCCCTCTCAATATTCACAAATAATATAGAATTCTTTGGTGTGACTCTAACTATGAAAATGAAAGATCTGTATCATAAGAGCTTCAAGCCTCTGAAGAAAGAAATTAAAGAAGATCTCAGAAGATGGAAAGATCTCCCATGCTCATGGATTGACAGGATCAATATAGTAAAAATGGCTATCTTGCCAAAAGCAATCTACAGATTCAATGCAATACCCATCAAAATTCCAACTCAATTTTTCAATGAATTGGAAAGGGCAATCTGTAAATTCGTCTGGAATAACAAAAAATCTAGGATAGCAAAAACTCTTCTCAAGGATAAAAGAACCTCTGGTGGACTCACCATGCCTGACCTAAAGCTGTATACAGAGCAATTGTGATAAAACAAACTGCATGTTACTGGTATAAAGACAGACAAGTAGACCAATGGAATAGAATTGAAGACCCAGAAATGATCCCACACACCTATGGTCACTTGATCTTTGACAAGGGAGCTAAAACCATCCAGTAGAAAAAAGGCAGCCTTTTCAACAAATGGTGCTGGCACAACTGGTGGTTATCATGTAGAAGAATGTGAATTGATCCATTCCTATCTCCTTGTACTAAGGTCAAATCTAACTGGATCAAGGAACTCCACATAAAACCAGAGACACTGAAATTTATAGAGGAGAAAATGCCTCGAAAGTATGGGCACAGGGGAAATATTCCTGCATAGAACAGCAATGGCTTGTGCTGTAAGATTGAGACTAGACAAATGGGACTTCATAAAACTGCAAAGGCAAACCACACTGTAAATAAGACAAAAGTGTCACCAACAGTTTGGGACAGGATTTTTACCTATTCTAAATCATATAGGGGACTAATATCCAATATATATATATAACTCAAGAAGGTGGACTCCAGAATATCAAATAACCCCATTAAAAATGGGGCTCAGAGCTAAACAAAAAATTCTCACCTGAGGATTACTGAATGGCTGAGAAGCACCTGAAAAAATGTTCAACATCCTTAATCAACAGGGAAATGCAAATCAAAACGACCCTGAGATTCTACCTAACACCAGTCAGAATGGCTAAGGTCAAAAATTCAGGTGACAGCTGATGCTGGCGAGGATGTGGAGAAAGAGAAACACTCCTCCATTGTTGGTGGGATTGCAAGCTTGTACAACCGCTCTGGGAATCAGTCTGGCGGTTCCTTAGAAAATTGGACATGGTATTGCTGGAGGATCACAGTCAATTCTAAGATTCATGAGGAAATGTTTAATAGCCCAAACATGGACAAATATTTTATTCGAAACCATAGCTACAGTGATAAAGTAAATTATTAGTTTCATTATATTTTCTTACATATATGTTATGATAATTTTTCTTACTTATATATCTTCCTTATTGCTCTTACATATACTCTATATCCTTATGTTCTTATTCCTCTTAAATATATTTTCCTTCTTTTTTCATGTCACATTACCTTTAACTTTCTACTCATAATCTCTCTCCATCCTCTTTCCTGACTCCCTTCCTTCCTCTCATGAACACCACTTACATAATTTTATATGTAAAATAACCATACAGTATTTGTCTTACTTCTAATTCCAATTTTTTTTTTTAGATATAGCGATTTACACTTTACATCTACTTTCTCATATGTGTCATGATTTCATTTTTTGTGGCTATATAAAATTACACTAAATTTTCTGTGTGTACTAATCTGTTCATAAATATCCAGAGTTATTTTATTTCTTAATTGTTTTAATGAGTGTGCAGCAATAAAAACTATTATGTAAAGATTATTGGAGTTTTGATTTATAGTCCTTCAAGTACATATCCAAGAATAATATCTTCTATTTTGAAGATATTGGTTTCTATCTTCGGTTTTGAAGAATATGATCCACTTGTCTTCACTAGACAACACTATAACAATATTGATTAAAGTTTTCCCTTTCATAATATTCATGCCAACATTTTTTTCATTTTTTCTTAATGGATAATACATATTATAGCAAGGAATATGTATTCTTGCAACAGAAGTATATTGGCTGAAATTTCTACCAGCCATCATCTTGGTTTAAATAAAAATAAAGTACCCTAGACATCAGGAAATCTGAAATCTGGCCTTGTGTAATCATAATAGTGACATGTTGCTTTCTATCTAAGTACAAGAACCTGAAACATATAAGGATTAGAAAGAATGGTTTCCAAACTGAATTTGACAATTGAAGAGAACACATGATGCTGAGTCTGGCCTGGCCTTACTGGGGACAGGGTTCCTGCCCCTGGGACAGGGTCGGTGGGCATGGGCATCCAGGACAGTTTATGACTGCCATGGGCATAAGACTTGTTAGTATAATAATGTACACATTTTACATTATTCCTTTGAGGAATGTTCTTCCTGTTAACTTTAATGACTCCATGATAATCAGACAGCACAAATCCTGGAGGCAAACGTGTGGCTAATGTCGTAGCACAATGGTAATTCCTGGAACCTTCAGGACAGCTCTTAAGGTTCTAGAAAAAAGCTCTTAAAACATGAGTTTGGCTCTTCCGGTCATAAAAGCACAGGGGTAGCGAGGGCGCAGGGTCGGCTGACACTCGCCAGCTACCCACAACACCCGCCACAGGATCTAAAGACTTCTGGTGAGTGGAACACAGCTTCTGCTCCAATCCAATTGCGCGTGGGACCTGAGACTGCATTAGTTAGGGAAGCAGAAACCGGCCTGAGTAGGGCCACAGGCCTCATCCGGCCGGATCAGCACCAGGGTAGCTAGAGCACAGGGTTGGCTGACACCCACCAGCTACCCACGATCCCCGCCACAGGATTTTGAGACTGCTGGTGAGTGGAACACAGCTTCTGCTCCAGTCCAATCACACGGGACCTGAGACTGCTTTGGTTGGGGAGGGAGAAATCCGGCCTACATAGGGCCACAAGCCTCTTCCAGTCAGAAAAGCACCGGGGTAGCTAGGGCGCAGGGTCTGCTGACACTCGCCAGCTACCCACAACACCCGCCACAGGATCTTAAAACTTCTGGAGAGTGGAACACAGCTTCTGCTCCAATCCAATTGCGCACTGGACCTGAGACTGCATTAGTTAGGGAAGCAGAAAACCGGCCTGAGTAGGACCACAGGCCTCTTCCGGCTGGACCAGCACCGGGGTACTGCCAGCTACCCACGACCCCCGCCACAGGATTTTGAGACTGCTAGTGAGTGGAACACAGCTTCTGCTCCAATCTTTAAACAGTGACAACGACAACAACTAACCCCAGAGATTACCAGATGGCGAAAGGTAAACGTAATAATCTTACTAACAGAAACCAAGACCACTCACCATCATCAGAACCCAGCACTCCCACTTCGCCCAGTCCAGGGCACCCCAACACACCGGAAAAGCTAGACACGGATCAAAAAGCATATCTCCTGATGATGGTAGAGGACTTCAAGAAGGACTTTAATAACACACTTAAAGAAATACAAAGGAACACTGGTAAACAGGTAGAAGACAATAAAGAGGAAGCACAAAAATCCCTTAAAGAATTGCAGGAGAACACTGCTAAAGAGTTACAAATCCTTAAAGAAAAATAGGGTAACCTAATCAAACAGGTAGAAGTCCTTAATGAAAAACAGGAAAACACATCCAAACAGATGATGGAAATGAACAAAACCATACTAGACCTAAAAAGGGAAGGAGACACAATAAAGAAAACCCAAAATGAGGCAACACTGGAGATAGAAACCCTAGGAAAGAAATCTGGAACCATAGATACGAGCATCAGCAACAGAATACAAGAGATGCAAGAGAGAATCTCAGGTGCAGAAGATTCCATAGAGAACATCAGCACAACAATCAAGGAAAATGTAAAATGCAAAAAGATCCTAACTCAAAACATCCAAGAAATACAGGACACAATGAGAAGACCAAACCTACGGATAATAGGAGTGGATGAGAATGAAGATTTTCAACTCAAAGGACCAGCAAACATCTTCAACAAAATTATAGAAGAAAACTTCCCAAATCTAAAGAAAGAGAAGCCCATGAACATACAAGAAGCCTACAGAACTCCAAATAGACTGGACCAGAAAAGAAATACCTCCCGACACATAATAATCAGAACAACAAATGCTCTAAATAAAGATAGAATACTAAAAGCAGTAAGAGAAAAAGGCCAAGTAACATATAAAGGCAAGCCTATCAGAATTACACCAGATTTTTCACCAGAGACTATGAAAGCCAGAAGATCCTGGACAGATGTTATACAGACACTAAAAGAACACAAATTCCAGCCCAGGCTACTATACCCAGCCAAACTCTCAATTAACATAGATGGAGAAACCAAAGTATTCCACTACAAAACCAAATTCACACATTATCTCTCCACGAATCCAGCCCTTCAAAGGATAATAACAGAAAAAAACCAATACAAGGACAGGAACCACGCCCTAGAAACAACAAGAAGGTAATCCCTCAACAAACCTAAAAGAAGACAGCCACAAGAACAGAATGCCAACTTTAACAACAAAAATAACAGGAAACAACAATTACTTTTCCTTAATATCTCTTAATATCAATGGACTCAACGCCCCGATAAAAAGACATAGACTAACAAACTGGCTACACAAAAAAGACCCAACATTTTGCTGCTTACAGGAAACTCATCTCAGAGAAAAAGATAGACACTACCTCAGAATGAAAGGCTGGAAAACAATTTTCCAAGCAAATGGTATGAAGAAACAAGCTGGAGTAGCCATTCTAATATCTGATAAGATTGACTTCCAACCCAAAGTCATTAAAAAAGACAGGGAGGGACACTTCATACTCATCAAAGGTAAAATCCTCCAAGAGGAACTATCAATCCTGAATATCTATGCTCCAAATACAAAGGCAGCCACATTCATTAAAGAAACTTTAGTAAATCTCAAAGCACACATTGCACCTCATACAATAATAGTGGGAGACTTCAACACACCACTTTCACCAATGGACAGATCATGGAAACAGAAACTAAACAGGGACACAGAGAAACTAAGAGAAATTATGAATCAAATGGATCTGGCAGATATCTACAGAACATTCTATCCTAAAACAAAAGGATATACCTTCTTCTCAGCACCTCATGGTACCTTCTCCAAAATTGACCACATAATTGGTCTAAAAACAGGCCTCAACAGATACAAAAATATTGAAATTGTCCCATGCATCCTATCAGATCACCATGGACTAAGGCTGATGTTCAATAACAAAATAAATAATAGAAAGCCAACCTTCACGTGGAAACTGAACAACACTCTTCTCAATGATACCTTGGTCAAGGAAGGAATAAAGAAAGAAATTAAGGACTTTTTAGAGTTCAAAGAAAATGAAGCCACAACATACCCAAACTTATGGGATGCAATGAAAGCATTTCTAAGAGGAAAACTCATAGCGCTGAGAGCCTCCAAAAGGTAACTAGAGAGAGCACACATTAGCAGGTTGACAACATACCTAAAAGCACTAAAACAAAAGGAAGCAAATTCACCCAAGAGGAGTAGACAGCAGGAAATAATCAAACTCAGGGGCGAAATCAACCAAGTGGAAACAAGAAAAACTATTCAAAGAATCAACCAATCAAGGAGCTGGTTCTTTGAGAAAATCAACAAGATAGATAAACCCTTAGCCAGACTCACTAGAGGGCACAGGGAAAGCATCCTAATTAACAAAATCAGAAATGAAAAAGGAGACATAACAACAGATCCTGAAGACATCCAAAACACCATCAGATCCTTCTACCAAAGGCTATACTCAACAAAACTGGAGAACCTGGATGAAATGGAGAAGTTCCTAGACAGATACCAGGTACCAAAGTTGAATCAAGATCAGGTTAATGATCTAAACAGCCCTATATCCCCCAAAGAAATAGAAGCAGTCATTAATAGTCTCCCAACTAAAAAAAGCCCAGGACCAGATGGGTTTAGTGCAGAGGTCTATCAGACCTTCAAAGAAGATCTAATCCCAGTACTTCACAAACTATTCCACAAAATAGAAACAGAAGGTACTCTACCCAACTCATTCTATGAAGCCACAATTACTCTGATACCTAAACCACAAAAAGACCCAACAAAGATAGAAAACTTCAGACCAATATCCCTTATGAATATTGATGCAAAAATCCTGAATAAAGTTCTTGCTAACCGAATCCAAGAACACATCAAAACAATCATCCATCCTGACCAAGTAGGTTTCATCCCAGGGATGCAGGGATGGTTCAATAAACGGAAATCCATCAACGTAATCCAGTATATAAACAAACTCAAAGACAAAAACCACATGGTCATCTCTTTAGATGCAGAAAAAGCATTTGACAAGATCCAACACCCATTCATGATAAAAGTCTTGGAAAGATCAGGAATTCAAGGCCCATACCTAAACATGATAAAAGCAATCTGCAGCAAACCAGTAGCCAACATCAAAGTAAATGGTGAGAAGCTTGAAGCAATCCCTCTAAAATCAGGGACTAGACAAGGCTGTCCACTTTCTCCATACCTATTCAACATTGTACTTGAAGTCCTAGCCAGAGCAATTCGACAACAAAAGGAGATCAAAGGGATACAAATTGGAAAAGATGAAGTCAAAATATCACTCTTTGCAGATGATATGATAGTATATATAAGTGACCCTAAAAATTCCACTAGAGAACTCCTAAGCCTGATAAACAGCTTCAGTGAAGTAGCTGGATATAAAATTAACTCAAACAAATCAATGGACTTTCTCTACACAAAGAATAAACAGGCTGAGAAAGAAATTAGGGAAATAACACCCTTCTCAATAGTCACAAATAATATTAAATATCTTGGCGTGACTCTAACTAAGGAAGTGAAAGATCTGTATAATAAAAACTTCAAGTCTCTGAAGAAAGAAATTATAGAAGATCTCAGAAGATGGAAAGACCTCCCATGCTCATGGATTGGCAGGATCAACATTGTAAAACTGGCTATCTTGCCAAAAGCAATCTACAGATTCAATGCAATCCCCATCAAAATTCCAAATCAATTCTTCAACGAATTAGAAAGTGCAATCTGCAAATTCATCTGGAATAACAAAAAACCTAGGATAGCAAAAACTCTTCTCAAGGATAAAAGAACCTCTGGTGGAATCACCATGCCGGACCTAAAGCTCTACTACAGAGCAATTGTGATAAAAACTGCATGGTACTGGTATAGTGACAGACAAATAGACCAATGGAATAGAATTGAAGACCCAGAAATGAACCCACACACCTACGGTCACTTGATCTTCGACAAGGGAGCTAAAAACATCCAGTGGAAGAAAGACAGCATTTTCAACAAATGGTGCTGGCACAACTGGTTGTTAACATGTAGAAGAATGCGAATCGATCCATTCCTATCTCTTTGTACTAAGGTCAAGTCTAAGTGGATCAAGCAACTTCACATAAAACCAGAGACACTGAAACTTATAGAGGAGAAAGTGGGGAAAAGCCTTGAAGATATGGGCACAGGGGAAAAATTCCTGAATAGAACAGTAATGGCTTGTGCTGTAAGATTGAGAATTGACAAGTGGGACCTCATGAAACTACAAAGCTTCTACAAGGCTAAAGACACCATCAATAAGACAAAAAAACCACCAACAGATTGGGAAAGGATCTTCACCTATCCTAAATCAGATAAGGGACTAATATCTAATATATATAAAGAACTCAAGAAGGTGGACTCCAGAAAGTCAAATAACCCCATTAAAAAATGGGGCTAAGAACTGAACAAAGAATTCTCACCTGAGGAATACCGAATGGCAGAGAAGCACCTGAAAAAATGTTCAACACCTTAATCATCAGGGAAATGCAAATCAAAACAACCCTGAGATTCCACCTCACACCAGTCAGAATGGCTAAGATCAAAAATTCAGGTGACAGCAGATGCTGGCGAGGATGTGGAGAAAGAGGAACACTCCTCCATTGTTGGTGGGATTGCAAGATTGTACAACCACTCTGGAAATCAGTCTGGTGGTTCCTCAGAAAATTGGACATAGTACTACCGGAGGATCCCGCAATACCTCTCCTGGGCATATATCCAGAAGATGTCCCAACCGGTAAATAGGACACATGCTCCACTATGTTCATAGCAGCCCTATTTATAATAGCCAGAAGCTGGAAAGAACCCAGATGTCCCTCAACAGAGGAATGGATACAGAAATTATGGTACATTTACACAATGGAATACTACTCAGCTATTAAAAAAATGAATTTATGAAATTCCTAGCCAAATGGATGGACCTGGAGGGCATCATCTTGAGTGAAGTAACACAATCACAAAAGAACTCACACAATATGTATTCACTGATAAGTGGATATTAGCCCAAAACTTAGGATACCCAACATATAAGATACAATTTGCTAAACGCATGAAACTCAAGAAGAATGAAGACCAAAGTGTAGACACTGTGCACCTTCTTAGAATTGGGAACAAAACACCCAGGGAAGGAGTTACAGAGACAAAATTCGTAGCTGTGATGAAAGGATGGACCATTTAGAGACTGCCGTATCCAGGGATCCATCCCATAATCAGCTTCTAAACGCTGATACCATTGCATACACTAGCAAGATTTTGCTGAAAGGACCGAAATATAGCTCTCTCTTGTGAGACGATGCCGGGGCCTAGCAAATACAGGAGTGGATGTTCACAGTCAGCTATTGGATGTATCACAGGGCTCCCAATGGAGAAGCTAGAGAAAGTACCCAAGGAGTTAAAGGGATCTGCAACCCTATTGTTGGAACAACATGATGTACTAACCGGAACCCCGGAGCTCTTGTCTCTAGCTGCATATGTATTGAAAGATGACCTAGTCGGCCATCAATGGAAAGAGAGGCCCATTGGACTTGCAAACTTTATATGCCCCAATATAGGGGAATGCCAGGGCCAAAAGAATGGGAATGGGTGGGTAGGGAAGTGGGGGGCACTATGGGGGGCTTTTGGGATAGCATTGGAAATGTAATTGAGGAAAATTTGTAATAAAAATATTAAAAATTAAAAAAAATATTTCCAATCTAAAAAAAAAAAACATGAGTTTGAAAATATATAATTTCTCACTTACGCAAAAAAATAAAGATGTAATATGAATTGTATGAGTGGCTTCAGAAATCCAAAGGAACAAAGGCAGCTGCATTGAGCCAAATTGTTAGAAAGATACTATGGATGGCTATAGATTGAGGGATTACAGGAGATCCCACCCAGCTAAATTTTGTTTTGTTTTGTTTTATTTATTTATTTATTTATTCATTTATTTTCAGGTTTGCAAAGGCAGACAAATTCCTGATTTCAAATTTGGCCTGGGACAAAGCAGAGTTAGGTGCAGGTATGGTAGAAATGGCAATTTCAGGACAGAGTTTCACTCAGCTAGTTTATCATCTGTGTTTAACAGAGGCAGGCAGATCTCTGAATTCTTTCGAAATGCTAAAATAAAATATGTGCTTCTTGTCTCCTAAAAATTAAGGATAGGGGTCATATGATGAAACTTTTTAGGATAATCAAAAAGAAATCTGAAATAAATGAGCTATCCAGAGACAAATTTTAAAATAGCAAGAAAAAATTGCTTAGAAACATGTCTCAAGCATAATGCGCGCGCACACACACACACACACATACACACATACACACACACACACACACACACACACACAGAGAGAGAGAGAGAGAGAGAGAGAGAGAGAGAGAGAGAGAGAGAGAGAGAGCTGTCTAGTGATCTCCAGAGAAAGCAGATCAGAGAAAGATTGCAGAACAGAGAGAAAGCAGGCTAGAAGAAAGCCTTCTCCAGCAGAACATAGACAGCCAGCTTGGATCCATGATTTGCCTTCTGATTTTTTGTTTTTCTTGATTCCAGACACCCCATCTCTCAGAACTCCTCTCCAAACTGAGGTTGGTTCTCAGTGATCTGAAATCCAAACTAATATGGGCCACTTCTGGAGCAGTAGACACATCTGTGAAAGAGGAAACATCTTCAGCCTGGTGGAAATAAAGCATTCACATAATTTGTGAACAACACATGGCTTGAGTTTACATTTTTGTAAAATATATAACATTCTCAATTTACTTTTGTCCATGGAGTAGCCATATTTCACCACATTTTAAGACATGCTGGAGAAAAGCTAAGGCAAGCATTTGTTAAAGCATCAGATAAGACAAGCAAAACTAAATAACATTAGGAATTTTGTGTATTTTAAAGTCCTTCTCAATGAAGAGTCCTGACAGGGGAGAGTTTATTTTAAGGTTTATGACTAACCACAATGTTAGTAAAGTCATTCATCAGCTTTCAGATTACTAGTAAAACCGAGTAATCATCAAATTCAAAATACTGCTGTTTGGATCAAAATTACTTTACTATGTTAAATTTTACTGAAAAAAGTTATAAAGATGGAATTCTACTCATAGAAAAATTTGTTAGCTTTTTGTATCCAAAATATACCTATTAAATTAAAAATGTATTATATTGTAAAATTGGTAATATAAGCATATAACCAATTTAGTGCAGAGCAGGCAGATGCTAGACAGTGATAAGTCAGAAGGTGACTCTATGATATACCTTTCAAAATGGTAGCTCTAATTGAATTTTCACTAATGGACACCTCTAGCAGTTTATGTCTGTACTAGCTCTGAGAATCACCTTAATTAAACCCCATACCATCTAACCTTCAGAGTTGAGATTTTCAGTTTTTCATAAATATATGGAAATTGTGCTTAGGTGTCTGGATAGACCCAGAAGAGGGCAGGATGGCTTTTCATTAAAATGTAAATTGTGTCTGCCTATCAAGAACCACTGATAGGAATTTTTAAGAGGTTAAAAAGGTGACAATAGTATACATAAGCTGTCCATGTAATTTGTCCAATCTCCAGAAATTTTACGAACAGGGATATAGCTTATTACAATAAGATAATAGACATTTATGAAGTCTGTCCCATTTGAATAGGAATATCTCTCTGAATGTTTAGGGCTTACCATAAAATAGAAAACAGAAGCTCTTGAGAAAAATGTCTAAAGATAATGGAAATAAAGTAGTCAGTAAAAAACAAAAAAAATATTAAAATGTGTTGAGAGGAGTTGGTAGGGTTGTAGTGGAGAGCAGGGATAATTATGATCAAGATATACTGTATACATATATAAATTTTTCAAAGAATAATAAGAAATATAATTTTAAAAAGACAAAAGTATGCTTAAATTTCTTGTAATCTATAGTTATCAAATAGTTTATATGATACTTAAGATAGAAAAGCTTGACTTGTATTGCATAGATCAATGAATCTGTTTTTATGGCAGTTCCATGTTGATTGTACACTATACCTCTGTAATATAACTTGTAATTAGAGATGATGATAGTTCTATCAGTTCCCTTTCATTCTCTCTCTCTTTCTTTCTCTCTTTCTTTCTCACTTTCTTTCTTCCTTCCTTCCTTTCTTCCTTCCTTTCTTTCTTTCTTTCTTTCTTTCTTTCTTTCTTTCTTTCTTTCTTTCTTTCTTTCTTTCTTTCTTTCTTTCTTTCTTTCCTTCTTTCCTTCTTTCCTTCTTCTCTATTCTTTTAACTATCTTAAGTCTTTTGTATTTCTGCATGAAATAACCCAAACATGAATACTTATAAATTTAGCTACTTAATATTTAACAAAGATACCAAAAACATGAGTAAAGAAAGTATACTCAATAAATGGTAGTGGGGAAATTGTGTCTGTTTATACTTGTAAAAAAATGAACATAGACACTTATCTAACATCCTGAACAAAATCTACCTTTCAAATGAATCAGTGTCCTAAAATTTTAACACTGAAACTACTAGAAGAATCTATAGGCAACACCTTGTATAATATAGGTGTAAGAGACACTTTCTGTCTAAGATTTCACTTGCTCAAAAGTCCATGCCCTATAATTGTCAGGTGGGACTTCCTTAAACTGAAATGCATATGTATATCTCAAAACCAATCAATCAGGTGAAGAGGAAACCAATAGAATGTGAGAAAATATTTGCCAGCTATATATCTGTCAGAAGGTCAATATCCAGAATATATCAAGAAAAAAACAAACAAAACAGAACAAAACAAAATAGAACAACCCAATTTGGGAAAAAAAAAAAAAAAAGGCCTGGAACCTGGAACCAGAACAACCAGAAAAGAGAGTGAACCAGAACAACCAGAAAAGAGAGTTCTCAAAAGACCAGAAATAATGGCTAGGAAATAGGTCAAAAATGTTCATTGTGCCAACTAATTAGGAAAATGAAAATAAATAAAAAAATATGTGAGTTTTCACCATATACCAATCAGAACAGCAAAGATCAACATCAAGTACAATAAGAGCATCAGCAACAACAACAAAAACAATAACAAATGCTGGAGTGGGGTTGAGGAAAAACAAGCCCTAATTAACTTTTGGTGGGATTTCAGATTGTTCCATTCACATCAGTATGGAGAATTTGCAAAATGATAAAAAGGAAAAAAAATTGACCCAGCTATACCACTCCTTGATGTAGGAACAAAAGATTCTTCCTCCACAAATATTTGCTCATCTCTGTTCATTATTGTTTTATGTACAACACCGAAGAAATGGAAATAATCAAACAACTACAGGCAACTAAGTATCACTGTGATGGGATAAAATAGTTCTATGCAGAGAGAAGAACACTAATTGGTTTCCAATACCACATGCCCAGCCATGAAAACATTCGCACATACATACACACACACACACACACACACACACATACATACATACATACATATATAATCATATAAAGAAGATACATTGAAGAGAGTAAGCATGTTACACTTGTATATGTATATATATATACAAATGCATATGTATATCTCAAAATACATATATATATATGTATATATACATATATATACATATATATATTTCACAAAAGTTAATGAGCCAAAAATATAAAAAAATGTAAAAATAACCAGGATTGGTATATGATAGAGTTTGTAGAGAAGGAAGAAATTGACTTACTATTTTATAACCTCAATGTAAAGAAATAATTAAAAAAAATTTTACATAGCATATTTTGATCATATTCTTGCTTCCCAAGATAGGACTTTTCAAGTACTCCTAAAAATAATATTTACAACACAACTTCAAATTCTTTTCTCATAAACAAAACCACAAACAATAACAAAAACCAAAAGACAAAATAAAACCAAAACATGTAACAAATAAAAAGCACGTGCATAAACACACACACACACACACACACATGAGGGAGAAAAGGAGTTTGCTATCCTATAGGAAGAACAATATTAACTAAGCAGAGCTCCCAGGGACTAAACCAGTTATCAAGGAGTAGAGAAATTCAAGGAGGGAATAAGTGAATGGGGTAACACCCCCATAGAAGCAGGAGGGCATGGTATAGGTGGTTTCAGGGGAGGAGAATGTGGAAAAAGGATAACATTTGAAATGTATATAAGAAAATATCCAATAAAAAAAGAGACAAAAGAAGTTCACTTTATATTGGTTAACTGCTGTCCTGAATAGGGTTGATATGCTCAGTATAACTATTATTTTCTTTTTGGAGAAAATTTTTCTTCTCCCAGAAGTTATTGATTCCACAGAGCTTCTTGGTTGGGGTGGGAAATTGGGCCTACTTTTGTTTTTCCATGCCTGAAATTTATCTGGAAAAAATTATCTGTGCAGTTCTTATTCATGTGATATGTATTGGTATGTGCATCACCTCTGTTGTGCCTGGAGAACACTCTTTCATTGTCATCATTTGGTACTTGCTATCTCTTTGCATTCTTTACTGCATAGGTCACTGTTCCATGAGGGGGGAAGTTTGATGAAGACAGCCCACATTCTGTTCTGTTGATGAAGGGCTCTAAATTCTCATAACATCACATACTGTCTAGTTGTGATTCTGCCACAGAACACCCCAGTTGGGTATGGAGGTCCCTGGAATGAGGGTCCTTGAAGCTAGGTGGGTAAGGATTTGGTGACGACAAACAGAAACAAACAAAGAGGCAGTTTGAATCTGAGTGTGTGTTGCAGCTCTCAAGCGATTTTATAAATTAAAAAACCAAACATTACATCTCTTAGAAACTATATCCAGTGAAACAAATACAAATACCAACAAAAATCACTTGGCACAGTAAAGCACAAAAGTCATCCAAGCAATACAACTCAGAAACTATGTATTCAGTGAATCACAAACAGAACAGGTTATAAATCATTATAAATCATCAAAATTTAACAATTCTAAATGGATGTATTCAGTGGGGGCTGCTGTCCAAGACTAGTGTCATATTTCCAGGAGCAGGTTAATAAATCTTTAATGGTCAGTGCTCCTAACTGCTGAGCTAACTTTCCAGCTCCATGGTCAATTATTATTTAACATCTACTGCCTGATTTTTTTTATAACTCTTCAATGTATAAATTTAAAATGTTTTAATTCTTTTTAATTAAGGTACCATATACCATGTGTGTCATCAGAGGTGGATTAGCCATTTTATTGTTGGGAAAGTTTTTACCTATCATAATAGTTTTGTAAATGACTTAGAAAGTAAAGCATTGGTTTTCCTGGTTATAAGGTCATGTTAGTGACCCCATCTCTAGGGATGGTTTCCTCTTTCTTCTTCTTCTTCTTCTTCTTCTTCTTCTTCTTCTTCTTCTTCTTCTTCTTCTTCTTCTTCTTCTTCTTCTTCTTCTTCTTCTTCTTCTTCTTCTTCTTCTTCTTTTTGGTTTTTCGAGACAGGGTTTCTCTGTATAGCCCTGGCTGTGCTTGGATTAAAGGGGTGTGCCACCACACCGGGCTAGGGATGTTTTCTTACCCATTATTCTCACTTAAGATCTTGGCCTAAGCTACCAGGAACATGTAAATAAGAAAAGGAATAAGTGAAAACAAAACTGATAGATTGCCATGAGAACTACAGCTCAATATTTTTTCTCTGGTGAAGAGTTCCACAACTGGTTCCAGGAGTCCTCCCCCTTTGGAGATCAAACACCTCAGTCTGTGGAACTTGTCACGCAGATCCTAGTGGAGGTGTTGTGGAATGATCCTCTGTGTTAATTACCAATGGGCATAAGAAGATTCTTTGATGCATGCTAATCAATGCATTGATGTATAGTTTTGCTGACATGTAAACAAGATCTTTTTTATTGCTATTTTCTTTTGAGAGTAATTAATACACTCAATGGGACATGGTCAAACTTTCATAAGCTTGCCCCTCAAATAGAACTGGGTCCTTCCCCACTCACACCTTACCCAGAAGCCATCAGTTGTGGAGAGCTACTCTTTACAATTCTCTTAATGTTTAGAGAATAAATATATATTTTATGTTGATACAAAAGTAGTATATTTTTCTCTAAAGCCAATGACTTATATATAACCACATTTATGATCTCATTAGCATTGTCAGATATGATTACATTTTATGGAATGGGCCTTAAATCTAGTTTTAAAAGAACTTGTTTACTGTCATAAAATATGTGCCACTATTGTACAAATGTATTTTATAGGTAGGTAATTATTGTAGGTTACAGGTTCACATTTGAGTTATACTCTACAGTCTCCATATGCCTTTTCAAAATAACTAGTTTTAGTCAAATATCCATCTACTACACAAATACATGGTAAAGAATGCAGTATAGAGTTTCTCTTTTTTATTAGATATTTACTTTATTTACACATTTCAAATGTTGTCCCCATTCCTGGTTTCCTCTCCCAAAACTCCCTATCCCTTCCCCCTCCCCCTCCTCATCAACCCACCCACACCCACTTGCTGGCCCTGGCATTCCCCTACACAAGGGTATAGAACCTTCACAGGACCAAGGATTTTGCCTCCCATTGATGACCGACTAGGCCACCCTCTGCTACATATGTAGCTGGAGACATGAGTCCCACCATGTGTATTCTTTGGTTGGTGATTTAGTCCCTGGAGCTCTAGGGGTACTGGATAGTTCATATTGTTGTTCCTCTTATGGTACTAATCCCTTCAGCTCCTTGGGTCCTTTCTCTAGCTCCTTCATTGAGGACCATATGTTCTGTTCAATGGTAGTCTGTGAGGATACACCTCTGTATTTGTCAGGCACTAGTTGAGCCTCCCTGGAGACAGGTATAACAGGCTTCTGTAAGTAAGCACTTGTTGGCATCCACAAAAGTTTCTGGGTTTGGTGATTGTATATGGAATGGATAACCAGGTGGGGCAGTCTCTGAATGGTCATTCCTTCAGTTTCTGCTCCACACTTTGTCTCTGTAATTCATTCTATGGTTATTTACCCTCCCCCTTCTAGGAAGGTTAAAAGTTTCCACACTTTAGTCTTCCTTGTTCTCGAGTTTCATGTGGTTTGTGAATTGAATCTTGGGTATTCTGAGCTTCTTGGCTAATATCCACTTATCAGTGAGTGCATATCATGTATGTTCATTTGTGATTGGGTTAACTGACTTAGGATGATACTTTCAAGTTCTATCCATTTGGCTGTGTACTTCAGGAAGTCATTGCTTTTAATAGCTGAATAGTACTCCATTGTGTAAATGTACCACATTTTCTGTATCCATTCCTCTGTTGAGGGACATCTGGGTTCCTTCTGGGTATTATAAACATGGCTGCTATGAACATAGTGGAGCATGTGTCCTTATTACATATTGGAGCATCTTCTGGGTATATGCCTAGGAATGGTATTGATGGATCCTCAGGTAGTAGTATGTCCAATTTTCTGAGGAACCACCAAAATGATTTCCAGAGTGGCTGTAATGGCTATGATCAAAAACTCAGGTGACAGCAGATGCTGTTGAGGTTGTGGAGAAGGAGGAACACTCCTCCATTGCTGGAGCGATTGCAATCTGGTACAGTATAAATTTTCAAAGTGTGTTCTTATGACTTCCTGAATTCCTTCATTATCTGGTGTAATGTCTCCTATTCATCTTTAATTTTATAACTTGGATAGAATCTTTAGGTTTGTCAGTTATGTTACTCATTATAATTATCAGTTCTTTCTTTCACTGATTTTTAAATTGTCTTTGTTTTATTAATTTCAGCCTTGATTTTGATTATATGCATATTCTATATATTACTAATTTATTTGATCATTTCATAAATAATACTTGAATAAATAGTATCAATTATGATAAAGTTATTTTCTCTCAGTGGCAGATTTAATAATTCTGTTAGCATAGAGTTAGTTTCTTTCAGTGGCAGTTTTAGTAATTCAGACATATTAGTAAAAATAAACTTAGTAAAAATAATGTTATACATTTTCAAGGTAAATATTCAGCCAAAATCTTTTTTGAAAAAGTTCATACTTGATATAAGATAGAAAGACAGAGAAATGTAACATTTGAAATGTAAACAGATAAAATAACCAATTAAGAAAACAAAATATAAGTTCAAAAAATGTTAAAAGAAAAAGACAGGGAATATTTAGTGTACAAATAAATGAAAAGAAGTGTCTCAGCCCAGGATCTAAGTGTCTTGTGAAGAATTTCAAAACCTCTAATTAAGGACAACAATATATTTTTTCTAATAATTTCAGAGACATGATAATAGGTGAAACATACTTCTTAAATTCATTGTAACATATGCATAATAAGATTCCTTTGATGTTTTATAAAGCATTTAATCTTATCCTGTTAGCATGTGAGTTGCATTTTATAAATTACTTCATAATCTCATTTGATGATGAATATTCCATAGATTAAAATGAATATATTAAGCAATTATAATCATTAAACAGTTCAAACAATATGCTGTGAAAAGCCACCCAAGACAAACTCCTTTAAAATTCTTGAGAATCTCAAAACCAGACTTGTTTAGAGACTTAAATAACTCCCTTCTTAAGTTCCTCTTACAGTCTTCCTCAACATATATACTTATATATCTATTTTTTAATAAACTTCAAATTTACTTTGAATTTATTTACCCTGACATTCTTTTCTGAGGCATAAGAATCCTTGCTTTACCCTATTGGATGTCTCTGAAAAGGTCGGCTTTAGAAAGAAGCATTGGTTAAATGTCTTACTGCTATAGGCCTGAATCTGGCTTGCAATGGAAACTTCCAAGAATCTATGAGAGTAACACTGGCTAAGACACCCAGACACCAATAGAAGATACAGAGCATGAACAGACCATTTACTGTAATCAATCGAGGCTTCCAGTAGAGGGATTGGGACAGCAAAACAGCCACGTTTCCTTAAAACTACAAATTTGTCCTGTCTATAAGATGTACTGGGATAAAGATGGCACAACGTGTGGAAGTGGCCAAAGAATGAATGCTTCAGCTTGAGAGCCATGGAATGAGAGGAAGCCTACCCTTGACATTTCTGAATGGCTAGTACTCAGATGCTGGATAGCCCTGACACATAGAATAGAACTAAACATGATCAGAAAAAGAATAAGAAGATATTCCTAATAATATCCTGTAATACATTGCCATACCTAGCATAATCATCATCAGAGGGAACTCATCCAGCAACCAATGGAGCAGATGCAGAGATCTGCAGAAAAAGATTAGCAGAGTTCAGGGAATCCTGCAGAATAGGAAGAAGGATTTTAAGAGTTAGAGAGGAAAAAGACACCATAAGAAACTCTCAGAATCATCTAATCTAGACTTGCAAGGTCTCACAGAGACTGAAGAGACAATCAGGGAATAGGTATAGGTCTGACTTAGGCCCACATCATATATGTTATGGTTGTATAGCTTGATCTTCAAGTGGGACTCCTAACAGTGCATAAAACTCAAAAAAATAATGTGGGTTATTTTCACAAGCAAACACTTTTTAGAAAACTCAAATAACTATGTAACTTGACTGTAAATTAAAAAAAAAAAAAGATTTTGACGCAAATTGTCAAATACAGGAAATTACTGTAAGAATATAAATGAGGACCAGTCAGAATGGCTAAGATCAAAAATTTAGGTGACAGCAGATGCTGGCAAGGATGTTGAGAAAGAGAAATAATCCATCATTGTTGGTGGGATTGCAAGCTTGTACAAACACTCTAGAAATCAGTTTGGCCGTTCCTCAGAAAATTGAACATAATACTACCAGAGGATCCAGCAATACCTCTCCTGGGCATATATCCAGAAGATGTTCCAACCGGTAAGAAGGACACATGCTCCACTATGTTCATAGCAGCCTTATTTATAATAGCCAGAAGCTGGAAAGAACCCAGATGCCCCTCAACAGAGGAATGGATACAAAAAATGTGGTACATTTACACAATGGAGTACTACTCAGCTATTAAAAGGAATGAATTTATGAAATTCCTAGGCAAATGGATGGACCTGGAGGGCATCATCCTGAGTGAGGTAACACAATCACAAAGGAACTAACACAATATGTACTCACTGATAAGTGGATAATAGTTCAGAAACTTAGGATACCCAAGATATAAGATATAATTTGCTAAACGCATGAAACTCAAGAAGAACGAAGACCAAAGTGTGGACACTGTGCCCCTTCTTAGAATTGGGAACCAAACACCCATGGAAAGAGTTACAGAGATAAAGTTTGGAGCTGTGACGAAAGGATGGACCATCTAAAGACTGCCATATCCAGGGATCCATCCCATAATCAGCTTCCAAACGCTGACATCATTGCATACACTAGCAAGATTTTGCTGAAAGGAGCCTGATATAGCTGTCTCTAGTGAGGCTATGCGGGGCAGGGCCTAGCAAACACAGAAGTGGATGCTCACAGTCAGCTATTGGATGGATCACAGGGCCCCCAATGGAGGAGGTAGAGAAAGTACCCAAGGAGCTAAAGGGATCTGCAATACTATAGGTGGAACAACAATATGAAATAACCAGTACCCCCCTGGAACTCTTGTCTCTAGCTGCATATGAATCAGAAAATGGCCTAGTAGGCCATCTGTGGAAAGAGAGGCCCATTAGTCGTGCAAATTTTATATGCCTCAGTACAGGGGAACAACAGGGCCAAGAAGTAGGAGTAGGTGGGTGGGGGAGCATGTGGGGGACTTTTGGGATAGCATTGGAAATGTAAATGAAATAAATACCCAATTAGAAATTTTGAAGTAAAAAAAAAGTGATTGCCAACCCTTGAACTTGACTCATGTTGTAATTAATTTTTGAATATAATTTTTGTCGTACAGCATCGTTTATAATGATTTTGTTTATTATAATAAAATAGATTATGATGCATTTCTTTTAGATTTTAATTAATTCAATTTAAATTTGTCAAGAAGTAATTGTTAAAAATAGAGAGAATTAGATTTTATTCATGAGAAAATTTTAAATTATTCAGCTACTTTAACTTTTAATTTTCAGTTACACATTTTTTAAATGTTCCCATTTCCTACTTGGTTTTTCTAATTTTTCAATCTCAAAATTTTCTCAGTTATTGCCTTCACTGATTTTATTATTTTTTTCTTACTTTCAATTTGTGCTTATGCCATAGTTGTGTTATATATTTTTCCTACCATTCTTAGTTTCTGTTGTTATTTTATCAGTTGTGTGTTGTGGGAAATATCTAGAGCTAGACCCTCTGCCAGGTGATCTCACACTCTCAGCCTGCCAACTTGCCAGTCCTGCTAGGCCACATGGCTTCCAGGAAGCCATCTCTTGGACAGGGCCTCTGAGTTCTTCTTGCTTTCATGTAAAGCCCCTGGTTAACCATCTCAACACCTAATAACCCTGTAGAATCAAGACTCTTAATGCTTAATTAGCCAATCAGATTTATGTATCAATAAGAACACAATTTACAAGATGCCAATACAATAATCAGAGCCAAATTATAATGATAATGCTTTAACAAAATTATTCTAACCTTTTGATACCATCACATCAGCCTCCATTCTGGTTCTCCCACTCCTCCTCAGACCTCTACCTCTCTCTCTCTCTCTCTCTCTCTCTCTCTCTCTCTCTCTCTCTCTCTCTCTCTCTCTCTCTCTCTCCTCAACTCCTGGCTCTCTGCCTCCCTTCTCCTGTCCAATCACAAGCCTCCCAATGCCCTAATGTGATAGGTCAGGGAAAATCCTGCAAGAGCTGTGAATTTGTATTATTGATCTCAGCCACTCTATCTCCCAACTATTACTTTTTATAGTATTCATATACTTATTTATTTATGTTTCAAATATAATTAATTAACTTATTAATTTGCAATTATGCAGAGGTTTGTAAAGTATAATTTGTGGCTAATTTCTGTATAACTCTTTTGTGTTAGAGATGTTATATATTTTCCTTACCATTCTTAACTTCTGTTTTTCTTTTTTAATTGTGAGACTTTTATCATTGATTTCAGTCTTTCTATTTCCAATACAAAGGCTTTATTTATAATATTTATATATTGATATATTTACCTATTTGTTTCAAATGTGCTAATTAATTTATTAATTTAGGAAGAATATTCAGAGATTTTTAAAATTTTTATTTTATTTTTAATTTATATTTTATACTCCATAGTCCATTCCCCACCTCCCCATCCACCCTCTGACTGCTCCACATCCTACACTTCCTTGCCACCTCACCCTGTCACCATGTGGATTTCCCCAACCCCACCCCCACCCCACCTGACCTCTAAACTCCCTGGGGCCTCCAGTCTCTTGAGGGTTAGGGGCATCAACTCTGAATGCACAGACCCTGAAGTCCTCTACTGTGTGTGTGTGTTGGGGGCCTCATATCAGGTGGTATATGCTTGTCTGTTTGGTGTTCCAAAGGAATGCAACTTGAAAAGGAAGAAGTCAAACTATCATTGTTTGCAGATGATTTGCTAGTATACGTAAGTGACCTCAAAAATTTCACCAGAGAACTCCTAAACCTGATAAACAACTTCAGTGTAGTGGCTGGATATAAAATTTACTCAAACAAATCAGTGGCCTTTCTCTACAAAATGATAAACAGGCTGAGAAAAAAATTAGGGAAACAACACCCTTCACAGTAGTCACAAATAATATAAAATACCTTGGTGTGATTCTAAGGAAGAGAAACATCTGTATGATAAGAACTTCAAGTATCTGAGGAAAAAAATTGAAGAAAATCTCAGAATGTGGTTCAATGAGCTGAGCTGTGTTTCTGCTAAGCTCAGATAGCCTGGTCTCCAGTTGAGCATAGATCAGTCTTGAACCCCAGGGGGACCCGGTGGGTGGTTATTCCCACCTACATCGGACTGAAAACAATTTACTGAAGTTCTTTATCAGTTGTAGGAGTTCTTTGTTGGAATTTTTTGGCTCACTTAATTACACTATCATATCATCTGCATATAATGATATTTCTACTTCTTCCTTTTCAAATTGCATCCCATTGACCTCCTTTTGTTTTCTGATTGCTCTGGTTAATACTTTGGGTACTACTATATTGAACAGGTAACAAGAGAGTGAGCACCCTTGTCTACTCCCTGATTTTAGTGGGATTGCTTCAAGTTTCTCTCCATTTAGTTTGATGTTGGCTATTGTTTGCTGTATATTGTTTTTCCTATGTTTAGGTATTTGCCATTAATTCCTGTTATATCTAAATCTTGTATCATGAAGGCTTGTTGGAATTTATCAAATGCTTTCTCAGCATTTAAAGAAATGAACATGTGATTTCTTTTATTTTTTTATTTTTTTTTTACTTCACAAGATCTTTATTTATTTATTTATTTTTTTAATATTTTTTATTACGTATTTTCCTCAATTACATTTCCAATGCTATCCCAAAAGTCCCCCATACCCTCCCCCCCTTGTTTTCTTAAAGAAAGAATTACAGTAGATCTGAGGCAATTGTGGACCACACCTTTAGCCTCAGGCAGATTTCTGCATTCAAGGTCACCCTGGCTTAAGGAGTGACTTCCAAGTCAGCCAGGGCTACACAAAGAATCCCTATCTGAGATATATTTTTTTTTTATTTTGAAACAGGGTTTCTCTGTGTAGTCCTGGAACTCACTTTGTGGACCTGGAATGACATGAATTTTAGGAAAAAGAGATATTAATGGATTAATATTACTTCTATACATACATACATCCATACATATAATCATACATACACACATAATTTTTTCAAATAGAATTAGAGTAGACCTGAGGCAATTGTGGAACATACCTTTTTTTTTTATTTTTAATATTTTTATTACATATTTTCCTCAATTACATTTCCAATGCTATCCCAAAAGTCCCCCATAGCGCCCCCCAATTCCCTACCCACCCATTCCCATTCTTTTGGCCCTGGCATTCCCCTATATTGGGGCATATAAAGTTTGCAAGTCCAATGGGCCTCTCTTTGCATTGATGGCCGACTAGGCCATCTTTCGATACATATGCAGCTAGAGACAAGAGCTCCGGGGTTCTGGTTAGTACATCATGTTGTTCCAACATTTCTTTTATTTTAAATTATTATTTTTTTATTTTCCAATTTTCTTAGAAGTATTTGCTTTCTTTTTAATTTTTAATTTTATTTTAATTTTAATAGGTATTTTCTTCATTTACATTTCCAATGCTATCCCAAAAGTCCCCCATACCCCCCCCCACTCCCCTACCCACCCACTCCCAATTCTTGGCCCTGGTGTTCACCTGTACTGAGGCATATAAAGTTTGCAAGACCAATGGGCCTCACTTTCCGCTGATGGCCGACTAGGCCATCTTCTGTTACATATGAAGCTAGAAACACGAGCTCCTGGGGGCACTGGTTAGTTCATATTGTTATTCCACCTATAGGTTGTAGACCCCTTTAGCTCCTTGGGTACTTTCTATAGCTCCTCCATTGGCGACCCTGTGATCCATCCAATAGCTGACCGTGAGCATCCACTTCTGTGTTTGCTAGGCCCCGGCATAATCTCACAAGAGACAGCTACATCAGGGTCCTTTCAGCAAAATCTTGCTAGTGTATGCAATGGTGTCAGTGTTTGGAAGCTGATTATGGGATGGATCCCCGGATATGGCAGTCTCTAGATGGTCCATCCTTTTGTCTCAGCTCCAAACTTTGTCTCTGTAACTCCTTCCATAGGTGTTTTGTTCCCAATTCTAAGAAGGGGCAAAGTGCCCACACTGTGTTCTTCATTCTTCTTGAGTTTCATGTGTTTTGCAAATTGTATCTTATATCTTGGGTATTTTAAGTTTCTGTGCTAATATCCACTTATCAATGAGTACATGTCATGTGAGTTATTTTGTGATTGTGTTACCTCACTCAGGATGATGCCCTCCAGGTCCATCCATTTCCCTAGGAATTTCATAAATTCATTCTTTTTAATTGCTGAGTAGTACTCCATTGTTAAAATGTACAACATTTTCTGTATCCATTCCTCTGTTGAGGGGCATCTGGGTTCTTTCCAGCTTCTGGCTATTATAAATAGGGCTGCTATGAACATAGTGGAGCATTTGTCCTCTTTACCAGTTGGAATATCTTCTGGATATATGCCCAGGAGAGGTATTGCGGGATCCTCCAGTAGTATTATGTCCAATTTTCTGAGGAACTGCCAGACTGATTTCCAGAGTGGTTGTACCAGCTTGCAATCCCACCAACAATGGAGGAGTATTCCTCTTTTTCCACATCCTTGCCAGCATCTACTGTCCCCTGAATTTTTATTCTTAGCCATTCTGACTAGTGTGAGGTGGAATCTCAGGGTTGTTTTGATTTGCATTTCCCTGATGATTAAGGATGCTGAACATTTTTTCAGGTGCTTCTCAGCCATTCGGTATTCCTCAGGTGAGAATTCTTTGTTTAGCTCTGAGCCCCATTTTTTAATGGTGTTATTTCATTTTCTGAAGTCTACTTTCTTGAGTTCTTTATATATATTGGATATTAGTCCCCTATCTGATTTAGTATAGGTAAAGATTTTTTCCCAATCTGTTGGTGGCCTTTTTGTCTTATTGATGTTGTCTTTTGCCTTACAGAAGCTTTGCAATTTTATGAGGTCCCATTTTTTGATTCTCTATCTTACAGCACAAGCCATTGCTGTTCTATTTAGGAATTTTTCCCCTGTACCCATATCTTCGAGGCTTTTCCCTACTTTCTCCTCTATAAGTTTCAGTGTTTCTGGTTTTATGTGGACTTCCTTTATCCACTTAGATTTGACCTTAGTACAAGGAGATAGGAATGGATCAATTTGCATTCTTCTACATGATAACTGCCAGTTGTGCCAGCACAGTTTGTTGAAAATGCTGTCTTTTTTCCACTGGATGGTTTTAGCTCCCTTGTCAAAGATCAAGTGACCATAGCTGTGTGGGTTCATTTATGGGTCTTCAATTCTATTCCATTGGTCTACTTGTCATTGCTATACCAGTACAATGCAGTTTTTATCACAATTGTTCTGTAGTACAGCTTTAGATCAGGTAGGGTGATTCCACCAGAGGTTCTTTTATCCTTGAGATGAGTTTTTCTATCCTAGGTTTTTTGTTATTCTGGATGAATTTGCAGATTGCCTTTTTTAATTTGTTGAAGAATTGATTTGGGATTTTGATGGGGATTGCACTGAATCTGTATATTGTCTTTGGCCCAATATCCATTTTTACAATGTTGATCCTGCCAATCCATGACATGGGAGATCTTTCCATCTTCTGAGATCTTATTTTCTTTGTGTTTGTCTATATAGTGGATTACATTGATGCATTTGCAAATATTGAACCATCCCTTAGACTGTGATGATCTCATAGGCTGCATGGGGTTATTTCAATCTTATTGTATCTGTTGAGGCCTGTTTTGAGATCTCTGGGGTCCATATTAATTGAGACTGCTGGTCCTCCTACAGGATTGCCCTTCTCCTCATCTTCCTTAAACCTCCCCTAATTCAACAACAGAGATTACCTGCTTCTGTCCATTGGTTGGGTGCAAAAATCTGCATTTGACTCTTTTAGGTGCTTGTTTGGTCTTTCGGAGGGCAGTCATGATAGGTCCCTCTTTATGAGCACTCCATGGCTGTAGTAATTGTGTCAGGCCTTTGAACCTCCCCTTGAGGTGAGTCCCACTTTGGGCCTGTCGCTGGACATTCTTTTCTTCAGGTTCTTCTCCTTTCCATCCCTGTAATTCTTTCAGACAGGAACAATTATGGATCAGAGATGGAACTGTGGAATAGCAACCCCATCCCTCACTTGTTTTCTTGTATTCCTGCTGTAGATGGTCTCTATAAATTCCCTCTCCCTACTGTAAGCCATTTCATCTAATGTCCTTCCCTTTGATTTCTGAGAGTTTCTTACCTCCCAGGGCTCTGGTGCATTCTCAGGGGTCCCCTCAACTTCCTATTTCCTGAGGTTGTCTGTTTCCATTCTTTTTGCTGGCCCTCGGAGCTTCAGTCCTTTTCCCTCACCCAATACCAGATCATGTTCCCCTCTCTCCGCCCCACTCCCTGCCCCATGTCCACTTTCTCTAACAGGTCCCTTCCTCTCTCCCCACTTGTGATTGCTTTCTTCTCTCTCCCAAGTGGAAATAAAGCATCCTCACTTGGTCACTTCAACTTGTTGACCTTTTTGAGTTCTGCGGACTGTATCTTGGGTATTCTGTAGGATTCTTATTTTGGGGGGTGGGCACTAATATCCACTTATTAGTGAGTACATGCCATGCATAGAATAAAGAGTTCTTCTTGGTAGATTTGTCCTTTGATGATTATGAAATGTACTTCCTTATATTTTTGATAACTTTAAGATGAAAATGATATTATTCGATATTAGAATTGTGACTCCAGCTTGTTTCTGGAGACCATTTGCTTTGGGGATTATTTTCTAGCCTTTTACTCTTAGGTAGTGTCTGTCTCTGTCACCCTGGTTGGTTTACTATTTGCAGCAAAATGGTTGGTCCTGTTTCTATATCCAGTCTGTTGGTCTATGTCTTTTTATTGCAGAATTGAATCCATTCATATTAAGAGATATTAAGGAAAAAAAGATTGTTGCTTCCCGTTATTTTTGTTGTAAGAGGTGGAATTATGTTTTTTTTGTGGTTATCTTTTTTATTTTATTTTTTATTTTTTGGTTTGTTAAAAGAAGATTATTTTCTTTATTTTTCTAGGGTGTAGTTTCCCTCCTTTTGTTGGAGTTTTCCATTTATTATCCTTTGAAGGGCTGGATTTGTGGAAATATAGTGTATTTTTTTCCATAGGATATCTTGGTATCTCTATGTATGGTTATTGAGAGTTTTGCTGGGTATAGTAGCCTGTGCTGGCATTTGTGTTCTCTTAGGTTCTGTATGACATCTTCCCAGGATCTTCTATCTTTCATACTCTCTGGTGAGAAGTCTGGTATAATTATCAAAGGTCTGCCTTTATATATTACTTTATCTTTTTCCCTTACTGCTTTTAACATTCATTCTTTGTTTAGTGCATTTGGTGTTTTGATTATTATGTGAGGGTAGGAATTTCTTTTCTGATCCAAACCATTTGTTGTTCTGTAGCCTTCTTGTAGGTTCATAAGCATCTCTTTCTTTTGGTTAGAGAAGTTTTCTTCTATAATTTTGTTGAAGAAATTTTCTGGTCCTTTAACTTGGGAAACTTCACTCTCTTCTATACTTATTATTCTTAGGTTTGGTCTTCTCATTGTGTCCTGGATTTCCTGGATGTTCTGAGTTAGGATCTTTTTGCATTTTGCATTTTCTTTGACTGTTGTATCAATGTTTTCTATACTATCTTCTGTGCTGATATTCTCTTTCATTTCTTCTATTCTGTTGGTGATGCTTCCATCTATGGCTCCTGATTTATTTCCTAGGTTTTCTATTTCCAGAGTTGTCTCCCTTTGTGATATCTTTACTGTTTCTACTTCCCTTTATAGATCTTGGATGGTTTTGTTCAATTCCTTCACCTGTTTGGATGATTTTTCCTTTAATTCTTTAAGGGATTTTTGTGTTTCCTTTTTAAGCTCTTCTAATTCTTTACCTGTGTTCTTCTGTATTTCTTTAAGAGAGTTATTTATGTCCTTCTTAAAATCTTCTACCAGCATCATGAGATATGATTTTAAATCCACATCTTGCTTTTCCTATGTATTGGGGAATCTAGGACTTTCTGTGGTGGGAGAACTGGGTTCTGATTGTCCCAGGTAGTATTGGTTTCTGTTGGTAAGATTTTTATGTCTCCTTTCGCCATCTGGTTAACTCTGGTATTAGATCTTCTTGCTGTCTCTGGATGGAGCTTGTTCCTCCTGTGGGTCTGTAATCCTGTGTCAACACTCCTGGGAGACCAGCTGATGAAACTTGTGTACAAAGAGCTCTTTAAGAGCCCAATCTCTGGGTGCAGATGGCACTGGAAATATCCTGTCCCAGCTGTGGCACTGTTCTTGCCCTCCGCCATGTGCTCTTTGCTGCCCAGCTCCAGAAAATTGTTGGAGAGAAAGTAACTATTTCACCTCTGAGCCTGGGAGTGAAAGCACTCCTGGGAAAACAGGTGTCACCTGGCAGGACCCGTGCACTGCGGGCTGTGGAAGAGCCTCAACTTGCTGATACAGATGGCAGACCAGAAGGGTCCTATCCCAGCTGCTCCACTGATTTTGTTCCCTGTTGATCCTAGCCAGCCCCACTCCACATAGTTCTTGGAGATAAAATGGCTGTCTCACCTCTGAGTGCTGGAGTGAAAGCACTCCTGGCAGAACAGGTCTTTCTTTGCAGGACCCATGCACAGCAGGCTGTGGAACAGCCTCAGCTCATGGGTACAGATGGTGGACCAGACTCTCCTGTATTTCTTTAAGAAAGTTATTTATGTCCTTCTTAAAGTCCTCCATGGGCATCATTAGATGTGATTTTAAGTCAAAATATTGTTTTTCCTGTGTTTTGGGGTATTCAGGACTTGCTGTTGTGGCAGAACTGGGTTATGATGATGCCAAGTACCGTGGTTTCTGTTGGTAAGGTTCTTGTCCTTGCCTTTCAACATCTGGTTATCTATGGTATTAGTTGGTCTTGCTATCTGGATCGAGTTTGTCCCTCCTGTGGGCTTGTAAGCATGTGTCAGCACTCCTGGGAGACCAGCTCTCTTCTGGCGGGCCTGTGTACAGTGGGCTATGGAAGAGCCTTAGCTCTGGGGTGCAGATAGAAACGTAAAAGATCCTGTTCCAGATACTCCTCTGTTCCTGTGTCCTGGGTGCTCCTGGGCAGTCCTGATTTGGAGAGAAAGTGGCAATCTCAACTTTGAGCCTGGGAGTGAGAGCACTCTTTGGAGACCAGTTCTCTCCTGGTGGGACCTGTGTACTGGGGTCTGTAGAAGAGACCCAGCTCCCAGGTGTAGATGGAGATCGGAAGTTAGAATGGTTTTCAACAAGGACAAACAGTATTATTAGAGTCTCTATAATCTTTCCTTAGTGTATTTGTTCCTTAAAAAAAATTAGTTCTTTTCTTTATTTAACTTAGAGAGAAAGGGAGTATACCCATGAGGACTGATGTTTTCATTTTAAAAACTATGTACTGTAAGTTTGTAAAGAAAAACTCACTAAAATCCATATACCAGCACTAATATCTTTGAAAAAATTTTATAAGATTATGATTAAATAATATTCCCACATGCTTCCATAGGAACCAACATTTAGTAGTTGGTATTTTTAAGTGTATGTTCTTAAATTTGTAGATATCAACTAATGTTTTATCAACCATAATAGAAAGAGTTAAGGTTCAGCAGAATCAAAGTATGATGATAAATTTTGTGTTTTTCAAGTTTGTCTAATTGAATATCTGACATGGTAATTGGTAATTTGAATGTACTTTTTATTAATATTACTAAAAATCAAGATTAATGATAATTGTTATTCTGAAAAGAAAATCTGTAGGATAGTTGAGGAATGCCATTCTGTTTCTAAAGATTTATACATACAGAGTTCATGACAAGTTTTATGTCTGTTTTTACCTGCCAGCTAAAAATGTGCCTACTGGTACTTGTAGCGGTATTGCTATTATGTGGTAGCTAAATACTTAGTGATTGAACTTGAAGCCTGGTCTACAGTAGGTGATTTTATACCATGTTCAAAGCAACATGGATGGGAGGTCATATGTCCTATAATGGAAAATGCTATTATGATTCCTAAATGAATTTATAATCAAATTACCTTCTAGAATATTTATATTTTTTCTATTGTCTTGGGAAGATTTCAGTTTTAGAAAAATAGGATTATTTTTGTAATGAACAATGATCAGTACAGAGATGAATAACTGGATAAAGTGAAATGATTAAGGAATTGATTGCTCATCTATTAATGAGACTTATATATTTTGGGACATCACAGAAGAACGGGTAGAATGAATATAAGAACTGTGAGATACAGAGCATATCTGTGAAATGCTGTATTTTAAACATGGTATGCTGTTGCTACCTGCATGAGATTGAGGTAGCCAAAACACATGGTTACATGCAGCTGATAATCTCCCATACCCACTCTACTCAAAAGCTATTCACCGTGGGTAGTTGTTATGGGAGAGAGAATTCTTCTTTATTGAGGGTGTAGCCATTAATTGAATAGCATGTTTTAGTAGTTGGCACCAAACATATGAACACATGAGCAACAATAACTGGACTTAATGGTTTATCTAAAAGAAAAGACATAAAATTGGGAGAGGAACATGATGGGTGGAGTATGGGGAGAATTGTAGTGTGAAATTGGTAGTAGACATGATAATATTATACATATAGATTTCTCAAAGATAAGAACATTTATTTAAAAAAAATAGGTTGCAAATTGATTCCTGAAAATAGCCACATGCTTAATTTAATCTAAATACAGGATTTTTTCTTCTATTCATAAAAATTAGAGCAAAACCTAATTTATATTTAATTTTTGGGTGATATCTAAGTTAAATTATCTCTGTTGATAGGTAAATGTTGATTAAAAGAAGTTGTATAAATATAAGCAAATATTCATCATTGCATTAATCTTTAAATTTATTTCACTGTTTATAATTTCTTACCCATAAAATTTCTCATCTGTGAAAAAATAACACCTTCCCCATCCTCTTCTTTGGAAAGATTAAGAAGGTAATGAACCAATACCACGAGGGTCTTATCACTACTGCTCTGTAGTAGTGATTGAGGTCAGAGATAAGGTATGAGAAAAGACAGGAAGGTGTAGAGAGGGTTAGGAAAGTGAATAGAGGTGTGTGACAATGGAGGATGGGGAACTGAGGGTGACCAAAAGAAAGTCCCAGGAGACAGGAAAGCAAGAGGCTCCCAGGACTCAATGGGAATGAAATTAACTGAAATATCCCCTAAAAGGGAGCGAAAACCTGAAGAGATGATATGAAGAGGTGAGACGTGGCCTCAGTTGAGGGATGGGGCCACCCACCCATATTAAAATTTTTAATCCAGAATTGCTCCTGTCTAAAGGAAATACAGGGACAAAGAGTAGAGCAGAGACTGAAGGAAAGGCCATACAAAGACTGCCTCATCTGGGGATACATCCCATACTGCAGCCAGCAAAAACAGTCACAAAATGCTGATGCCAAGAAGTATTTGCTGACAGGAGCCTGATGTAGCTGCCTCCTGAGAGGCTCTGCCAGAGCCTTACTGATACAGATGCAGATGCTTGTAGCCAATCATCTAACTGAGTATGGGGACCCCAATGGAGAAGTTAGGGGAAGGACTGAAGGCACTGAAGGGGTTTGCAACCCCATAGGGAAGAACAACAATCAACCAACATGGCACCTAGATCTTCGAGAGACTAAACCACCAAGCCAAACAAACAAACAAACAAACAAAAACCAAAAAAAAAAAAAAAAAAAACCATATGGTGAGACCCAGGGCTCCATCTGTATATGTAGCAGAGAATGGCCTTATGTGGCATCAATAAGAGGGGAGGCCATTGGTCCTGTGATGGCTTGATGCCCTGGCATAGCAGAATGTTAAGGGAGTGAGGCAGGATAACATTTGAAATGTAAATAAACAAAAAACAAATAAAAATAAATAAAAATTTAAAAAGGCAATATAATTTTGAGTATGCATAAATTATAACAGAATTTGCATTTATATTGAATTTGCATTTATATAAAGCATTTCTACTAAAATCAGGGAAAATACAAAGCTGCCCACTCTGTCCCTATCTATTTAATATAGGAATTGAAGTTCTAGTCAGAACAATAAGAAAACTAAAGAGTGTCAAATGGATATAAATTGGAAAGGAAGAATTTAAACTATTGCTCTTTGTGGATATATATGCGACCCAAAAAATTTTACCAGAGAACTCCTACAACTGATAAATACCTTCAGCAAGATAGGTGAATAAAAATTAACTCAAAAAAATCAGTAGTTCTACTTTATAGAAATAATAAACAGTGAGAAAGAGATTAGTGAAGCAACATCCTTTGCAATAGACATGTATAATATATCTTTTTGTAACTCTAACCACATAAAAGATGAAAATATTCAAGTCTCTGAAAAAAGAAATTGAAGAAGCTATGCGAAGATGGAAAGAACTCCTATGCTCATAGATAGGAGGGATTAACATAGTGAAAATGGCCAACTTACCAAAAGGAACCTACAGATTCAATGAAATCCCTATCAAAATCCCAACAAAAATCTGGAATGGGAGCTACCCCAAATGCTTTTGTCTGCATGTGGAATATGTTCTTCTACCCAGACTGCCTTGTCTGGCCTCATTAGGAGAGGAAGCAACCACTCTTGCAGAGACTTGAAGTGTCAGGGAGGGGGGGTATCAAGGGAACCCACATGTACTCAGAGGAGAAGAGGAGGTGGGTGGGCAAAGGATTATAGGAGGGAATGATTGGGAGGAGGGCAATTAGAGGGCTGTAAAATCAATAAGTAAAAAAAATAAAATTAAATAGATAATAAAAGAAAAGAGTCCATGATAGTTGAGAAAATTAGCAGGTGGCTGGTGCAGCAGCTGAGCATGTATATCCAAAATCACATAATCAAATCAGATTGCGCAAGACTTTTGAAATTTCAAAGACCACCCCTAGTGAAGTACTCCCTCCAGACGGGGCCACAAAGCATAATCCTATGGAAACATGCACCAACTGAAGATCTAGTATTCAAATACCCAAGACTTATGAGGGCATCTTATTTAAATCACTATATAACATCCTGTGTCCCCCACAGTTTTGTGTTTATAACTTAATGAAAATGCATTAGCATAAATTCAAAAATCCCCAAATTTTCAGTGTCAACACTCTTTGAAATTCCAAAGTTGAAGTCTCTTCTGAAACTCAAGATAATTTCCTAACTATAATCACCAGCAAAGTCAAAAATTAAATTATACACTTCTACTATACAAAGGCACAGAATATATATTACTCTTCTTAAAGAGAGTAATCAGAGCATAATCAAAACATACTGAACAGAACAAAACCCAACAGGACAGAGTCCAAATACTGTAGCTACATATCTAATGCCAGATTACTGAGATGCCTCTGCCCTTCTGGATTTGCTGTCTGCCCATGAATCTTTGCTGCCTGAAACATCACTCATTCAAGTTGGTTCTATTCCCTGTATGCAGATATCCTTGGCAGATATTTAGTGATCTGGCATCTCTAACACAAACCAGGCTTCATGATTATAGCTCTGTGCAATGGCATCTCAGGGACTTGTGGCCTCGTAGGGCCTTATGCAATGACTGCCCTGCTCTGGGTTTACTCATGTCTATAAAGCCAAAACAGTATCAAGTTCAAGTAGCTACTTGGTATGAACCTTGGACCATTTGAACCACATGTACCTCCGTTTTTTGTTGTTGTTGTTGTTTGTTTGTTTGTTTGTTTGTTTCATTCCTTTGGTGGTTTTCTTTCATATGTTGGAAGCTTAATTGAGTGGGGTTTGCACCGAGGACATTTTTCACTTTATTTTAATGAAGATTTGACTCTTCCTTAATGACAACAACCTTAATAGTTGCAGTTAAGAATATTAACCTGGTTAGTTTAATTTTCCTTTTAAAACTGTACATTTTTTATTTCTTTCTGTCTCACATGATCTTAATCTTTTTCATTATATATCTGTATAAGAGCTATTCATAATAAACATGTCAATACTGAGACTGACTTGAAATCTACTCTTGCAAGGAGATTAGTTTATTACATCTTAATTTAGCTTTAAGGAATTTCTTAGGGCAAGGACAGACAGCAGCTACATATTTGCAGAAACATCACAAGAATGATCTCTGGACTAGCTGCTAATGTTATTCTCTCTAATGCCTCTTGAGCTACACTTCTGTAGTGAACACTGCTTTTAGTACTATTGTCTTCTAAAATTTTAATAGAATGCCCCATTAAGCTCTGTTTGCAAAATCAAATAGGTTTTCTAGTCCAATGTCCTTAAGTTTTTCATATTCCTTAAAAAAACAAAACAAAAAAACCCCACCATGGTCGATTTGGTCATAACAATAGTCCATTTCCTGCTATGACAAAATTGACAATGTTGTGACAAAATACCATGACAATGATAACTTTTAGATGGGAGGGTTTATTTAGGTATCAAGGTTTTATATTTAGGGTCCATGATGACCAAGCAGTGGCATGGGCCAGAAATGAACTGCAAACAAGGGGAAGTATTTAAAAAATAGGTATGATGTCTCAAATGAGAAATATTCTCCATAGTCTTGAATATATGAATATTTGGTCCCTTGTAGGTGGTGCTGTTTGGGAATTCTCAGAAGATTTTGTCTTCTTGGAGAAAGTGTGTAATTGGAGATGGGCTTTGACCATTTAAAGGCTTGCACAAATTTGAAATTGCTATCTTCAACAGTCATGACTGTGAGAGGCTCTTATTTATCTGGATCTATAAACACAAAAGAAAACCCTGCTTCTATAACATCAAATAGAAAAGTAATTAATACAATGAGTGTAATTTCTAAACAAATTAATTGGGAGGAAACAATTAACATAAATGATAATCATTTATGATATTATCAACTTTCACAAATAGTTCTCTTTGCTTATATTTCACTTCATTTGGGGAAGTATATGGAATTGAAATCATAAACCATTAAGACTTATTTACTTGCAATTTAATAATGACATGGATAGAAGTGAATATATTTGCAAATCATTTATAATACAGTGATTGTTAAGGACATCTTTTTTTCTAGTTAAACATATGATGGAATTTGACTTATTTCTGTATTATTCCCAATGGTGTTTTTCTCTAACCATGTCCCAACCTAATGGTCAACTTGTTTTTTTGTTGTTGTTGTTACCCCTCTGTCCTGTCACCTTATAATTTGAATGTTGTAAACTGTTTCAATTTTTCAAGGCATGTTATATGAATTGTCTGACCATAAACTATTTCATGGTATGTTATCAGAAATTTCTGACCATAAACCCACAACATGATCTTTTCCAAATATCATAGAAATAACTGCAAAGTTCTTTTTGTATCTACCTGCTTCCTTCCTATATAAAAAGCCTCTCTGCTTCTAGCCTTGGCCTTGTCTCTCTCCTAATTGTAGGAGACTGTAAGTTTGTCCGGGCTCTAAAAATAAACATCTACCTTGTAATCTTTCAGTTTCTGCATTTGGTTTTGACACCATTACATAGAAGATAAATTGTTACAAAATAATGTGTTATTCTTCTCAAAGCCATAAAGCCTTAAATAAATAAGAAAAAGAAAGTACATTTGTTTGACCTGTGTTTCATATTTCCTATAAAGTTCAAACTAACTTATAAAAATTTGATTTGTAATTTATAAAGCATGAGAATTTATGATTTTACTAATTTTATTTATACTAGACAGGCATAGTTTTTTCTCTATTCTAGAAAATATGATCTTAATCTTATAAAAGAAGAATCAGCTATTACAAAACTTAAGGTATTAAGCCTATATTTTCTATTCATTTTCAATTTATTCACTCATTGTGAGGCAAATAATGTTTCTCAGCAGGTATTCAGGGTCATTACATTTCATAAAGGTGAGAACACAATGTAAAAGTATCATAAATATTCAATAACCACTTAAGTTATTCGGAAGCATCTACTGAAATATAACACTATGCATCAGAAATTCTTAGTACAATTTGAATTATTTATATATGTAAAGAAATACTGATCATAATGGGAAACCTATTTATGTACTTCAAGGCCTTTGCATTCCTGGGGAAACATGAATACAATTCAAACAGAAGCATTTCTTTTAATAAAAAAATGTGAGAGTTAATTCATACAGTTTTCAAACCCTATTACTTTTTTAAGTTAGAACACTTTGTTTTTACTTCAAGGTAAGTTCTAAAAGGATATGGTGTGTAGAAAAAAGCAAAAGCAGCAATTACTAGTCACCTAGTGTGAGCCACATCTCAGTATGAGTCACCTTCTCTAGAACATTTATTTTCAATACCAACAATGAGGTTGTCATTGAAGCTGAACTTTATTAGTAAGCATTCCTTAGTGACACCATTTACTTACTGTTAAACATTGGATAATAAGAATGCTGAGGAATGCTGCATAGAAGGAATTGATTCTAAGAGAAAAACCTGATATTTTGTGCTGGCAGGATTTATGACAAATGGAAACAAACTATACTCATCTGAGAGAAGGAAATCCCAATTGAGAAATGCTTTCGTAAGACTGAGCTGTTGGGCAAGCTTATAAAGTATTTTCCTAAGTAGTTATTGATGTGGGATGGCCCAACCCATTATGGGTGGTGCCTTTCCTGGGCTGGTAGTCCTACATTCTATAAAAGGCAAGCTCAGTAAGTGATATGGAACAGGCCAGTAAGTAGTATCCTTCCATGTCTTCTGCATCAGTTCATGCTTACAGGTTCCTGCCCACTTTGAGTTTCTGCCTTGACTAAACTTAGTGAACTATGACTCAGGATATGTAAGCAAATAAATACTTTCCTTCCCGAGTTGCTTTTGGCCATGGTATTTAATTACACCAATAGTAAGACTAACTAAGATAATTAGATATCTAGTACAGATTTATCTATGTCTATATTTCCTTATCTTTTTTGATTAATTTTGGTTTGAAATCTTTTGTTAGATAGTAAAATGGCTACTCCAGCTTGTATCTTAGGGACATTTGTTTGAAAAGTCTTTTTCCAATCTTTTATCCTGAGGTAATGCTTATTTTTGTTATTGAGGTATGTTTATTGGATGCGGCAGAAGGGTGTGTCCTACTTTTTGTATACATTCTGTTAATTGGTGTCTTTTTATTGGGGATTGAGAATATGGATATTAAGAGGGAACAATGACCACTGATTGTTAATTCTTGTGGTTTTGTTGGTGGTAATACTGTGTGTGTGCGAGCATGTGTGTGTGTGCATGCATGTGTTTCCTTTCTTTTTGTTTTGCTGGTATAAGGTTATTTCTTGTGTTTTCATTTTTATGGTTAACGTCCTTCAATTGAATGTTTCCTTTTAATACCTTCTACAGAGCATAATTTTTAGGTACATATTGTTTAAATTTTGCTTTGTAATGGAATATTTTATTCTTTCTACTTATGGTGATTAAAAGTTTTTTTTTCTGGGTATAGCAGTATGGTCTGATACTTGTTGTCACTAAGAGTCCACAGAACATCTGTTCAACATTTTGAGGGTCTCTATTGAGAAATGAGCTGTACATAACAGATCTGCCCTTACATGTTACTTGGTCTTTTCCTTTGAAGCTTCTCATATTCTTTCTTTCTTCTGTATATTTAGTGTTTTAATTGTTATGTGGTGAATGGACATTCTTTTTTGATTCAATCTATGTGTTTTTCTCTATGCTTCTTGTACTTTTATGGGTATCCTCTTCTTTAGGTTAGAAATATTTCCATCTATTAATACTTTCTAGGCATTTAAACTGGGATTCCTCTCCTTCCTATATTTTTATTATTTTTAGGTTTTGGCTTTTCATAGTGTTGTAGATATATTTGATGTTTTGTGCCAAGAATTATTTAGATCTAGCACTTTCTTTGACCAATTTAGCCATTTCTACCACATTTTCAATGCCTGAAATTCCTTCACTTTCTTATATTCTATTAGTAAAGTTTGCCTTTGTAGTTTCCTTTTTAATTTTTAAGTTTTTCATTTCTAGAATTTCTTTATTCTTCTCTTTTCTTTGTTGCTTCTATTCCCATTTTCAGGAATTGAACAGTTTTATTCATTTCCATCAACTGATTCTTTGCTTTAAGGGTTTAATTCATTTCTTTAATTGTTTGTGTTTCCCTGGCTTTCTTTGAGGAATTTATTCAATTTCTTCCAATTGGTGGTGGTGGTGGTGGTGGTGGTGGTGGTGGTGGTGGTGGTGGTGTGTGTGTGTGTGTGTGTGCTTTGCTGTAAAAGACATCATGACAACTCTTATATAGAAAAACATTTCATTGCAGGTTTGCTCTTATTTTTAGAAGTTCAGTTTATTTTCAATATGGTGGAAGCATGACAGCAGGGATAGAAGACATGACAGTTATAGTGCTGGAAAAGTAGCAAAGAGCTACATCCTGATTGACAGACAAAAAGAGAAACACAGAGCCATATGCGTGCTTTTGAAATTTCAAAGCCCACCTTCTGTGATGTACTTTCTCTACCAAGGCCCCATTTCCTTATCCTTTCACATATTTCTCTCCCAGTTGACTAATCATTCAAATACATGAGCCATTCGTATTCAAACCACCCCTTGTAGTAAGATAACTTTGTCTTTACCACATGGAAATGTCAAAGGATTTAGTTTTTCAGCATTAAATGAAATGTTAATCACATTGGGATTTTTTATGTTTGTTTGTTTGTTTTGTGTCATTGGTTGGTTGGTTGATCTTTTGAGACAGGGTTTCAAGGTGTAGCCCTGAGCTGCTCTGAAACTTACTCTGTAGAGCAGTCTGGACTAAAACTCAAAGAAATTCACCAGTATCTGCCTCCTGAGTTGGGATTTAAGGCATGTGCCACCACTGTGCAGCAGCTACAAGTTTAAGATTCACATTTTTTAAATATAAATTTCAGTTATAAATTTTCTATGTGCTTGTATGAGTGTGTGTGTGTGTGTGTGTATGTGTGTAAGTGATGGCGCATGCCTTTAATTCCAGTACACTGGAGGTATAGGCAATAAGATCTTTGTAAATTTGAGGTCACCCTGGTCTACAAAATGAGTTCTAGGACAGCCAGGACTACACATAGAAATCCTGTCTTAAAAAACTAAAAAAGCAAAAAAAAAAAAAAAATTGTCTGTGTGTGTGTATGTGTGTGTGTCTGTCTGTCTCTGTCTATCTTTCTCTTTCCTTTTATCTCTATGTTTTTCGCTCTATCTCTCTTTGTCTCTTTCAATCTCTATCATTTTCTCTTTCTATCTCTGTCTCACTCTCTTTCTGTCCCTCTCTATCTCTCTCTCTATGTCTCTCTCTGTCTCTGTGTCTCTGTCTCTGTCTCTGTCTGTCTGTCTGTCTGTCTGTCTCTCTCTCTCTCTCTCTCTCTCTCTGTGTGTGTGTGTGTGTGTGTGTGTGTGTGAATGTGTGTGGTGTACGTGCATTATTACTGAACTTGGATCCCAACAACTCTCTAGAACAGTGGTTCTCAAATTCCCTGATGCTGCAACCTTTAATACAGTTCCTCATGTTGTTGTTACACCCTATCATAAAATTATTTTCATAGCTACAACTTAACTGTAAGTTTGTTACTGCTGTGAATCATAATGAATCAATATTTTGGAGAGATACAGTTGGCAAATGATCATTCTCCACAGGTTGAGAACCACAAGTCTTGACTTTTGTCAATGGGTTCCAGATATCCATTTCTGCATTTTCCATTGGCATTGGAATTACCCGGTATGTGTTGTCATTTCTGGCTTTTTACTTGAGTGTGAAATCTAACTCAGGCTCCCATGCTTGTTCAGTAAGCAATTAAAGCACTGATCTACCTTCCTAGCCTGCAAGACATTCTTAATGAATGGTTTTATATGTTATTGAATGCTTTTCTGCTTCCATTAAAAAGATCATATAATGTTTGTTTTTAGCCTAATAATAAGTAATAATATATTTATTGGAACACAAAGATTAAACCAATATTAGTACTTTTAAATAAGTCTGCCAAGCCATAGTATATATCTTAGTTCCTTTTTCAATTGTTATAAAAAATACTCTAAAACAATTTAAGGGAGAAACTTTATTTTAGCTTATGTTTCCTCATTGTTCGTCATACCCAGGAAATTCCAGTGTTAAGGGCTTGAGAAAGTTGATCATATCTCATTCATTATTAAAACTGGAGCAAGCAAAAGTGAATGCTAGTATTCAGCCTCCTCTTTTCAGTCTTGTTCTATTCAGAATTCCTGGTCCAGGCAATGATGCCATAAAGTGGGTTTGTCTTTCTACTTCAATTAAAAAAACTAAATAAACTAAAATAATCCCCCACAAACATAAGCACAGGTCAATTTGATCTAAGCAGTGTCTCATTGAGATACCTTTAATAGGTGATTATCGATTATGACGGGTTGACACTGTTATTCATTTCAGTGCAATAAGTTCATTGCTGGACTTATTTTCTAATATTGTATTAAGAAATCTATTTTTATATTAATGAATGATGAAGGCTATTTTCCTTCTTCAATGTCTGTTTTTGATTTTAGAATATGGTTAAAATTGACCTCACATAATATATTAGGGAGTTTTCTTTTGTTTCAATTTAATTTCTGAGATTACAGTATACTTTTAACATTTTTCTCTTCTGTTTTCTCCCTCCAAACCCTCCCGTTACCAACTACAAACTCTACACTCTGATTCAAATTCATGGACTCCCTTTTCATTGATTGGCACTTAGTGCATATCTATGTGGGTATGTACATATATATTCTCTTATATGAAATTAATTATTTCTTTTATTTATTTATTTATTTATTTATTTATTTATTTATTTATTTATTTATTTATTTTATTATGTATTTTCCTCAATTACATTTTCAATGCTATCCCAAAAGTCCCCCATACCCTCCCCCCAATTACCTACCCACCCATTCCCATTCTTTTGGCCCTGGCATTCCCCTGTATTGGGGCATATAATGTTTGCAAGTCCAATGGGCCTCTCTTTCCAGTGATGGCTGACTAGGTCATCTTGCGATACATATGCAGCTAGAGACAAGAGCTCCGGGGTACTGGTTAGTTCATCATGTTGTTCCAACTATAGGATTGCAGATCCCTTTAGCTCCTTGGGTACTTTCTCTAGCTTCTCCATTGGGAGCCCTGTGATCCATCCAATAGCTGACAGTGAGCATCCACTTCTGTGTTTGTTTGGCCCCAGCATAGTTTCACAAGAGAGAGCTATATCTGGGTCCTTTCAGCAAAATCTTGCTAGTGTATGCAATGGTGTCAGCGTTTGGAAGCTGATTATGGGATGGATCCCTGTTTCTTATTAAGCTCAGATTTCTGTCTAGTATTTTTGTGTTGTGCTAAAAGAAAAACAGAAAGTAGCTAATTAATAAAAAATTCCAAGATCAAGGCACTAGCAAGATTGGTTGTGTAGTGAGAATCTGATCTTTGCTTTCACAATGAATCTTGAAAAGTATTTTCTGGAGTAAAAAATTATTGTGTTTTCACTTCCCAGATAGAAATGACAAAAAGGGGCCAAATTCTTTCTAACAAGAGCTATAACTAAATTTATAAGTGAAGGTTGTACTCCAATAAATTAACTTCTGAAGGCACCAAGTCTTGTCACTGTTACACTGAATATTAACTTTCAATAAGAACTTTGGAAGCATAAATAGTTTCTCAGCTAAGGTGCCTGGACCTGGTAATTCTAGGATATTTCTAACTATTAATTTATTTTTTAAAGATATTCAGATAAGTTCAGCGTTATTTCCTTTTGAGTAAATTCAGTGGTAACATTTAAACAATTTTGTCTATTTCACCTAACTCACTGAATTAATATATATAAGGTCATGTAAAATATTCTCTTGCTATCTTTAATGTTTTAGCATCATTAACAATAACCCGATTATTTTTGAAAATAATTTGTCACTGCTTATATGTAATATATAACCGTTCATATACATATCCATATATATATATATATATATATATATATATATATATATATGGATGTATATATGCTCTGTCTTCATGAACACAGGAAGAAGGAATTAGATGGCGTTTAACAACCATATAGTTGCTGGGAATTGAACTCAGTACCACTGGAAGACAAGCCATGCTCTTAACTGCTGAGATATCTCTTTGGTCCCTGGATTATCTCTTAAAAGAATTCGTTTCTATAAATTTGGAGATAGGTGTCTGCCCTTCGGTCTAAGTTATCTCATGTATCCATTAAAAACCTGTATTCAATTCATTTTAGATTTTTCCTGGTGAAGAGAGAATAAGAATTGCAATGGCAGATTCTGATAGCAGCATATATCCAAACTAAGCCAAAATGTCCACAGGACAATGTTAATAAATTATGACATTTCATTTAAAAATTATGAGTTATCTCTTATGTGTCAGAGTCAAGATTACAAATGGTTATTATATTCATTTATAGTAAAAAAATATCAAGCATATACCTATTTAAATCACCAACAGAATAATTATTATGTAATTTGGAATTAAATTGGATTTGGTGATTTTCTCCTTACTTTTCATCTTAGAGGCCAGAGCACTGATACTGAATTTATGATCCAGTAAATATCATTTGTAACATAAGACATAACTGAGATATCTGTGTCATTTGTATTCTAACCATAGATCTACCCAATAACATATTTGTATTGATTAGCAAAAGTTAATGCAAACTTTTATTTAATTCCTTTCTCTGCCAAATGTTATAAAGTATGCTTATTTTAATAATGTTTTGGATTCAAAAGAAAATATTTCCATAGTCATATTATTGACATAGTCATAAAAATTATTTTAAATACTTTGACTCTAATTGTAATGATTATGGACTCCTACTGGAATTCATAGAAATAAGTAATTTGTCAAAGCAGATAAAACTCAAATGGAGGAAAAAACAGACTCTTCTTCATATGAGAAGCCAGCTGCTTTTCTCATGATTCTGACCACTTGATATAATTGCCTGGGCTATTTTTAGTACAAAAGAATTTATACCTGCCTTTCAGCTCTGCAGATTTTGCTTCCCAAGGCAACCTCTGTGTACAGTGAGTACTATAAATGGCCTGCTTCATTATTCAATTGCCTTTAAGGGCTGTAGTTCTTAAACACAATACACATAATCAAGAATAGATTTACAATGCTTTATTTTATCAGACATTCTTGAAATAGTAAATGAGTTTATTCGAATCACCTATGCATAATAAAGCTTTTGCTCCTCAATTTGAATATGATTATGTTTTCTTTCTTGCTCTATTAGTGCATGTTTTGCTCTTCAACTATAAGTGTTATATCTCAATTGTGAAATATTGTTTTTTGTGGATATACAGAATTACTTTCCTAGACTTGAAATATTTTAAGTGATGGTATTGTGACATTTTCATTACTTGGACCCATAAAATTTAGATAAGTTGGTCTTAGTGATGATTTTGAATATATTGACATAAATGGCTTTTCTGTCTATTAATGCAAGTTAGGTTGATATGGGAAAAATTTGTAGTCTTCTTGTAAATAGAGTAACTGAAATCTAGCCAAACAGATTAGACAAACTGTTAAAATAATATTCTGAAATAATATAGAAATAAGCTCCAACCAATAGGGCTATCCCTGGGACTGTACTTCGTTCTCCCCCAGACTGTCATTGCTTCTCCCTTGTTTGTAGGGCTAGGGTTACATGTGGTAGGGAAAGCATTCAGAACCATCTTGGAACTTGATCCTATAATCATGGATAAAGCCAGTTAAGATCTGCAAAATCAGCTAGGTACAGGTTTTTTATCCTACCATTCAGGGAGCGAGCTCTACAAGTAGTTGATTGAGACAGCTACAGATTCTCACAGATAACCACTGGACAACCAGGCTAGCATCCCAGATTTCTACTACAATTTTTAATACTGGTCTTCCTTTCAGTTTCTTTTTCATCTTTTCCTTTGTTTCTTTTGTTTTTTAATTTTTATTTTTTCACAAAGTTTTTATTGATTACTTAAGAAATTCATGTCATGAACTCCAATCAACACTCACTTTCTAGTTTTGTTGGGTCTGACACCACATTAGTGAACTGCCTCCCTGCCACCAAATAAATAAATAAATAAATAAATAAATAAATAAATAAATGTCCAATTTGTGTTGCCCATAAACTCACTGGAGCATGGCTAAGCTCCATATTTTTGATCCCATCGATCCACTCTCAAGAAATTGATACACTTTTGAAATATACTTAAATAGTTTCCTTTTTTGTGTGTTTAGTTAGCATATACTATTGTAGCTATAGGGATTATATTTTTATTATTTATAAAAGTCAGAATTACATTATACAATGTACACTACAACTTGATTTTTCTCTCTCATTTTCATTCACACTGCAATGTTACCTTTTTGCTAATTAGTCCATATTTGGATGTATTGTTTTCAAATATTTTAATATATGCATGTAGCACTGGTGAGGAAATACTACACTTTCTAAATCCACATTATAAGGTTTGTTTTAATTAAAATGTGTAGACAGTACTGAGATACATAGCTATACATCCTTTTATGATTGGATATGTTATTTATTTACATTTCAAATGTTATCCCCTTTCCCAGTTTCCCCTCGAGAAACCGCCTATACCATCTGTCTTAGTCAGGGTTTCTAGTTTTGCACAAATATCATGACCAAGAATAAGTTGGGAAGGAAAGGGTTTATTGAGATTACACTTTCCACGTTGCTGTTGATCACCAAAGGATGTCAGAACTGGAACTGAAGCAGGTCAGGAAGCAGGAGGTGATGCAGAGGCCATGGAGGGATGTTCTTTACTGGCTTGCTTCTCTTGGCTTGCTCAGTCTGCTCTCCTATAGAACTCAAAAGACTACCAGTCCAGGGATGGTCTCACCCACAAGGGGCCCTTACCTCTTGATCACTAATTGAGAAAAGATCTCACAGCTGGATCTCATGGAGGCATTTCCCCAACTGAAGCTCCTTTCTCTGTGATAACTCCAGCTTCTGTCAAGTTGACACAAAACTAGCCAGTACACCATCCTCTCTCCTCTGGCTTCTATGGGGTGCCCACCCACTCCTCTGGATTCTATGGGGTGCCCACCCACTCCTGGCTCTCTTTCCTGGCATTCTCTTACAATGGGGCATCAACTTTCACAGGACCAAGTCCCTCTCCTCTCCAACATGGCCATCCTCTGCTACACATGTGGCTGGAGCCATGGGACCCTCCATGTGTACTCTTTGGTTGCTGATTTAGTCACGGGGAGCTCTGGGGGCGGTGTGTCTGGTTGCTTCATATTATTATTCCTCGTAAGGTGCTACAGACCCCTTCAGTTCTTTGGATCCTTTCTCTTGATACTCCACTGGGGTCCCTGTGCTCATTCCAACAGTTGGCTGCAAGTATCCACCTCTGTATCTGTCAGGCTCTGAAAAAGCCTCTCAGAAAACAGGTATATCAGGCTACCATCAGCAAGCACTTCTAGGCATCCACAATAGTGTCTGGGTTTGGTTTCTGTATATGGGATGGAGCTCTAGGTGGGTCACTCTCTAGATAGCCTTTCCTTCAGTCTCTGCTCCATAGTTGTTTCTGTATTTCCTCCCATGAGTATTTTGACCCTCCTTCTAAGAAGAACTGAAGAATCCACACTTTGGTATTCCTTCTTCTTGAGCTTCATGTGGTCTGTGAGTTTTATCATGGATCTTCTGAACTTTTAGGCTAATATCAACTTATCTATTAGGACAAACCATGTGTGTTCTTTCGTTACTCAGTTACCTCACTCAGGATAATATTTTCTAGTTCCATCCATTTGCCTGAGAATTTCATTAACTCATTGTTTAAATTTTGGAGCTGTGAGGAAAGGATGGACCATCTAGAGACTGCCATATCTAGGGATCCATCACATAATCAGCTTCCAAACGCTGACACCAATGCACACACTAGCAAGATTTTGCTGAAAGGACCCAGATATAGCTGTCTCTTGTGAGACTATGCTGGGGCCTAGCAAACACAGAAGTGGATGCTCACAGTCACCTAGTGGATGGATCACAGGGCTCCTAATGTAGGAGCTAGAGAAAGTACCCTAGGAGCTAAAGGGGTCTGCAACCCTATAGGTGGAACAACATTATGAACTAACCAGTACACCAGAGCTCTTGACTCTAGCTGCATATGTATCAAAAGATGGCCTAGTCAGCCACCACTGGAAAGAGAGGACCATTGGACACGCAAACTTTATATGCCCCAGTACAGGGGAACGCCAGGGCCAAAAAAATGGGAAAGGGTGGGTAGGGAAGTGGGGGGGCAGGGTATGGGGGACTTTGGGATAGCATTGGAAATGTAATTGAGGAAAATACGTAATAAAAATATTAAAAATTTAAAAACAAACAAAACAAAACAAAACAAAAAATAGCTGAGCAGCACTCCATTGTGTAAATGTACCACATTTTCCATATCCATTCCTATGTTAAGGGACATCTGGGTTCTTTTCAGCATCTGGCTATTATAAATAAGACATCTATAAGCATAGTGCAGCATGTGTTCTTGTTATATGTTGGAGCATCCTTTGAGTATATACTCAGGAGTGATATAGCTGGGTCCGAATATATATATATATATATATATATATACATATATATATATATATAGAGAGAGAGAGAGAGAGAGAGAGATCAAAAATAATTTTGAGTTTTATTATAGAGATTTCCAAGATTGCATATTTGAATAATAGTTTTTGTATAATTTAGGTTTTAATTAATTTCTTTGGGGTGAATTGCCTCTAAAATCTGTCTTTCATATGCTAAAGTCAGTTTCTTTGTCTATGGAGCTAGCACATATTTTGACTATGCCATTTTTCTAACAAATTTGTGAGTTATTTCAAACAAGTTATATACCAGATGGGCTTTATTGGGGTCCACTCAACACAAACAGTTTAGAAACAAAACACATATTTCTACAGTCGTTATGGTTCGTTGTTGATAACTTTTAATAGTGTATCTCCTCCTATAGTAAAAAATCTATGCTGAAGTAAATTGCTTCAAACATGTTTATGTTCGATCCCAGGGGCAGCATGTGAGCAAAAACCATTTCAATCTTTCTGGTACTCCTGTCTCAGTTTAGGATAATTCTTTTCTTCTTCTTCTTCTTCTTCTTCTTCTTCTTCTTCTTCTTCTTCTTCTTCTTCTTCTTCTTCTTCTTCTTCTTCTTCTTCTTCTTCTCACTTGTTTTTTATTGTTAATATTTATTTTTAATTTTTAAATTAATTAATTTATTTTTTACACTCCATATTTTATCTCTCCCCTGTCCACCCTTTGACTGTTCCACATCCCATTCCTCCTACTCACACTCCTGTCTCCACGTGGATATCCATACTCCCCACCCCACCTAACCTCTAAACTCCCTGGAGCCTCCAGTCTCCTGAGGGTTAGGTGCATCATCTCTGAATGAACACAGACCCAGCAGTCCTCTACTGTATGTGGGTTGGGGGGGGGGGGGATTCTTACATCAACTGGTTTATGCTGTCTGTTTGGTGGTCCAGTGTTTGAGAGAACTTGGAGGTCCAGATTAATTGAGACTGCTGGTCCTTCTACAGGATTGCCCTTCTCAGCTTCTTTCAGCGCTCCCTAATTCAAAAACAGGGACCAGTTGCCTCTGTCCATTAGTTGGTTGCAAATATCTGCATCTAACTCTTTGGGCTGCTTGTTGGATCTTCCAGAGGGCGGTCATGCTAGATCCCTTTTTATGAGCACCCCATAGCCTCAGTAATGATGTCAGGCCTTGGGGCCTCCCCTTGAGCCGAATCTCACTTTGGGCCTGTTGCTGGACCTTCTTTTCCTTAGGCTATTCTCCATTTCCATCCCTCTAATTCTTTCAGACAAGAACAATTATCCTGAGTGAGGTAACTCAGACCCAAAAGGACATTCATGCTATGTATTCACTAGTAAGTGGATATTAGGTTCCCCCCCCCAAAAAAAAAAAGTATACCCAAGATACAGTCCACAGAACTCAAAAAGGTCAACAAGCTGAAGTGCCTAACTGAAGATGCCTCAGTTCCACTTGGGAAAGAGAAGAAAATAATTACAAGTGGGGAAGGAGGGATGGACCTGGAAGGGAAAGTGGATGGGGGTAGGGGGAGGAGTGGGGTGGAGAGGGGAACCTAATCTGGTATTGGGTAAGAGAAAAGTATTAAAGCCCTCAGGGCCTAGAAGACAGAATGAAAATAGGCAACCTTGGGAGATAGGAGGTTGAGGTGACCCTCCAGCATGCACCTAGGAGATGAGAAACTCTCAGGACTCAAAGGGAGGGACCTTAGATGAAATGTCAGACTGTAGGGAAAGGAAACATATAAAGCCTATTTGCAGCAGGAAGACAAGACATCAAGTGAGGGAGGTGGTGCCATCCCACAGTCACAACTCTTAGGGTCTTTTAATGCTTCACCTTTCATTTTTTTGGTGTTTATTGAAGCCTCTGGCTCAAAGGTATATATCTTTCTGGTTAGTTTTGATTGTCCCAACTTTTCAAAGCAATCTGTAACAGGAATCGTTGGTGGCTACTACATGCCACCAGTCAGATTGTTTTCAGGGGAACATATTTTAAGATACTACATATAAATAGTAGTAGAGATTACTAGTATTATATATTCTTAGTTGTGGAGAGCCGTGCTGCGAGCAATTGTGAGCCGTGAGCAATCGCCATTATAAGATGGCGCTGGCCTCCACTGTGCCTAACTAGTAAACAAGCCTTGTGCGCAAGTGCTAGAGTGAACTCACGCTTAGTCACTGCCCATCTCGGGACGTAGTAGTGGGATGATGGGCAAGCAAGGAATCAGGAGCTGACACCCCACATCAGGTGCTGAAACGCCATGGCTGAGGGCTATATAAGTGACCCCATTTTCCAGGGTCTGGGTCTTCCCTCTTGAAGAAGCAATAAAGCTATTGCTGCAGAAGATTCTGGTTGTCCTGAGTGTTTTCTTTCCTGGGAGAACTGTAGCTCAGGATAAGTGGCTCCGAAGACACAAGGAACTACCATCACACTGGCACAAGGGAGATCCCTCGTTCGCAGGGCAGAACCAGAACTGCAGGACACTACAGCTCTGTAAGGTACGTACAGTCTTGAAATTTCTCCAGAGTTAGATGCCCTTTTGATCGATTTTGTTTTGCTTCCACCACTGGAACTACTGACTGATCCTCAGTCACGGTCAGGCCTGGACAGGGACCAGTATTGCTGACTGGTTCTCAGTCGCAGTCAGGCCTGGACAGCGACCAGCATGGGAATCTCCCACTCTGTTGTAACAGCCTTACGGTCGGTCCTGAAGCAGTGTGGCCTAAATTTCGCCACTAAGACTATAGAGGGATTTGTCAGGGAGATAGACCATGTGGCACCATGGTATGCTGGCTCAGGGTCATTAACTGTTGCCTCATGGGACAAACTGAAAAGAGATCTAGTAAGGGAACAGCATAACAGCAAACTTAAAGCAGGGACCATGCTGTTGTGGAAATTGGTGATATCGTGCTTAACAGACGAGGATTGTCAACAAATGGTTGAAGCGGGGCAGAAAGTTTTGGACGAAATTCAAGACAGTCTACCAGAGACAGAGCGGGGAGAGAGAGTAAAAGTTGGGAGGAAACAAGGTGCACCAAAGAATGAAGGCCTTTCCCCGGGCCTTGTGCCCGAGGAAAAGAGATATAAGGGACAAAATGCCCTGGGAAAAATTAGAAAAAGGTATGGAAAGGGAGAGAAAAGGAAAGATCTAGCTGGAGAGGCACATAAGGAAAGGAGCCTCTATCCACCATTAGATGAGTTCAAGGCACTAGCTGTCAGTAGCTCAGAATTGGATAAGGAACTTAGCTCCTCTGAAGAAACAGACTTAGAGGAAAAAGCGGCAGGCTATGAGGGAGAAAGATACCAGCCAGATGAAGCTAATCAGTTACAAAATAACATGTAAGCAGCTAGAGACAAATGTCAAATCGCTGCGCAGTCTCCGGGCCCTCGACCTCTGGGTCCTAGTGCACCTCTGCCCTATGTGCAGAGGTATCATTCAGACTCATTCATTTCAAAAGAGGAACAGAGAAAAGTGCAGCAAGCATTCCCAATCTTTGAAGGCACCAATGGCAGACACGTTCACGCCCCAGTGGAGTATATACAGATTAAAGAACTTGTGGAGTCAGTCCGTAACTATGGAGTCAATGCCAACTTTACTGTAGCCCAAGTCGAAAGACTTGCAACTCTAGCAATGACCCCCAGCGATTGGATGACTGTAGTGAAAGCTGCATGTCAAGCTTTACAAACGATAGAAAAGGCCTTACAAGATGCTCAATTACAACGCATTGATGAGTCAAAGACATTTGAATTGTGCATATTAAAAACTGCATAGTTACCAACAGCAGTCTTATGGCAAAATGGACCCTTATTGTGGGTCCACCCTTATGCTTCCCCTGCAAAAATCATTGAGTGGTATCCTAATGCAGTTGCTCAACCTGCACTTCAGGGGATAAAAGCAGCCATTACTTATTTTGGGAAAGAACCTCATATGCTAATTGTACCTTATACTTCTGCTCAAGTTCAAACCCTGGCAGCAACAACTAACGATTGGGCAGTCTTGGTTGCCTCCTATTCAGGACAAATTGATAGTCATTATCTAAAACATCCAATTTTACAGTTTGCCTTAAGCCAAGCCATAGTGTTTCCAGTAATAACAGCCGAACACCCACTTCTGGATGGGGTAGTAGTGTATACAGATGGATCCAAATCTGGTATAGGTGCATATGTAGTAAATGGCCAAGTAACATCTAAACAATATAATGAGACATCACCCCAGGTTGTAGAGTGTTTGGTAGTTCTAGAGGTCCTTGAAACTTTTCCGAGACCGCTCAATATTTTATCTGATTCCTTATATGTGGTTAATGCAGTTAATGCACTTGAAGTTGCTGGCTTAATTAGACCCTCTAGCAAGCTTGCTCACATTTTTTTTCAGCAAATTCTGTCAGCTCTGTTACATAGAAGACATCTTGTGTATATTACTCATGTCAGGGCTCATTCAGGTCTTCCTGGCCCCATGTCTCATGGAAATGACTTGGCAGACAAAGCCACTAGAATCGTGGCTGTTGCTCTGTCCTCACAGGCAGAGGCTACAAGGGAGTTTCATAAACGCTTCCACGTGACGGCTGAAACATTACGCCACCGTTTCACTTTAACCAGGAAAGAAGTTCATGACATTGTCACCCAATGACAAAACTGTTGTCATTTTCTGCCTACTCCTCATGTAGGGGTAACCCCCCAAGGCATCAGGCCATTACAGGTCTGGCAAATGGATATCACTCATATTTCCTCCTTTGGAAGAAATCAATATTTACATGTCTCCATTGACACCTGCTCTGGTGTTATGTTTGCTACACCTTTAACAGGTGAGAAAGCCCCTCATGTTATACAGCACTGTTTAGAAGCGTGGAGTGCTTGGAGCAAGCCCACAATCCTTAAAACTGATAATGGGCCTACATATACCTCTACTAAATTTCAGCAATTTTGTCATCAAATGGATGTCACTCACCTGACTGGCCTTCCTTATAATCCTCAAGAACAAGGCATTGTGGAACGTGCCCACCGTACACTCAAGTCTTATTTTATAAAACAAAAAGGAGGAGTTGATGAGACTCTGCCCTCAGTGCCAAGAGTAGCTGTATCTATGGCACTCTTTACACTTAATTTTTTGAATCTTGATGAGCAAGGTCGCTCTGCAGCTGATCGACCTAGCTCAGACCTTGATAGACCAAAAGAAATGTTGAAATGGAAGGATGTCTTATCTGGTCTGTGGAAAGGCCCAGATCCTATTTTGATAAGATCCAGGGGATCTGTTTGTGTTTTTCCACAGAGTGAAGACAACCCATTTTGGCTGCCGGAATGACTCACCCACAAGATAGTAATCAAGGATTGTGTGGAAGATGCTGACCTCCCGAGGACTGCTCCTGATCCTGACAATGCTAAACTTGTCTCAGGTTACTAGTATGATGGACGAACAGAGATGGGCCATTCTCTCGGCTTTCGCTAAACCAATGCCAGTTCGCCATGATGCTATAGTTTTTCCAAAATTCTTTACTAATAATAAAACATTAGATTTACCATATCTACCCTATGATCCCACCTGAGCACCATTAGGAGAAAATTGCTCTTTATTAGAACAGGGTTCTTTATGCTTCCAAATTAATGGACCAGGAAAATGTATCAACCTCACAGCCCGAGCTTTGGGGAAGTTTAATGAGCAGCGAGGAGGTTGGGTGAGCACAACCCAAGATACTTCCAATGTAGATATAACCTTTACAAATCGGACCTTCTGGCAGGAGGCAATTTGGGTTAATGGTACATTTCTACCACCTAAATTTTCAGAGAAAGAACGTCCCCACCAACCAAAAATAGCCCCTCATTGTAGCTTGGAAGATGAAGGGCTGATCCTGCCTTGGTCTGATTGTCAATCTTCCATCACTCGAGGGCAGATCAGAGTAAAACCTTTTCCTTTTCTACCAATATAATGGCTGACCCAGAGAAGGAATTTGTTATGAAAAAGGGACTTTTCATACAGGACTTTAGAATGCATCCCTTTCACAAGTGGGTGCTTTGTAGAGTCAATGGTAGTTGTACAGAACTCAATCCTTTGATCTTTATCCAGGGAGGAGCAGTTGGAAAGGCTTCTTTTACTGGCATCTCAAGATTTGCTCAGTATTGGGGAATACATGCTGCCTCCCTGGACTCTTATGGATATACTAATACCAGTGTAGAGATCACTGGGTTCAATAAAACTTTGGTAAAGCAGATTAATTATCCATCTACCCCAGTCTGTGTTTACCCCCCTTTCTTGTTTATTCTTTCAAATGATTCATTTGAAGTCTGTTCCAATGATTCTTGTTGGATTTCTCAATGTTGGGATATAACAAAGGACACCCATGCGATGGTGGCATGGTGTAAGGAGCCGCCTTCACATTTGCCATTACAAGATGGCGCTGATGGCACTGACACCCGTGTTCTAAGTAGTAAACAAGCAAGCTGTGCATGTGCCGGGGTAGCTTTCCACGCCATGTGCTCTGCCTTTCCCGTGACGACAACTCTGGCTGATGGGCTGCAGCCAATCAGGGAGTGACACGTCCGAGGCGGAGGACAGTCCTCCATAAAAGGGAGGGGGCTCCGCCATCTCTCTCTCTCTCTGGCTCTCTCTCTGGCTCTCTTCTCCACTGGCTCCTGAGCTCCTAAGCAATAAAGTTTGTGCTGCAGAAGATTCCGGTTGCCCTGAGCGTGTTCTTACCAGGGGAACAAAAAAGCGCGGGCAATAAATGGTGCCGGAACCCGCGAGCTACTGCATCACGGAGAAGGAGCGGTTAATGAAGTGTTCCCGGAAACAGACTGTTGAGAAGGACCCGGTGTAGGTTCAGAACTCTTCAGCTGGGGAACTGTGGTAATGAAGTATGCCCACAAAACAGACTGTTGAGAAGGATCCGGCGTGGGTTCAGGACTCTTCAGCTGGGGAACAGACGGCACATTACAGCTTTACAAGGTATGTCTGGTCTTGAACTTTCTCTAGTGTTAAAAGCCTTTTTATTTCTTTTCAGATGTCAACAAGTGGTTAAGGCAGGGTGGAGAATTCTGGACAAAATTCAAGACAGTCTATCATAAGTAAAGCGGGGAGAGAGAGCAGGAAAAAAGAGAAAGCATGGCGCGCGAAATAAGTATACAGGCCTTTCCACGGGTCCTGAACCCGAGGAAAAGTTAATGTCAGGGAAGAATACCTGGGGAGAGATTAGAAGGAAAGAGGAGAGAAAACAAAGGAAAAAAGAAAAGTTAATGTCAGGGAAAAATACCTGGGGAGAGATTAGAAGGAAAGAGGAGAAAAGAGATGAGTTTAAAGAGCCAGTTCTTAGTAGCTGTGAATCAGATAAAGAAATTAGCCCTTCTGAGAAAACAGACTTGGAGGAGGGAGCAGCTCGTTATGAGAGAGAAATTCGAGCTTTTAAGTCAAGAAAAAAGCCAAAAGCGGCTGGCAAAGGCCAGCTTGCGGCTCGGCCTCTGGGCAGTCGGCTTCAGGGTCATAGTGCACCTCCGCCCTATGCGGAGCACCCGCCCTGCGTAGTGCCTCAGCCCTGTGCAGAGAGGCAGTGCGTGGACTCGTTCATTTCAAGAGAGGCACAAAGGAAGATACAACAGGCATTTCCGGTCTTTGAAGGAGCCGAGGGTGGGCGTGTTCACGCTCCGGTTAAAGAGCTTGCTGAATCGGTCCGTAAATATGGAGCCAATGCTAATTTTACCTTGGTGCAGTTAGACAGGCTTGCTGGCATGGCACTAACTCCTGCCGACTGGCAAATGATTGCAAAAGCCGCTCTCCCCAATATGGGCAAATATATGGAATGGAGAGCTCTATGGCAAGAGGCTGCACAAACGCAGGCCCGAGCAAACGCTGCTGCTTTGACTCCAGAGCAGAGAGATTGGACTTTTGACAGGTTCAAACCTTGGCAGCCACATCCAATGATTGGGCAGTTTTAGTTACCTCCTTTTCAGGACAAATAGATAACCATTATCCAAAACATCCAATTTTACAGTTTGCCCAAAATCAATCTGTTGTGTTTCCACAAATAACAGTAAGAAACCCACTTAAAAATGGGATTGTGGTATATACTGATGGATCAAAAACTGGCATAGGTGCCTATGTGGCTAGTGGTAAAGTAGTATCCAAACAATATAATGAAAATTCACCTCAAGTGGTAAAATGTTTAGTGGTTTTAAAAGTTTTAAAAACCTTTTTAGAACCCCTCAATTTTTTAGAAGTGGCTGGAGTGATTAAGCCTTCCAGTAAAGTTGCCAATATTTTTCAGCAGATACAATTAGTTTTGTTATCTAGAAGATTTCCTGTTTATATTACTCATGTTAGAGCCCATTCAGGCCTACCTGGCCCCATGGATCTGGGGAATGATTTGGCAGATAAAGCCACTAAAGTGGTGGCTGCTGCCCTAACATCCCCGATAGAGGCTGCAAGAAATTTTCATAACAATTTTCATGTGACGGCTGAAACATTACACCGCCGTTTCTCCTTGACGAGAAAAGAAGCCCGTGACATTGTTACTCAATGTCAAAGCTGCTGTGAGTTCTTGCCAGTTCCTCAGGTGGGAATTAACCCACGCGGTATTCGACCTCTACAGGTCTGGCAAATGGATGTTACACATGTTTCTTCCTTTGGAAAACTTCAATATCTCCATGTGTCCATTGACACATGCTCTGGCATCATGTTTGCCTCTCCTTTAACTGGAGAAAAGGCCTCACATGTGATTCAACATTGCCTTAAGGCATGGAGTGCTTGGGGAAAACCCAAACTACTTAAGACTGATAATGGACCAGCTTATACATCTCAAAAATTCCAACAGTTCTGCCGTCAGATGGACGTAACCCACCTGACTGGACTTCCATCTAATAAAACAGAAAGGGGTAGTCGAGGAGGCTCTACCCCGAGTACCAAGAGTGTCTGTGTCTACAGCACTTTTTACACTCAATTTTTTAAATCTTGATTCTCATGGCCATACCGCGGCTGAACGACATTGTTCAGAGCCAGATAGGCCCAATGAGATGGTTAAATGGAAAGATGTTTTAAATAACAAATGGAAAGGCCCGGATCCTATTTTGATAAGATCCAGGGGAGCTGTTTGTGTTTTTCCACAGAATGAAGACAACCCATTTTGGATACCAGAAAGACTCACCCGAAAAATCCAGACTGACCAAGGGAATACTGATGTCCCTCGTCTTGGTGATGTCCAGTGCGATAACAACAAAGGGAAAGCAGCATTGGGAGATACAGAATTGGACGGCTAAATTTGAACAGACCCTTTGAAAATTGAGACTTGCCCCACGCACTTGGACCTGTCCCTGACCTAAGGACTATCTTTTCAACATTTTCCTTCTTTAAAGAATGGGTGGGGGTGGAATTATTTGGAGCTGTTCTTTGCTGTGGATTAGTGTTGCTTCTTTGATTGGTCTGTAAGCTTAAGGCCCAAACTAGGAGAGACATGGTTACTTCCCAGGCGCTTGCAGCACTAGAACATGGTGCTTCCCCTGATATATGGTTATCTATGCTTAAGCTATAGGTCGCTGGCCACTCAGCTCTTGCACCCCACGAGGCTAGTCTCATTGCACGGGATAGAGTGAGTGTGCTTCAGCAGCCCGAGAGAGTTGCACGGCTAAGCACTGCAGTAGAAGGGCTCTGTGGCATTTATGAGCCTATTCTAGGGAGACATGTCATCTTTCAAGAAGGTTGAGTGTCCAAGTGTCCTTCCCCCAGGAAAAACGACACGGGAGCGGACCAAGACCCCTTTGGGTGATGAGCCTGGGAGGAGGTTTTGTGTAAAGCCCCTATTTTACACACTGGGGATTTGACCTCTATCTCCACTCTCATTATTATGGGTGGCCTATTGCTCTTATATAAAAGAAAAGGGGGAGATGTAAGGAGCCGCCTTCACATTTGCCATTACAAGATGGCGCTGATGGCACTGACACCCGTGTTCTAAGTAGTAAACAAGCAAGCTGCGCATGTGCCGGGGTAGCTTTCCACGCCATGTGCTCTGCCTTTCCCGTGACGACAACTCTGGCTGATGGGCTGCAGCCAATCAGGGAGTGACACGTCCGAGGCGGAGGACAGTCCTCCATAAAAGGGAGGGGGCTCCGCCATCTCTCTCTCTCTCTCTGGCTCTCTCTCTGGCTCTCTTCTCCACTGGCTCCTGATGGGGTAAGCAATAAAGTTTGTGCTGCAGAAGATTCCGGTTGCCCTGAGCGTGTTCTTACCAGGGGAACAAAAAAGCGCGGGCAATAGCATGGATCCCACATTGGATCCCTGTTCCGGTGGAAACACCCTCCACCTTATCCCTGTTTCGACAAAAAGGAGATTTTGGCATTACTGCTGCCATAATCATAGCAATTTCAGCCAGTGCAGCTGCTGCTACAGCTGCAGGGTATGCTATGGCTAGTACGGTTCAATCAGGCACAAAATTAAATCAGCTTTCAGCAGATCTGACTGATCCCATCACTGTCCAAACTTCTGCTAGTACCAAGTTAAAGGGAGGGCTGATGATTTTGAATCAGAGCCTTGACCTGGCAGAGGAACAGATAGACATTCTATACCAGATGGCCCAGTTGGGTTGTGAAAGAAAATTGGGCGCTCTGAGTATTACCAGTGTCCAATATGAAAATTTTACTCATTCAGCTAATCTGTCTAGACAGCTTTCCTTGTATCTTGCAGGAAATTGGTGCGAGGGATTCGATGAGACTCTTGAGGCCCTGAGGGTGGCAGTTTTAAAGATCAACTTAACTCGAGTAGACCTGTCATTGACAGAGGGCCTCTCCTCCTAGATTTCATCTGCATTTTCTTATTTTAAGGAATGGGTGGGGGTAGGTTTATTTGGTGTTGCCACCTGCTGTGGACTTGTGTTCATGCTCTGGTTGGTTTACAAGCTCAGAACCCAACAAACAAATGACAAGGTTGTGATAGCTCAAGCACTTGCTGCCATTGAGCAAGGGGCCTCCCCCGAAATCTGGCTATCTATGCTCAAGAATTAGTTGACATTGGTGGCTGGCCTCTTTTGTAGAGTTTGCCCTAGGTCATTTAGTAGTTACTGTCACATAGCACTGCGGTATCCAGGGACGGACAACTTTCCTCATGCACAGATCAACCTAAGACATGGGGCCGGTGGCGATAGGGTTACCCTATGACGGGAAAGGCTGTGACATTAGAGGAACGACCTAAGACAGGAGCCACAGCGGATGGACATGATTACACAGACCTAGTCCAGCCTCATTTTAATAAAATAAAAAGGGGGTGATGTGGAGAACCGTGCTGTGAGCAATCGCGAGCAATTGCCATTATAAGATGGCGCTGGCCTCCACTGTGCCTAACTAGTAAACAAGCCTTGTGTGCAAGTGCGAGAGTGAACTCACGCTTAGTCACTGCCCATCTTGGGACGTAGTAGTGGGGTGATGGGCGAGCAACGAATCAGGAGCTGACATGCCACATTAGGTGCTGAAACGCCATGGCTGAGGGCTACATAAGCAACCCCATTTTCCTGGGTCTAGGTCTTCCCTCTTGAAAAAGCAATAAAGCTTTTTGCTGCAGAAGATTCCGGTTGTCCCGAGTATCTTTTTGCTGTTGAGAACCATAGCTCAGGATACTTAGTATTCTGTCTTTACTGCTAACCTGTAAAAGTTTGCCCAGTTACATGAGCATGGTGGAGCTCCCACCTCTCTCTCAATTATAGTTGGAATGTAGCACTTATTATGGTCTGATTCTCATTATGAAACATATTATGTGGCTCCCAATATGGTAAATTTTGCTACCTATGCAGAATAATAGCAACTACCATGCAATATTACTAAAAACAAACCCATAAGAAGGGTGACAATTATCTCAGTTTTATAATTTCAAGCACAGTATTTGTAGGCTACATTGATCCAAGCCGTCAGCAAAAATATGTTTAAAACAAAATAAAATATAATAAAATCAAATGGACTGAAAATGTTGAAAGAATTTTGATTAATGTTTGGCAATTGTGAATTTTATTAATGAGCCTCTGCATTGAAATCTCCATGTGGAGAAAACCACCGGGGTAGCTAGGGCGCAGGGTCAGCTGACACTCGCCAGCTAACCACAACACCCGCCACAGGATCTTAAGACTTCTGGTGAGTGGAACACAGCTTCTGCTCCAATCCAATTGCGCGTGGGACCTGAGACTGCATTAGTTAGGGAAGCAGAAAACCGGCCTGAGTAGGGCCACAGGCCTCTTCCGGCCTGAACAGCACAGGGGTAGCTAGAGCCCAGGGTCAGCTGACACCCGCCAGCTACCCACGACCCCCGCCACAGGATTTTGAGACTTCTGGTGAGTGGAACACAGCTTCAGCTCCAGTCCAATCACGTGGGACCTGAGACTGCTTTGGTTGGGGAGGCAGAAATCCGGCCTGAGTAGGGCCACAAGCCTCTTCCGGTCAGAACAGCACCGGGGTAGCTAGGGCGCAGGGTTGGCTGACACTCGCCAGCTACCCACAACACCCACCACAGGATCTTAAGACTTCTGGTGAGTGGAACACAGCTTCTGCTCCAATCCAATTGCGAGCGGGACCTGAGACTGCATTAGTTAGGGAAGCAGAAAACCGGCCTGAGTAGGGCCACAGGCCTCTTCTGGTCTGACCAGCACCGGGGTAGCTAGAGCGCAGGGTCGGCTAACCCACGACACCCGCCACAGGATTTTGAGACTTCGGGTGAGTGGAACACAGAGTCTGCTCCAATCTTTAAACAGTGACAATGATAACAACTAACCCCAGAGATTACCAGATGGCGAAAGGTAAACGTAATAATCTTACTAACAGAAACCAAGACCACTCACCATCATCAGAACCCAGCACTCCCACTTCGCCCAGTCCAGAGCACCCCAACACACTGGAAAAGCTAGACACGGATCTAAAACATATCTCATGATGATGGTAGTGGTAGTCCATCAAGAAGGACTTTAATAACTCACTTAAAGAATTACAGGAGAACATGGCTAAAGAGTTACAAGTCCTTAAGGAAAAACAGGATAACACAATCAAACAGGTAGAAGTCCTTAAAGAAAAACAGGATAACACAATCAAACAGGTAGAAGTCCTTAAAGAAAAACAGGAAAACACATCCAAACAAATGATGGAAATGAACAAAACCATATTAGACCTAAAAATGGAAGTAGACACAATAAAGAAAACCCAAAATGAGGCAACACTGGAGATAGAAACCCTAGGAAAGAAATCTGGAACCATAGATACGAGCATCAGCAACAGAATACAAGAGATGGAAGAGAGAATCTCAGGTGCAAAAGATTCCATAGAGAACATCTGCACAAGAATCAGGGAAAATGTAAAACACAAAAAGATCCTAACTCAAAACATCCAAGAAATACAGGACACAATGAGAAGACCAAACCTACGGATAATAGGAGTGGATGAGAATGAAGATTTTCAACTCAAAGGACCAGCAAACATCTTCAACAAAATTATAGAAGGTATAAGAATAATTGTGGCTTCATAGAATGAGTTGGGTAGAGTACCTTCTGTATCTATTTGATAGTATATATAAGTGACCCGAAAAATTCCACCAGAGAACTCCTAAGCCTGATAAACAGCTTCAATGAAGTAGCTGGATATAAAATTAACTCAAGCAAGTCAATGGCCTTTCTGTACACAAAGGATAAACAGGCTGAGAAAGAAATTAGGGAAACAACACCCTTCTCAATAGTCACAAATAATATAAAATATCTTGGCGTGACTCTAACTAAGGAAGTGAAAGAACTGTATAATAAAAACTTCAAGTCTCTGAAGAAAGAAATTATAGAAGATCTCAGAAGATGGAAAGATCTCCCATGCTCATGGATTGTTAGGATCAACATTGTAAAATGGCTATCTTGCCAAAAGCAATCTACAGATTCAATGCAATCCCCATCAAAATTCCAACTCAATTCTTCAACGAATTACAAAATGCAATCTGCAAATTCATCTGGAATAACAAAAAACCCAGGATAGCAAAAACCCTTCTCAAGGATAAAAGAACCTCTGGTGGAATCACCATGCCTGACCTAAAGCTGTACTACAGAGCAATTGTGATAAAAACTGTATGGTACTGGTATAGTGACAGACAAATAGACCAATGGAATAGAATTGAAGACTCAGAAATGAACCCACACACCTACGGTCACTTGATCTTGGACAAGGGAGCTAAAAACATCCAGTGAAAGAAAGACAGCATTTTCAACCAATGGTGCTGGCACAACTGGTTGTTAACATGTAGAAGAATGCGAATCGATCCAGTCCTATCTCCTTGTACTAAGGTCAAATCTAAGTGGATCAAGGAACTTCACATAAAACCAGAGACACTGAAACTTATAGAGGAGAAAGTGGGGAAAAGGCTTGAAGATATGGGCACAGGGGAAAAATTCCTGAATAGAACAGTAATGGCTTGTGCTGTAAGATCGAGAATTGACAAGTGGGACCTCATGAAACTGCAAAGCTTCTGCAAGGCAAAAGACACCATCAATAAGATAAAAAAATCACCAACAGATTGGGAAAGGATCTTTACCTATCCTAAATCAGATAAGGGACTAATATCCAATATATATAAAGAACTCAAGAAGGTGGACTCCAGAAAGTCAAATAACCCCATTAAAAATGGGGCTCAGAACTGAACAAAGAATTCTCACCTGAAAATACCGAATGGCAGAGAAGCACCTGAAAAAATGTTCAACATCCTTAATCATCAGGGAAATGCAAATCAAAACAACCCTGAGATTCCACCTCACACCAGTCAGAATGGCTAAGATCAAAAAATCAGGTGACAGCAGATGCTGGCGAGGATGTGGAGAAAGAGGAACACTCCTCCATTGTTGGTGGGATTGCAAGATTGTACAACCACTCTGGAAATCAGTCTGGCAGTTCCTCAGAAAATTGGACCTAGTACTACTGGAGGATCCCGCAATACCTCTCCTGGGCATATATCCAGAAGATGTCCCAACTGGTAAGGAGGACACATGCTCCACTATGTTCATAGCAGCCCTATTTATAATAGCCAGAAGCTGGAAAGAACCCAGATGTCCCTCAACAGAGGAATGGATACAGAAATTATGGTACATTTACACAATGGAGTACTACTCAGCTATTAAAAAGAATGAATTTATGAAATTCCTAGCCAAATGGATGGACCTGGAGGGCATCATCTTGAGTGAGGTAACACAATCACAAAGGAACTCACACAATATGTATTCACTGATAAGTGGAGCAGAACCCAAATTCACCCTCAGCTTTCTGCCTGCTGGCACACTGCACTCATGGGGCCGAACGACTATGCTGCCCTCTTTGCTGCATTAGCCTTCAAGGACTTCAATCTCTTAGTTCTGTCTTGTTGTAGCAGCTAAAGAAATACCTGGTACATAGTAGCTGCTGAATGAATGTTCATGCGTGTGAGCATACACACACACTCACACACACACACACACAGACACACACACACACACACACACACACACACACTGTTAAAGACCTTACCAAAAGGGAATATTTTAAATGATACCGGAGGAGCCAATGAGATAGCCCCATGAGCAAAGACACTTGCTGGCAAGCCAGCATGGTAGGAGAGCATTGAGTAAGGTCCACCGACAAGTGTGCTTTCAGATAGGTAGGTAGATGGATGGATGGATAGATAGATAGATAGACAGACAGGCAGACAGACAGACAGACAGAGAGAAGATATATAGGGTAGACAGGCAGGCAGGCAGACTGACTGACTGACTGACTTTAAATACTTCTGGAGTCCTCTGGTAGGAAGGTGTGTCTGCTCTCCCAGTTCCTCCCCAGCCCATTCCCTTCCTTGTCCTTGGATGTATCAGATAAATGTTTCTACCCCAGCCAGGAATTACTTTTGCAATATGAAGGAGTAAACAAGTAACGAGTTATAAAGGTGCCACGCCACCCCCCCCCCCAAAAAAAAAACACTATAAAACCATTGAACTACTGAATTATCTAACATGAAGAAAAGGATGACAAGTCATGGACACATAAGAGGTAAAAATGACTAATAGCAAAGAATAAACTTGAATTAGTATTTTTTCTGTAAACATATAACTGGGAATGTATTATGATTTAAATTTAATCAACTTCATATCATTTCCATAACTAATAAGTTTTACACTTGTATTGACTTTATCTTTAACCACTCTAACAAGTTGTCATGAAATTGTTATATTTTGACAATACCTATTATGTTTATTATTGTTGTTGCTGATGCTATTATTATTATTGAGACAAGCTTTCGTTATCTACCCTTAGCTAAACTGAAACTTGTCATGTAGATTATAGTGGATTTGAACTCACAGAAATCCATGTGCTTCTGTTTCCCAACTGCCTTTTTTATCAGAAATCATCTACATGCATGATCTTAATCTGCCAATTTAAAATAAATTATTAAATTTTGATAATTTTACATATGCAAATAATGCATTCTGATTACTTTCAACCCCCATCCTTTCTCATCACCCTCCTACTCAGGTCATTCCTGCCTATAAATTCCTTTCCCACATCTATGTTTTGGTGGGTTCTTTTCTGACCCATTGCATGTATACATGGATATGTGCATAACTATGGGTTTGGAAATTTCAACTGAAGTCTGGTAGGCTCATCAGTGTGTACACAACGGAAGACAATAAGCACACCCACACACTAGAACCCATCAAAAGCCAGTGTCTTAGTGTACAGTGTAGGCTCTGTGTGTAATTTCCTAGTCCATGAGTAACTATTGAAATGCTCAGCCTTGTGTAGTCCAAGTACAGAAAACCACAGTTGCTGTGAGTTCAAGATTGAAATCATTGTGTCATTACCAGAAGATAGAATTTGACAGTCTTCCATATATTTTAGTTCTTACTATTTTTTTTCTGGCTTGTTTTTTGTGTAGTTCACAGAACCTTAGAGGATATGGACTATCTTTTATTCTTACTCACTTGGTAATCCACAACTCTCTTTACTTATCCCTATCACCTTGATAAAAGAAAGCTGGCCCTGGTGGCATGAGACAAAGGAGAACTGTGGACTGAACAGGATAGCCACAACTCAGGCTCATATCCTGGACCTTGAGTTGACCCACACCAACATCTACACTATTTATGATCTGCTGGGGTACATAAAGGGGTCTTCCCTACAGAAACAAAGCTGCAAGATCTCTATGAACCAGGGTAACACTAATATATCTGAGAGTATACCCATGAAGATCTAATAGTGATAGTATAACAGAAGCCAAAGACCTCAAAACAGACCAATGACTTATTGCATAGAAGTTCTGAATAATAGAAATTCTACATGACTCTCTTTAACAAGAGAGGAGTGGACAGATTGTCTTACCTTTCTAGGGCTCTAAGGGATTATACTGGCTTCCTATTTTAGTATAATAAAATTTCAACATAGGTATTGTTTCAAATTCATACATCCTAATAAAGCCTCATTGAGAACTGATTCTTGGATATGTAGGCCAATTACTGATGACAATGCTGCAGTGTATGTGGAAACAAACAGATTTCATACTAATGTCCTCAAACATAGAAATCTGGGTAATGCCAACTTTACATCTTAAGATAACTCAAGTATGATAGGAACTGCTTTCTGAGAGCATCCTAGTCCCAGTAAGCTAGAGGCTATTTACTAGGTTCTACTTTTTAAAAATTTAATCTTTTTTTTTTTTACACTCCAGATTTTATCCCCCTCCCAGTCTACCCTCTGACTGTTCCATATCCCATACTTCCTCCCCACAACCCAGATCTCCTCTACATTTTAAGATTCCACAATAATTCCCAATACCACCAACTTGGGAATCAAGCTTGCAATCATATTAACCATTGTGAGAGCACAGTTACACTATATTTAACCTACACCAAGAAGAAATTCTTCTCTTTATTTTCCTAGTTTCTATACATAGTTTTTCTACATTGTCTAACTGAACCCTTTCCGACAATTGTATCTCTCTTGGTTCTGCTGCTCTCATAATATATTTTCTGACTTTGTATCATCTTCCTTCCTCTTTCAATTAAAATTCCTTGGTGATTACATTGAGCCCAGCCACAAAAATGCATTTTAATCCCCTCAATTCAGTTTCTTTTAAACTAAGAAAAGTAGAACAGTCCATTTTGTCACGTAAAAAAAAATACATTGGAAGTTTCCTGTTGTTATAATGTAAACATGTTATTTGTGGCTAATATTTCACCTATAAAAAATATGTAAAAATACTATTCCTTAAGTTTACTATTTTTCCTCTCTTCATTTCTCATTTCTTTCCAAAAAAAACCTAAATGTTCCACAGGAATAAAAGACTGCTTGTATATCAGGCTTTATTGTGTCATTTTGAGTATTTATTGAAGCTTCAGAGATTTAATAGTTTAATTTGCAAAAATGAAGTATTAGCTATATCTAAAAGGTCAATTAATAAGATTATGAAAATAAAAATAACTATAAACTAATATAACCACAACAATAATAATAATGATACATTATGTGCTAAAGATTTACAATAAGCACTATTTTTACTAAAGTGTGTAATAAGGATATATCTATAGTTATATTAAATGATTTTATTAATTCAAGGAAGATTTTTTAAAATATAATAAAATATTACAAAGTACAAGTGAATTTACTAAAGTTTATTATAAGTTTTTGATCAAATTTAAAATTCAATAATGAATATTTTCATCTTACTTTCCACTATTTTGATGTCAAAATATAATGTTATAGTCAATCATCCTGTGGTTAAATCATCAGAAATTGGATGTTAATATTTGAAAGTAAGTGCCAGTCTTCTGAGAATGCTTTTATATGAAATCAGTATGCTTTTAGTTCAAACTGATCTTCTTATAATTATAAATGTTAATTGGGATGCTGTTTGATAGCAGTGACTTGTCCAGAGATTTATTTCCAAGGACAGACACAGGCTCAGCATAATTCATATTAACACATCCTTGAAGAAATTCTAAGATACTAGCATAATTCCAATGAAGGAATTCTGAATTCTTCAGAATATGTGTCTTCTCTGGGCCCAAGGCAATTTGGTAATGGGAAATAAATGGAGTCTCCATATGTCTACTACATCCATATCTAATCTATATTTGTATACCTATCCTCCTGTGAATAAATAAGTACTGTTTTCTTACTGATTTTCTTTTAAATTTTCAAATTCTGGTTAATTTTGATGTATCATATTTTTATTTGCAAGTTACTTTTTAAATAATAAAGTTCATAAAATTAAAAACAAATAAAGTCTTAGCTTCATTGTATCCAATTTTCTTTTTTTTTAAGATAAAATATTTTGTCCAGTTTTGCCTCCACAGTTTAATAAGTCATATACAGTTGGATGGATACTTTATATAATGCAAAACTCACATGTTAAAGATTATAATTTTTAACATAATTCTAATCTTTTGGGTTACCATGCTTTGATATAATTATAGATACATTACATAATATTTATCTTTGGAAAATAAAAGTTTAACGTTCAGTGACAAATGCTTATCTAATTCAATTCAGCAATGGGGAAGTGCTAGAGAGGGACAAGCATATACTTTTTTCCATTTTTTATTAGGTATTTAGCTCATTTAAATTTCCAATGCTATAACAAAAGTCCCCTATACCCCCCCCAATCCCCTACGCACCCACTCCCCCTTTTTGGCCCTGGCATTCCCCTGTATTGGGGCATATAAAGTTTGCAAGTCCAATGGGCCTCTCTTTCAAGTGATGGCCTATTAGGCCATCTTTTGATACATATGCAGCTAGAGACAAGAGCTCCGGGGTACTGGTTAGTTCATATTGTTGTTCCACCTATAGGGTTGCAGTTCCCTTTAGTTCCTTGAGTGCTTTCTCTAGCTCCTCCATTGGGGGCCCTGTGATCCATTCAATAGCTGACTGTGAGCATCCACTTCTGTGTTTGCTAGGCTCTGGCATAGTCTCACAAGAGACAGCTATATCTGGGTCCCAATTTTCTTATTATGTCATCAACATAGATAATTCTTGTGAGCCACTTAGAACTGAGGACTGGACAATCAGATATTGCAAAATCTTGTGTTATTGAAATTGTGCTTTAAAATTTATCTCAGTAAATAACTGATTCTTAGTATTTATCTCTGATAAAATAAAAGCAAACCAATAATGCATATCAACTTATTCTAAATAGACAAAAGCAGTAATTATATGACACCTCCAACATTGAATTTACAGTGGTCTAAAGTGAACACTTTAAAATAAATTGATCATGATCACCAAAATTTTTAGAACACTTAAACTTTCCATCCTTTAGTAGAGGATGGAGTAGAGGATAGTATTTCTATCACCAGATGAACTTGTTTGTTCTTTGCTTAATCTAAATTTTGTACCAGCTAAGTTTCTCATCAGCTGTGCTTATGCTCCATTGTTGATGTCCAATAATTGTTGAAATAGAGTTTTCCATATTTCTCTGGCATTTTCTGAAGGGTGCAAATTTAAAATACCTAGAGTTGCATCAAGGCAGAGTGAACAATATTGATGAGTTCATTGTTTCACTATAGTAATTAGTATACAATAGAGTTGAAGATATAATAAAGAACTATTATTATAAAATATTGAATATTACCAATCTTTTAAAGAGTTTTTCATTCATAATTCTTTATCTCCTCTAAACAATACCTCTTTAAACTATAATACATACTAAATGGAAAACAACTAGAGAAGATGTATATGAACATTGTAAAGAGGTGGTTACAGAAAAATATCACAGATAAACAGAACTAAAAACAAAACATAGCAAAAATTCAAAGAGGTATGCATCTGTGTATGCATGGAAAGGAATAGCTTCCAGAAGGAAAGATTCCTGAAGCATATGTTATTTAATATAGAGAGAAGACTGTTTAAAGAATTTTTCCAGCTATGTGCTATAGAAACTGCAAGTTACCCGATTCTGTAAGACAACAAACAATCCTTAATAGGACATGTACTGGCTATTTTTGTGTCAACTTGACACAGCTGGAGTTATCACAGAGAAAGGAGCTTCAGTTGAGGAAATGCCTCCATGAGATCCAACTGTAAGGCATTTTCTCAATTAGTGATCAAGGGGGAAAGGCCCCTTGTGGGTGGGACCATCCTTGGGCTGGTAGTCTTGGGTTCTATAAGAGAGTAGGCTGAGCAAGCCAGGGGAGGCAAGCCAGTAAAGAACATCCCTCCATGGCCTCTGCATCAGCTCCTGCTCCCTGACCTGTTTGAGTTCCAGTCCTGACTTCCTTTGGTGATGAACAGCAGCATGGAAGTGTAAGCCGAATAAACCCTTTCCTCCCCAACTTGCTTCTTGGTCAAGATGTTTGTGCAGGAATAGAAACCCTGACTAAGACAGGACATTAGAAGGAAATGAGTAGGTATATAAGACTGTATGTTATAGAAAACTCTGTATAATTTATCTTCACTGAATGCCACCTTTCTACTCTTTTTTTCTGTTCTCAGTGGACCATGAAAGGCAAAAATATATAGACTGTACTATACACTCTGTTCCATGTCTAGTGGTATTGATTAACGTCTAGAAAATATATATAGTGACAGAAGAGTAGGAGAAAACAAAAATGTAATTTATCACACACACACACACACAGAATGAGAGAGAAAGAGAGAGAGAGAGAGAGAGAGAGAGAGAGAGAGAGAGAGAGAGAGAGAGAGAGAGAGGACTCTTTTGCCTTTATCATAAGTTCCTCACAACTGACCTTATGTAAGCTTGTAAAGTGTATCTGTTGCTAACGGTGCTCTAATTAAATTGTTTACATTGTTCTATTCTGCTCTTCCTATTCAGAATTATACATGAAAGTTCTTCCCATTCTTATTGGTGTAGGAGGAAGTGATGAGGCCACCTCTATGCAAACATGCAGTCACAAAGGCATCTCCTGCTGGAGGACATGAGTGAAGACTGCCTGAGAGGCAAAGATTGCTGATGCAGACAATGCTAGCCAATTGGGAACTGCTGTTTAGAAGAAATGCTTTCTTGAACAAGTGGAGTGCAGTGGAAGGTACTAAAGGGGCTTGCATTCAGATGAGCTTGCTGCAGTGTTTCTCACCTGCTTCTGGAGTCTGTGTCATTGATTCTGCACCACCTCACCTCCAACCCCAAGGCAGCGCGTAGTCCAGGGTATAGGCAGCATATCAGCTCCTGCTTTCTTTCATTATCCCTTATTGTCTTTCATAAACCTATATACCAGAGTTGGGTTATATTTACTTGAGTTGTTCACAAGAAACAGCCCCAAACCCCTAAACATCCCACAGTGCTGCCAAGACAAATGGTTGCTCTCCACAAACTGACATCAAGGTCAAATTCCTGAAGACAATGACTGAACAATTCATTGAACATGGAGAAGTCAATATTGTGCCTACATAAAGCTTTCATTCCTACTTGCTACAGGAAGTTATCCTGAATGTTACCAAAATAGAAACAAAAACATCAACTTAGCCAGAAACTCTTTGTTCTACAGTATTATCCTGCTTGCAAGATGTGATAGGGCACTAATAACAGTCTTGTGGGAGTAATCAACCAAAAACTGATTTGACTTAGATGGAACCCATAGGTGACTCAACCACTAAACAGAGACCCTATATTCCAGAAACTTAAAATTAATTCTTTGTTCTTAAGGAAAAACAAAACAAAAACAAAATCAAACAAAACAAAAAACAAACAGACAGACAAATAAAAACCAAAACCAAAACCAAGTAAGATATAGTGATAAAAATCACTCCAGATGTTATTTTGCTCTACACATAGATCAGTGTCATTTTCAGCCATAATCAGAGAAGCTTGCTCCTGCATCCAATGGGAAAAAGTACAAACACCCACAGTCAGATATTATGCATAGAATGAGAGACTTTGTAATATTCTGCCCTAAATGGAATATCTCCATCAAATCATTCCCCTCCAATTTCAGATTACCCCAAAGAAGAAGGAGAATATTGACTGTGAGAGCCAGAGGAAATGGAGAACAAGTCTTTCTAAATTAATGAACCCACATAAACTGAAGCAGCATACACAGGGCTTGCACTGGTCAACATCAGGTCCTCTGCATATGCATTATGGCTGTAAGCTTAGTGTTTTTATGAGATTCCTTAATG